>NW_026848343.1:0-394782 GCF_030435595.1 Desarmillaria tabescens | reverse complement strand
CCTTCCTAATTGGGAACAGAACCCATCGGGCGCCTACTTCTTGCTTTCCTTCTCCCTCTTACTCACTCAAGCCTACAAGCCAAGATATATATATATATTTATGCCCATCGGGGCCCACGCTTCAAAATCCATGTACAAGACAACATCCAAAAAATATATACAAGTCCAAGAAGGGTGCCTAGGATTCCGTGCCGCACCAACTCTCCCATCACCACATCCTCGTCCACCCTATCTTCCCTTCCACTTCCTTCCTCCTCCTCATCACTCATGACAATAAGCTCCAGCTCATCCAGTGCCGGAACTGCCGATGGCACCCATGCCCGGGCACATCTCATCCCTCTTCTTCTCCTTGGGATCCAATTCCCCTTCGGAATCCTCTACCAAAAACTCATCCGCATCCTCCAAATACCTCTTCCACAATGCTCACTCAATCCAACGGCCTCCGAGTGCATAGAACTTGTCCCTTGTGTCCAAGAAATGGTCACGATGTTTGATAGCCAATCGAAGACCATCTTTCCCAAGGCAGCCATACCAAACTTGCATGTTGGCGACCTCGAAGGGATCCGCGGCAGTCGAGAGTTTCGGTACCCGTCACATGGGCATTCCACAACTGGGCAATATCCTTGTCAAGTTGCATACGCATCGCTGATCCGTAGGGCCTCCGAGTTCACGTTCTTGAGGTTTCCGAGCTCGACCTTTGATGCTGCCCATTCCTCCCTAAACTCCTCCTCGACTGAAATCTGATGGCCACTCCGGTGCGTCACCCTCATGGAAGTCGTCCACAAGGTCATCAACCCTGGCTTCCGAGGAAGTCGACCTTCCCCTCTACCCTTTCCAAGCCTTCCTGGAAGTTGTCCATCTTGTCACAAAGTTGTTGCAACAAGTACACAACCTCATCGGAACCTGCTGGACCCCGACCCTTCACCCTGACTGAATACGCACTTGCTCTTCTTCAGCTTACATCGCTCACAAGTGCGCCCACAGCAGATAAAACACTTCACATCGTCTGCCTTACAACGACCACAACGCTCTACGGAACAAGTCAGCATGAGCCATGGGTCCCTATGGAAGTCACTTACCGTTACCCTTATATTCTTCGTCGTCCGCCTGCATCTCAGGCTCAGTCTTCAATTTCTTCAAAGGCCTTCCTGATGGCCTCACGACTTCCTCTTCCCCACTAACCACCACTGCACTAGACTTGATCTTATGCTTCCTCGAAACGTCCACAGCCTCCGAATCGGTCGCCTTGCCCTTACCCTTCCTATCCTTCCTCTGCTTTACCAATTTTTTCAACGCCTTCCCCTTTGGGTCCTTCTCCCACTCATCATCTCCATCGGACCCACTACCAACCTTGCTCCCCTCATTCCCATCTACCTTCCCCTTCTCCTTCTCGGCCTCCGCGGCCTTGCTAGCTTCCACCAAAGCCTTCGCCTTGGCCTCACCTTCTAACTTCTTCTTCTCTGCGGCTCTCCTTTCCTCCAAGGCCCTTGCCTCCTCTTCCAACCTCCGCTGCTCCGTGCCGACCACCTCCGCCTTTGCCTTAGCCTCTGCCTCCTCTTGCCGTTTCTTCTCTGCGGCCTCCCGCTCCTCCCTCTCCTTCCTTGCTTTGGCCTCCGCAACCTTCCTTTCCTGTGCCAACTTTTTCTCTCGCCGTTCTAACTCCAGAGCCCGCCTCTTTTCCTCCTTTTGCTTCTGCACCTTCCAAGCCTCATGGGCCTCCGCGGCATCCTCCCTAGCCTTCTCTGCGGCATCCCGCTCATCATAAAAGGCTTCCAGGTCTTCAGGCCGAATATCTTCGGGCATTGGGGCAGGTTCGTACGGTTCAGGTGTCATGGAAGCGCGGTATTCAATGGTGGACGACATGGCCAACGACGAGGACAAAACTCAGAAAATGGAAGAGATGGTGGTGGTAGAAAGCTAAGAGGTGAAAAGCCACATGACCAACCTGAAAAAATTCCACACGGTCACACTCGGCCATTGGGATCTGCGTCCTTGAGGGCAAGAATGCTAAGGGGGGGATACTGTAACGAGCATGCCGACGGAAACCCGACTTCCACTCAACCCAACAAACCACAGCCCGGAATCCTACGGATCCCAATTCCCAGTTTCTATTTCATATTCCATTTCATATTCCATTTTATATTTCACTTCTCCATTACAATTTATCAATAGCCCAACATCGGTAGCGAACATGTCATCAGACCCCATCGGCTACCGACTGGTAGAATACATCCTCCAACAACCCTAGAATGTAGACCACTCCGAGTAGGAACTAGATCAGACTCCTAACTAGTATATAAGCCTTAGAATTACACTGTAGATACTCAGTTCGAATATCAACTTGGTTCAGCCCAATCTCTCTCTCTCTGACTCAAAGTCTAACTCTCGTTCTCCAGTCCGTGGAACTCCGATCCGTTGGACTTATCTCTTACCTCGTCTCTGCCACTCCGCGGACTTCCATCTGTATCCATCTTAGGGCTTCGGCTCAGGGGTGACGTTGCTAATAGCTTTGCCTACGCCCGACGCATCCCGCAGCATTCCACTATGTACACTTACTGCTGCAATCCTATTGGCACGATCCTAACATGGTCGCTGAGTGCATTGCATGCCAGATATGCAGCAGCAAATACACTTCTGGCCATTTTGAAGCCAAGGTGCAAGTCCGAAGTCTAGACCTATTGCCTGTTTTGATCTCGATGATAGAATTTGAAATTGAGTCATCAAGCTGGATGGCCTGCTTAGTCATAAATCTCATCGAGCGACAGGGGTTACCTATATGACTAACTTGGTATGCAAATGAGGCTACTTTTTGGGGAGGATGCTGTGAATCCAATATAATCCTAGTATAAAGACCAACACAAAACCTGCGGCATTTTGATTGGTCTCTATATGCTAAATCCCCCTCTGCAAAGCACAGATTGTATTTCCCACACAAATACAACATTGACATGTCAGTTCTGTAATAGTTGTGGTCTCTGCCATCGATAGTCCTGGCATTTCCTAGCATCTGAGTGCAATACATTGGGAGAGTGGTAGGAAACTGCAGCACAGGCAGTATGTGGGAGCGAATAGAGGGGAGGGAAGCGAGTAGCCTTATCGATGTCAGGACAGTTGGCAATCTTTCGAGCCCTTGAAGGTTGACTATCATTACGCAAAAAAGGACAGCTGAAGGTGTGACCAAATCTAATGGAGTGAGCTTTGCTGCTTGCTTGTGCTACTTGTTATATACAAATTATCGCCTTCCTCCTGTAAAGTGCACGATGTCACTTCTTACACAAGGATGACGATGAAAAAGTGCTAGATGTCTGAGTCATCTTCACGTCGTAATATCATATTGCAGAAATAACACAAGGAATTAACCAAATTATGAAAAGAGAAGAGCAACATTTTCAATGTATTGAAAATACAACAGACCAGTAAACAAAGCTCATAAAACTGTATTCGATCCAAAACTGTATGTGAAGACACAGAAGCCAATATAACAGAGCTGAAACTTTAGTTTTCCCCGGCATACCAAATGCTAATGCTGAGGTAGACTCTACCTTCGGTGGCAGTGATGATATGGTGAACATCCAAGTCTTCTAAGTCCATGAAGTCTTCGGTTGTTTCAATGACCATGATTGCCCATGGACGCGGGGCATGATGCTCCTCACGTATGGGAGTGGGCTCTTCATCCTCCACACTGATAGCAATATCAAGCTCCGAATGCAGGGGTGAAAAAATTACTCACTGGGAGGTCTGTGCTTCTGCGGTGGGACTCGGGTTCTCAATACCACCTTCCCTAGGGCTTGGAGCCTTTATGCCTGGATCGTCTTGCTGCAATGGGGAAGCGTTAGCAGAGGACTTTGACGCCAAGTTGGGACTGTCACCAACGATATCAGACAGCATCTTGATGGGGAAAATAAGACTGGTGTCGCACCAGATGGAGGCTTTTATTTCACTGGAGGCAATGGCCGAAATGATCGGCATGCAGGCATGTATTTTGGATCAATTAGATAGAAGACGGCAATGACGTTGAGAGTCGGATTAGCTTGTCATGGGGTGATATCTGCTTAAAAAAGACTTCAGGATTATGGTGGCCATTGATCGATAGTAATAGGGCGAGCCTGAGTCTGTATTGGCTCAGACTCATTCTAGGCTCAAGCCCATATAGGAGCCAGCTAAAACTGGGCTTGAGTTGCTTTAGCTGGATGACGATGCCTGATTTGGGCAGGGTGTTTTCTTCACTTTTATTCTCACCTAGGACGCATAAAATCATGCCCTGTGGTGCATACTATAAGATTCCAATATGGATGAAGGCAACTACACATCGAAAATGCTGATTAATACCATAAAATGGAGAACTGAGGTTTGAGATGACAAGATCCAGCCATCTTCAATCCCCACAGTGCTCTTGTGACATCCACACTGAATGGACAAATTATTGTGTCAGACTAATGTCTCTCTTATAAACACTGAATGGTCTCTCTGCCCAATGCTTCCTTGTCAATGGTAGCGGCGAAGTCACTACTGACCGGTGTTGGAAGGAAGGAGATGTGGATAGTCACCATGTGAGACACATCGGGAGAATTCAGATGCTTCAAAGGCAGGGAAATCATCACACAACCTTAAAGAAATAAGTGGAATGGAGAGCACGCGTCATAATTAGTGTAGTCCAATGTCTGGACTCAATCTCCTTTTTTGGTCTCGATGAAGGAATTTGAAAAATGGTCATCGAGCTGGATGGCCTGCTTAGTCAGAAATACCATTGAGTGACAGGGGTTCCAGGTACATAAATCCCCCCCATTCTGCATTCCTTTTTCCATATCACATCTGCTACTGTGCGTCCTCACACCCCAAGGTCATACTGCACCAGATCCTGCCATTCGGCACTAGTGATCACTTGTTTTGATGATTATGGTTGGCCATGAATGCAGCACTCATCTCGTTGGTGGGAATACTTCATTCTCCACACTGAGGGAAATATCAAGGTCAGAACTGGTGTATAAAAATTACTGACTTGGAGTGAATGCTCTCTGCCGCATCTGCCATCCGGAAAGGGTACATAGGATTGGAATTTCTATTCCATGGGGATTGAAGCCTCTGCACCTGCCTTGTTTTCCTGCAATGGGGCAGCCCCAGCAAAGGATGTTGACCCAGGGTTAAGGCTATCACCAATGATATCAGAGGGAGAGCTGATGTCACACCTGACGAGAGCTTTTATAAGGCTTGAAGTTCAGATAGGATCAGACACATGAGTGTGATGGGAATAAGGACATTTGGAAGCTTCTGATAAACTTGTCATCAGTACATATCCTTGAAAAAAGGACTTCAGGGTCTAATATAACAATTGTTCATGGAATATGCAATAGCGCACTTGAATACAGAGAGCAAATTTTTCACAGTAGGCCACATCGAAAATCGTAACCGCTGATAACATATTTGGGAAGTTTATACGGGAAAGTACATTTATGATGAATCAGTCCAGAGATTGCATGACTTCAGCAACTCTTTCTTTCACCACCATCACTGCCCATTCATCTACAGTTGCATCTATATGATTCGGGTTAAATGATGAATGCTGTCTGGGAAATCACATACCAAGTGGACGGGCCCTTGGCCAGATGAAGAAAGTGGGCCTAAGATGGAATGGTCTATCGACACTCATATTTACAGTCTCCCAATGTTCCAGTACAAGTGAAAAAGAAGTCCAGTGTCCTCTCCACTGACTGTTTGAAGGCTTTCAAGTACACCTTCCACCAACCCTGTGCTTTCCTTGCAGATAGTATCAAAGACCATGCAAAATAAATGGCAGAAGTCTTTGCAAAATCAGCAATGCGAGGTGAGACCAGAGAATCTAAAGGTTTGGTGAATGCATCATGGGCAAGTGGTGTGTCGGGAAAGAGAATCAGAGAGTACTGCTCCTGAAGACAATATATTATGTCAAAATATGCCCGTCTCCCCTCGCTGAGTGGCCAATATGCATCTGGTTTACGAGCATCAAAAATAGTGACAATGTCTAAGGCAGGAAGAGAGAGGAGCAAGTTGCTGAGTGCAACTATGTCAAGAAGCCCTTCAGCTGTATTGACCTTGAATTTGGACAAATCATTTTCTATGCCTGAAACCATCCTGATGAGGCATCGGAGAAAACAATTAGTTGATTGGCTTACTATCAGTGTTCAGCCCATCTTCAAGGTACAAAATCAGTTGAAAGAGGAGATCCCTCAGTTGGAAGTACAGAACTCTCTCGATTTTGACCCCATGTATATAAGTATCAACCCGACCCGAAACAGTTTTTGACAAAGTTGTAGTAGTGTAAAAATGTTGTCCTCTGACAATGGAATTTTCGAGTGTCACTACTGCGTGAAGAGTGCCTGGTTGAATGAAATTATTCTTGTTATCAGCGGTAATCACATCATATCATTGAAAGGACATACAGGACATTACTGGGCTCAAGGACAACAACTTCTGCTTTCCATTGCTTTGGGTCATTAACGAAGTCAGAATCCCAGTCATGGTACGCATGTATCAACTTGTCATGCTTTTTAACGCGACACTGAAAGAGGTACCAAAGCTGGCGGCCACAATGAACTTGGATAACTGTACAAACCCCAAGACAATAGGGCTTGATGCGGTCAATAGTACTTTTCGTTGCCACATACCAGAAGTGGGTGGTGGATGCAGGATACCCCTCCGTCCGAAAGATGCGCTCTGTGTTAACAGACGTCTGTTTGAAAACTCCCATGTCGCTGGAAAAAATTCTACGAATAAGTCAGTTTTGAAACAAGAGTTCATTTTTGCTCCTTACAGTTGTAAGGGATGCAAATCCTGGGTGTGGCAGGGCAGATGAAGCGCACTCAAAATAAGACCTTCGTTTTCCTGGCTTTCTTCATGCAGTTCACGTAAAGACAGACGCATGTCACGGCCCTGTGAAAGGTACTAACTATGCTAAGGAAGGCGAAGTGCTACACACACACACACACCCTAACACACTCAATAATTGCGGTTTGAAGGGGTAAGTTACACTGGGTCGATACTTGTACTGTTATACTAGTTTCGGGTGGACAATGAATATAATTTGTTTGATTGCAATATTCTGAAACAACACAAATCTGAACTTTCTGTGTTACCGAACACAATCTGATACCAACGGGCTGCCTGGTACAGTTTCCTGAATGCGTACTAACTGCCTGGTGCAGTGTCTGAACTGATACTGTCTGCCTGGTTGCAGTTTTACTGGTACTAACATGGATTCTGGACTGTACTTCTGACTGTCTGTCTGTATCTTTCTGAACTGACTGCTTTCTGAACGGTTCTTGCACACAAAACGTGACCAGATCACTAAATACTATTCCAGGTGAGTCTAGGACTCGAAGCTCTTAACCAAAACCCATACTAATTTGCTTGGTAGCGTTCCGGGGGCCAGAAACCTGCCTTCCTGCTAGTTACATGGATAGTATTTATACTATTCTACCCTATCTATATTTCCAATCTTTCCAGGTACTATTACTGCGCTTGCTGATGGAGCCGGGTGGATATGAGCTCACTTCCTGACAGATATGAGCTCATATCCCGGCTCCCAGGTGAACCCGATCATGATCTTGTGCCGCAACCTGGTGTCCTGGCTCATGATACTAAGTTTTACCTGTACCGGGGCAGAGCCCCTGGTGTTATGGTTCTTGTTTCTCATCTACCCGGCAAGCCAACCGTTCGCCTGAGAGACTAGGGAAGCTGCCAGGTAAGTAAAGCCGTACGCGATCGTCCTTTATTTTGTTATTCTTACTTTCGGACCGATGCCATCAGGTGGCCATCAGTGCCGTGATGCCGGGTCAGCTGGTACCATGTGTGTCGACCCGCCTGGACCTTTGGTTACTCGGGCTGAGTCATCGGATCACCGGCTCGTCACCCGAAGCATAGATATTGTATGGCTAAGTCCCAATGGTTTACTACGCTGGTTACTTCCCGGTTTATTGTCTTTTCTTACTAGTATAGGTAGAGATACAACTTGTAATGTTGTAAAATTGAATTTTACATGCCTTTTTCAAGTGTGTACACCCTGTAGGCGTATCATCTCCCCTCAACTAAAAGTCGACTGTCCCAGTCGTCACCGTGCAGGTCGCTTATTTGCGTTGCTAGGGTCGTGTATGTTTTCGGAGAGGTGATTACCATTCTTGGAGTCTTTTCCCACTGGCATATGCTCGGCATGTGTCATAGAATTCGATTCTGGCCACTCAGTTATTTTTAGTAACTGGGCGTGTGCTCACCCTGCTTCTCGTTCACAGGTACGCGTTCCCTTTCTAAAAATTTTTCGTACTCTGGGTACGATACCTTACTTGCTTCCTTACTCTCACTACACGTTGAGCCTCCTGCTCCGCGTTCTTTCTCGTTATTCTTACCATGCCTCCGCTCGACCGTTTCTCCATGCTTCATTCGGCCGTCGACAAGTCACCCGCCATCTGGGATTCCGCGCAAGCAGACCGCATTGGCTGTGACGAACTTGTCAGTCAAATCAATGAGGCCCATGTTTTTCTGGTACGTTGACTGGTAGAAGTTTTGCCTTTATTTGGGTACATGACTGGTCTTAACAGACGGCTTACTGTGCCAGTTACCCACCACCGTATCCGAACATCGTAGACAGTCTTCTCGTGACGGCTTCTGCCACCGTACAAGATCTTCCGCCTCGTTTGCAGAATCCTCTCTGGTGTGCATGGCAGCTTTCTCCAGAAGTCACAGAGACAGTATTATTGGTAAGATATTCAGCTGCGGAGCTCGGCTCCGTTCTTTAACTTTTTCCTTCAGGCCGGACCTTTTACCCTCACCGAAGTGCCTTTGCTAGTTGAGTTACCACCTCCCCCGCCACGGACTTCGCCTAGAAAGCACAAAGGTGGTCCAAGCCCACCTGTTGCGGATCGGATGAAATTCGGCCTGCCGTGCGACTTATCCAAGGACGTGCCCAAACGTTCCAAGCGAGACACACCTGTCGTTCAACTGAAAGCGACACCCATCAAGACTGAGCCAGTCTCCGAGGCTCCTTCCAGTGTAGAGCCACCTTCTACTAAGTCTACTAAGACCCATGCCGTTTCTGTTAAATCCGACAAGACGGAGGCCAAAACCTGTGGCCGGCATGGCCGAGAAGTGGTGGAGACGCCTCTTCCTCCTTCGGCGCGTCAACCTATGCCTACCATTGCCGTTATTGCTGAGGATACCCATGTGGATCCTTGAGGCCGTTCGCCTACCCCGGTCACAGTAGAGCATATGCTCAATCGTATCCTGACGGATACGCCCCTCACTTCGGCGCTACGTCTTCCTCACAAGGCATGTCTTTCTTTTCTTTCCATCCCCTTTCTCTTTCTTACTTTCTTGCTTGCATTCTAGGGCATCTCAGGCTGTACTATGTGTGCCAGTCGCCGTGTTCTCTGTACCCACAAGGAGCCGCACTCCACCTGCGCTAATTGCGCCAAGTTGGGGCACTGTTCCTGCCGCCTGTCAGCTGACGACCTTCAAGAGGTCCGGGACACGCTCTTGCCCCTCGCCCAGGGTGCTTACCCTTGTGAGTACTACGTTACCTCTTTGCTTTACCTAAATTCTTACTTTCTTTCTGTTCCAGTGGTTGAAATGTACGATATCAACTTTCGAACTGCCGACCGCACCATCTGCCATCTCCTCAATTGTCTCCACGACACTTATCAGATCTGGTCGGCCTCATTGTGCAACATGTTGCAGGCCTTCGCCCAGATCGAGGAAGACCACGATACTGACACGCTCATGAAGTTCGCCTGCTGCTTCCCTGTCGGACGCCGATTACTGATCGACATGGGGTTGGTGGAAGAGAAGGATAACAAAGAACTGGACCACGTAGCTGCACCCCAGGTCCGGCATTATTATCCGAGGGAACCTGCTCGACGCGTTGAAACTCTAACAGGTCCAGAACCATCTCTCCCTTCGTGGCGTGCCATTTCTCCTTATCCATCGGGTGCCGAGCAAGCGAAGGTCCAAGAGTCCAAGGATGGAGAAGATGAAACCCAGGTTGCAGACGACCTCCAAGTCGACCAGCTCCATTCCTCGCCTGTCCATCCTGAACGTCGGACTCGGTCGTCGTCACTGGCAAGTGACCCGGACTTTTATGCCTCTGACTGTACTGACGAAGCGTTTTCTGATTCCTCCGTTGGTTCCGACCTTGTCACCCTTCATCCCAATGCCGACGTTCCTGCTCCGCATCTGCCATCTACTGGACATATGGCTCCCAAAGACATAGTATGGCATCGCAAGTACCTTGCTAAAGTGGGGGTGGCTGATAGCTGGATTTGGGATGACGATGAGGCCCTCTCGAATATGGAACCACGGGACGACTTGGTAGAAGGTAGTGTGGATGAAGAAAAATCCCTCAAAGGGTCACCGGAGTGAGAATGGCATGAGGCCACCTTCCGGTTCTTCTTCCTGTCGTACCATCTCCATACTTTCCTTAGGACTTCATTTCTTTCTTGCAGTATCGGCCGTTTTCCGTTTCTTGGCACAGCTTTTGTAGTATTATAGGTTCACGTACTTTTCCGAATGTCATGCCCAAAAAAGGGCCGCCTTTTCTAGCCTAGTGACTGATGGACTAGTCAAGCGTTCAACCCGGTCTTTGCTAGGTAAGTATTCGAGTAGCCCCTTCGTCACCAAAATTTCGTACTGGACTATGCTTGTCAAGATCGCCTTGATCTTGATCTGGATCGAGCTAGGGTCGCTTACTGTGAAATTCTTAAGTGCATACAGGCTGCCCGGTCATCAAGGCATGCCTAGACTGTTGGATATAAAACCTTAGAGTTTATTTACCTGCTACCTGGTATACCTTTCTGTACCATGGGCCACAAGATTTATCCTGACCTGCTTGCACTCGATACTGGGATTCCCCCAGAGCAATTCCAGTCGCTTCTAGCATCAGATCATTATATCCTACTTCGCCAGGCTCGTTCTCGATATCCTGCCCTGGTCGATATGAATACCCTGGCGACCTACTTACAGCCCGAGATCAAGTCTATGCTTGACTCCGTTCATCCTTTCTTAGTACATGCTTTCTTTCCTTTTATTAACCAGGCTTACCAGTTTCCAGGCTGCTCACGAGTCTTACTTTCCCAAAGACCGTGATACCCTTGTTATCCGTTTCCTGGCAACGATGACTGCTCTAGCCAATAACCTCAGCCCAGCTTTCCAATCTGCGCACTGGGAGGTTTGGAAAGTTGTGGATTCTACCAGGATGTTTCAATTACTCAGCGTGTGTTCTCATTCTTTATTTTATAACTTGATTTCACCTTCCCTGTTCAGTTTTCCAAGCCCAGGTTCGATCCTGACGATACATTTCCTGGCGAAGTCATCGCACCCATGCTCCCAGGACTCCCGACTAAACGGAACCGTTTCCAGGTAGCACCTGAAGAGGTTTTTCGTCAAGGCCTCCGTTGGCAGCACTTCCAGGATGCCGCTTCTAGCACCTGGTTTGCTAACTTGGTAGGTTTCCACTGTTCTTCTTACTTGCCCAGCATACTCATTCTTTGTAGCAGTGGCCTCCTACGGATACTGTGGCATCTCCCGATGCCAACCACTATTTTTAGAGTTCCTGTACTTAGAATTTGCGCTCACCTCCTAAAAGGCTTGATGTGCTCCTGAATGTATGCTCCGTTACTAAGTTCCAGACGTGACTTCAAATTGCGCTTTCGAGAATTTCATTTCCCGGCTGGATTTAGCCTAAACAGCTCTGCCAGGTTAAACTTAAACCGGGTGTTGCCTTTGTGCATCCGTCTGTTCCAACCTGGTCATGGTATCTCCTTCGTTCTGGCCTGAGGATTTACCTCTGCCTTTCATTTGGAGGGATCTCCCTTGCATATTGCAGGGTGATCACTACCTTTTGCTTCGCCTGGCCCATACCCGATACCCTCAAGTACTCAACTCTAACATACTGGTCAACTGGTGCCAACCCGAAGTAGCTGACTTAATTAACCAT
Organism: Desarmillaria tabescens; assembly: GCF_030435595.1. Lineage (NCBI taxonomy): Eukaryota > Fungi > Basidiomycota > Agaricomycetes > Agaricales > Physalacriaceae > Desarmillaria > Desarmillaria tabescens. Next base: position 382,826 of record NW_026848343.1, on the reverse strand, counting down.
GTGCATCCTTTCCTGGTAGGTGTCCTTAAGTTGCTGTACGATCCTTGCTAAGTTACGGCTTTAGCTTGCCCATGCAAACCATTTTCCGGACGATACAGATGCCCTAGCCCTGCGATTCCTTATGACCGTTACCGCGGTTGCCAATAACTTGGGACCTTGTTTCATCGACCCAGATTGGACTCCTTGGATGGTACAGGATAGTCGACGTCTTGTTATAGGTTTCCGGGTAGCTAATTGCCTTGCGACTTTCCAGGCCTTCTAACTTCTTTCTTTTTCCTAGAGCTTTATGTCTCCATTTCCTAGTGACTTGCATTTCCTGGGTGACCAGGATCCAGTTATCCTATTGGATCATTTTCTGGGTTCGACGGGTCTTCAGTATACCAGCGATTTGCCGTTCTTCCAGGTTGGGATCGGTTGTTATCCGATGGACCTGGACAAATTGCCAAGTGCGATTGCGGATGCCCTGCGACTTGTGAGCTCATTCTTTTCTCCTGGTGCCTGTTTCCAACTCGACACTTCGCGCTTTAGCTGTCCCAGGCTGGAGTTTATCCTATTCACTTGCCTGCCCGGCTGTTCTCGCATGGTTATACTTGGTCTGGCACAGGTCCCATTTTCTAATCCCCAGGGTACCTTACTTAATTATTTCCATTCTTAGTACCCTTTTCTTCTATAGTAGGCACTTTTACGAATTCAGCTGTTTTATTCAGCCTGCTTCCTTCCAGGTTGCCCGATCGTATGACAGGACTTCTTTTCTAGTTACCTGTGCTTCCATGGTTTGCTTTTAGCGTCTTTTACTTAGTTTCTCAATCTTATTGGGGCAAAAATAAATCTATATTTTCTGAGATAGACTCTAGTCCTCTCCCCCCAACTAAATAAAGCCTGTCCCAGGCTGTTCGCGATCGATCGATCATTTCCGATCAATGAAATGCTCGAAGACGTTAGGCTAAGCTAGGATGCAAAGTATGAGCTCACAGAACAAGTTTTATGAGCTCATAAACTGTCAGGCGGTTTTCTTCTTTGTCAGGGATGGGTCTGAACATGCCTCAACGCGACTGTCGGTTGTTTATAAAACCAAGCTGCCCGGTGAACTTAGACAATTATTTCCTTTGTTCAATATGGCGCCTGAGTCTATGCAGATCACTCGTTTCAAGGCTGCTCTTGCTCTTCTCTGTTCCCGTTGCAAAAATGGCGTTTACCTTCCTACCATTCCTGCTGTACTTCCCATTCTCAAAGATGGCAGTCCAGACTTCGACGCCATCCTAATTATCGACAAGGAGAACCTTCGGTTCTTAGAAGGGATTGTACGTTATTACCTCTCTCTCAGGCGCCTTACTAACTTCGTAATAGATGCCTCTCTTCGATAACAAGGAGCGCTTCATGAAGGCCTACCAGGAAGACCCGTCACTTCTTCGTGAGGGAGCCTTTGGTGCCCGGCGGGATTGTCAGAACCGGAAACTCCTGCTTGAACTCCCACATGGTTCTAAACCTCCCGACAATGCAACTCTTCCTGGACGTGTGACTGGTTGGATTCACACTGACCGAGAGGAGAAGCAGGCTGCTGCGGCTGCTGCCATGGCTGCGGCTAATGCTCAGGCTGCTGCTTCCTCTCAGTCTTCTTCCAAGCCCTCCGGGTCTATCCCAGTATGTATTAAGTCTCTATCTGCAAGCCCCCTCGTTGACTTGTCCCCTTCTTCAGAAATTATCCTTCAAGAAGACTGGAAAAACTGTTAAGTCCAAGGCAACTGTTGGTCTTGACACCGATCCCGAGACCATCCTGGTTGATGAGGATGTCCAGATGAAGACTGGGGAGGAAAGTATCATTGTTGACCTGGATAGCGACAAGTCTGACAGTGTACATAGCCTGAACTTGATTCCGACCTCATTGTTCAACTCGCATTTGGAATTTCACAGATGAGCGTCGCCGGAGAAGTCCCAGGTGACTTCCTACTTTTTCAGTCTTCACCTGTGCTTACCAGGTTTCTTTCTATAGTTAAGCCAACGAATCGAGGACACACAACTCGTAAGCATCGTCCTCATCTTTCCAAGCGGGCTGCTAGTCATTCGCCTCAGGCTACCCTGGTGAGTAATTCCTCATGTCCCATTGATACCTGACTGACTACTTTAATTTTTATTCAGCGTACCGCTACCCAGGACAAGTGCAAGGCTTGTCACAAGGAATCCCATGGTCTCTCTCTCTGCGTGACGGTGATTGCTATTCCTTACTGTGATGTTCTTGGACTCAATACCTCTGATCCATCTTATCGCAAGGCAGTCGAGGTTCTCGAGAAGCAAGACCGGGCCTTAGCTGAGCATGGAAACAAGCGTATCCGTACCGATATGAATACCCTGGCACGTCACGGCGAGTTGGGCACTCATCATGTCTTGTTTCCCATTGCTGGTATGTACCTGGTGACCGTTATTGCTGGATTTTACGTATTTTCTCCCAGCCTGGGCGACTCAATTCGATCTCCAGGCCAAGCATGATTCATTGGAGGAGGCTCTCAAGATCTTGGCCAGCCATCACTCCCATGCTGATTCCTTGGAAGGTCTTCAAATCCGTCAGTGCCAGCTCCAGGCTGATCTCGAGCTCCTGGTTCACTGCTTGGAATCGACGGTCGTTGCTCACAAGTTCTGTGTCAACAAACTCAGTGTTATCGATGCCAAGATCGACAGGATGATCTCTTAGGCTTACTTATATTCCCTTATTTCTTCACTCTATGTCTTCCACTTAGCAGACCCCATCCAGGCGACTTAGTCGTGCCGTAGATAGCTTTGATTGAGTGCCTTACGCATTCTCAGCCTGCATGCAAAACATAAATAATTTCTCTACCGACCACGTGCCTGCAACTTCCAAAAGAGGGTCCAATGACTCGTAATCCTCGTATTCTGGGTGAGAATAAGCGAAGTCATCAGGTACATCTTCTACTGGTTCCGGCGAGTTTTCCAGTTGGTCTAAGCTTTCCTTTGACATGTCAAGTAGGGATTCCAGCTCTTCCGGGAGATCAATCTTTTTCCTTGCCATGTAAGGAATAACCCGGAAGGTGGCGACCTTGAATCCCCAAGTGCTGCCATTCATTTCTGCAACAATGTACAATCCTCCCTTTGTGTGTCTAACAACCATGACAGGACCCAAGTACCTGGGTCGCATCTTGCCACCAATAGCCTTCTCAATGGCTGTATTTCTGACCAATACCAGGCTACCAGGTTTGAAGTTCAACTGTTTAATAGTTGCAGCATGCATCCGGGCATACTTCAAGGTGTCGCGTACCTTGATTTCGTGTAGCTTACTGCGTAACTGTGCTACGTCAGACGAATGTTTTGCCAAAGCCCGGGCCTGGTACCCAATCACTTCTTCCGTAGTGAGAATACGACCTGGGTACTTTACTAACCATGTAGCTTCTACTATGTCTAGGGGAAGTACCGGGTGGGCACTGGTTACTGCGAAGAAAGGGGAACAACCCATCCTGCATCGTGTAGTAACTCGGTCTGACCACATGATGTGTGGGAAATATAATGACCATTTGGAAGCGACACCATTACAAGCTTTGTACAAGGCCTGGCGGACGTCTAAGTGAGGCCATTCAATTTTTCCATTAGCCTGGGAGTTGTATCCCGAGATTTGAATACCCTGGATACCATAAGTTGCTTCCAGGTAAGCTATGGCTTTCAAGAACGGTGACCCATTGTCCGTCACAATCAATGATACACAACCCCACCTGCAAAACACATCGTGGAACATCCAGTCTCCGATTGCTTTCCCAGTTTCTGTTTTCAACATTTTTCCTTCCATCCAACTGGTCAAAGCACACCTGCCATGTACGATATATCGGTACCCGGAAGATACTGGCATATGCATAGTATCTACATGGATGACCTGGAAAATCGATGGTGTGTGAGTTACCATTGGTGGAATCCGTACTTTCAACATCTGACGTTTCTGGCATATTTCGCAAGTCTTCACGTACCAGGCTATGTCACGTTCTATCTCCAGCCACCAGAACCGCTGCTTAATTAGTTCTGTAGTTGCGTAGACTCTGCGATGCCCCAGGTAGTCATGACTTGACTTCATTATATGCATTCGTCTTGGTTTCTCAATTACTAACTTATGTTCACCTTCCAGGCTCTTATGGTATATCCTTCCGTTCTCTTTGAAGAAATGTGTAGCAAACCTTACAAAGTTTCGAACTTGGGCATCCGCCAGGTTGGGAGGCTTTTCAAGTGGGTGGTCGAGCCAGGCCGGCACTAATGCCAGCCGCTCATCCATTTCTTTACCAACTTTTCCCCGATGATCTTCAGGGTACTCTTCGGTCTCACTGAATTCTTTTGCTTCGGGCAGGATGGGTGCGCCATACAAAACACTCGTTACCTGGCCGCCACTGTCAGCCAGGAAGCCTCGATCCGTTTCTAAGTCTACCAGGGCCCTGGCTATCGTGACATAACCATGCCTGGTATCTATCCGATCTGAGAAGTCATCGAATTCCAGTGGGGCTGGTTCTTGACTGATGTCATATTCTAATGGCTCATGTTCCGGTTCCATGTCTTCTTCCAGGCATCCATATTCATCGTCTCCTGGTTGGAAATCCCTTCTGGAAAGACCATCTGGTCCATGAACTTTGCCAGGTACGTGTACTAACTTGAAATGAAATAGAAGTATAGCTTCTATCCATCGGTTTATTGCTGCATTAGGTACACTATCCAGGTTTCGCAACATTCCTAAGATATACTTGGCGTCAGTTTCTACTACCAGGTTCCTTGATCCCCACACCCAGTTCTTGCAAGCTATCAGGGCTAAGTGCAATCCATACAGTTCTCTCTTGGGTTGAGAAAAGTTAGCTTCGCGTTCATTCAAGGTCATGGATCCGAACCAGCAATAATATCGGGTCTTAGGATTTTCAGGGTCAGATTGACATATGTAGAATCCAACAGCCCACCAGGATGTATCGACACATAAGATGATTGGCCATTCATAGTTTACTGACTGCAATGCTGGGCTACTTGCCAAGGCATCTTTCAAAGCCTGCATCGATTTTTCTTGTGCCGGGCCCCACTCAAAGGGTACTTTCAGTCGTGTAAGATTAGTCAAGGGCTCTGCGAGCTTTGAATAGTCCTTAATGAACATTCTGCAGGTCCCACAAGTTCCCAGGAAGGCTCTTATGTCTCCTAGTTCCTTGCAGGGTCCCCAATTGAGGATGACTTTCATACGTTCAGTCTCTGGCTTCCTTCCTTCATAAGTGCAGCGGTGGCCTACTACGATAATTTCAGAGGCACAGAGTACGGCTTTGGGCCCAGAGAAAGTTCCTCCACTATATTTCATCTGTTGAACAATTCGGTTGAGCACCTGGAAGTGTTCCCAGACGAACCTGCGAATTCCTGGGTTCTCAGGTATAGTTTCGTAACCTCTGCCTGGCAGCTCGTATCTGGTTTCTGGTCCTTTTACCGGGACATCATCAATGTATGGCCAGGTGAACAATGGTATCTCATCTTGTAAAATGTAGGTTACATCATCGTGGAATATGGGTACTGAGTTGGTCCAGCCCATTGGTAATGTAACCAGGCACAGTGCTCCAAACGGCGTTTGGAAAGTGGTAAGGTCCCGGGACGATTCCGCTATGGACCTTTCATCATATCCTACGAATAAGTCCAGGATCCCACCACAAGCCCTGCCCGCAAAGTGAGCTGCTAGTTCTTCTGTTGCTGGGGGAAGTCCAGAATGCGCAATGGTAACCACATTCAACGGTTCCAGGCTGTGCACTAAACATAGACTCTTCCCATCTTTCTTCAATACACAAAACCACCTAGAGCGGTATGATGAGTTCGAAGGCTCATATACTCCTGCATCTATCTTAGTTTTGATTATCTTACATACATCCTGGTATATGGGAGCTGGGATAGGAATGTTCATAAGAAATCTTCTTTGTGTATGTCATCGATCTTGAGTTTTCTCTCTTCAGAGTACCTTCCAGTTGGTTTAAAATCTTCCGGGTGAGGTGATAATTCAGGCATCCCTGCGAGCGGATCTCCCTTTATATCACGGATGATTCTGAAGTTGGAAGGTAGAGTTGTCAGCACTGGCTTTGTTTTCAAGGCCACCAGCTTATATTTCTTGGTTACAAGAACTGCCTCTCGTTGCCAGGTATCCAACCCAACATTCAAGGGTGCGTCATACAACTCCTCCCGGTCGACCCAAGCTTTACCTGGTTGCCAACTCTGGGCTTCTCTTTTATTCGAAGCTTTGATATCAAAGACTGGTAAGGTATCCCTCACTTCCTGTACCAGGACCCCTGTTTTCGTACTTGGCTTAATGCCTAAATACTTCTGGGCATAAAATGTGCTGATAAGGGACCCGGCTAGTGGGTCCTCAGTTACTTTCTGACTTGCGCTGAGATAGAAATCTTGGAGATTCGTCCTAGTGAATTTATCCTGTTTGCCTGGAGGCCCAGCATAACTTTCAATGACGAAGTTACCCTCCTTATCCTGTGTGAGAATGACCGCGAGCTCTCCTTGATCTGGGATCAGATCTTCGAGCTCTGAAAACCCGTAGCAGGTTCCCTTTGAAGTACTGCCAGTGGTTGTCCTCTCAGATAAGTATGTACCAGGGTCCGTTTCTTGGTGTTAGGGTCCGTAAGAATCATTGTCTGGTTGCCATCCGACGAGTTCTTTACTTCACTAGAGGTTAAAGTATCAAACGGTCTTCCAAGCAACAAATCATACGCTGGGTTAGCTAGCACATGGACTTGCAGGTAAACCGTGACTTCCCCAAACAAGAAAGCCACATTCTTCACTAGTCCTAGCGATTTTTCGACTCCTCTATTCGCACTTTCCATCAAGATATAGATGTCCAGTGAAGAGGCTGGCTGTGGGCACCTGTGGAATAGTGAGCGGGCTAAAGGGCGAACCTCAAAAACCCACACACACACTCACACAACTACACAAACTACAATCACCCTCGTAAGTTCTAGGGGGAGCGATTATTTCTAATGCGATCCAACTATACTTCAATATCTCGAAGAGTTTCTCTTATTCTCAGCGCTCTTAGCAAAGCTAAGCTTTCTCTAATGACTTCCTAAGTCTAGGAACTTTTTACAGGAAGGTCATTCACTGGCGCGACGCGACCTTCAAGGCAGATTTGAGTTAAAGTACACAAGGGACACTGATCCCAACAGAAACAGAGGTAATACATGCCGAAACTTTAGTGAGCTCGCTAAAAGAACACCACAGGCAAGCACTGACTTAGCCTGCTCGCTACACAACTGTATGTAGGGGTTCTCCAACTAACTCCAGCAGGTTATCTCGACTCAAGAACACTTCAGAAGCGCTCGGAAAACAGATTCAGAAACGGAACTTCGACAGAACTGACATGGAACAGACTGAAACAGAACAGAACAGAACAGAACAGATCTCAGATTTCCACTTCAAAACATTCTCCGAACAGACTTATCACACTCAACAGAACAGAAACAGCGTCACTGATTCGTATTCACTCTGACTAAGTTCTCAAAAGTCTTATCAAAAGGGTATCTCGTATTTCTCTGAGTGAGCTCACTAATTCTATGCACAGCTCGAAGTCACAAACTGATCCTTTGTTACAGTACCGCCTTCAACGCGTGCACAGGAACTTGGGGGCTCGAAACTTCACCTCTACCTACTGTAACCAGTCTACTTATACTACAGGGGAATTAGAATTACAAACGTCGTGCAGTACCCAGACTCCTACATGTGTAGCACGTTGCCACCGCTGCCTTACTGAGCATCCGAGTCGGACTTCCCAGTTTTAGTCTCATTTCTATAGTGAGCTCGCTAAACGCGTGCCAAGAGGTGCTCTCCCGACACCCATGGGCTTGTTCTCTAGCGACCGACAGGTCTAGGTGCATGGAACTATCAGTTCTGGTGTATGTCGTTCAGGACTTCTTTCTTGGATTCACAGAGGCTTCTCGTAGACACGGCAACAAGTGAGTCTTCAAACAATGGGACTCAGAACAATGGAACGCGGGCTCGCGGACTTCGGCCGAAGCCCATTGCCCAAGCTCATGCCGGTGATATCTGTCATCTCGCTTAAGGATTTCCCCGGATTTTCAGGTACGGCGCGTCACAGTTAGCGAGCGCGCTAAGTGTTCTCAGTGTCAGTGCAATCTTCAAGGTTTTATCTAGCTACCGCGAGTGTGCTTGTAAGTTAGAGCCTAAGGCATTGGGTATAGGGTTTGGCCTTCTCATCATGCATGCCCATCAGGTACAGTGCTGTGACTAAGTCCTGTTTAGAATCCCGTTGCTTCTTATGCCATAAGTTATATTCCATGTCATTGCACTGCGTAGCATTAGTGTTGACGCGTAGTTTTAGTCCGCTCGCTCACTATCTCTCAGTATGCGTGTAAAACACTCTAGATTGCAAAATTACACGCGTAAATAGGCTGCAGTCACAACACCGGGTCGTATTCCCATCCCATCTGCTTAGCCAGGTTGGCTGAACATGACACTATTTGTGACCCAGAGTCACAAAGACATTCCAGCTTCTTTCTTCCGGACACCAGTGGATACACTGATCTCAAAGATTGTGACGAAGAAGCTATGACTACTACCGTTTTGGCCCTCTCCCCTTCCGGGATGGATTCCAGATATTGAACTACCGGGTCACTAATAATTGTCAACCCTTCCGGGACAAGACCTTGACACATAGTGGTTACATAGAAGCCGCATTCGACTGGTAGATCTTCAATCCTGATGCAGTTTTCCAGGCCTGGTTCCAATATATTGGCTACGGAGCCCAGAGGTACCCTAGGTGCTTCCTGCTCATCAACTTCTTCTGTATCCGTGAGGTCTTCCAGGAGTACTTTGCTGGTAGGAATCCTTTTCAGAGTTACATAGGTCTTCATCTTCTGCCTGGCACCTGGTGATGATGCCAGCCAATGTTCTGCTGTCAGGGTAATGGGAGCCTTCATCATCTGGTCCCAGACTTCCTTTTCTAAGTCACCTGACTGTGCCTCTACTTTCTTTCTATAAGCTGGTTCCTTTCTAACTTCACCTGGTAGAACAGAGATTTTCTCAACGCGGCCAGGGGATGGAAGTAAAGTTACATCGGGTACTGCGGCATATGGGTTTTCGGGTTCCAGGTGACCATCATTCCCAGTGACTGAGATCACTGGTGGTACTGATCGGGACCGCTGATCGACTACATCAGGATCGTCAGGTACGAGGTTCTCATCATTATTACTACTAGAATTAGGGGTATATTTGCTTTGCAATTTTGGGCGTGATCGCCAGTTTTCTGCCTCTGCTCCTCGCTTTTGGTTTTGGATTACGTCCTCTGGTGAAGAGTCGACCGGCCCAGCCACCGCCGCTGCCTTTTTATGGTGCTCCCCTGCCTTCATTGAACGTTTACGAAAATCCTGGGTATCTTGCGGAGCATCATTGGCCTGGCTAGCCTCTTGATGTTGCTGGCCTCTGGTTTTCACGACAGATTCCCATCGTGGTCCTTCCAGGTACTGATCAACTTTATCCGGTGCCAGGTGAGAGGTTTGTTGTACCAACTTTTCGAGCATGTTCCTCAAGTAGCTGATATCCTCTTTCTCTTCTGCTATCTGATGTGACATAACGTACTGAGGCACCGGGCCTGGTAATTGCGGGGCCGCAATATAGGTCTGTCCAACTTGGTTAGATCCAGAAGCCTTATGCGTTTCATAATAATGCTGAATTCTTGCTTTTTGACTCATCCCGGTGGGTTCTCTCGGAGGAGGATTCCCATCTCGTAACCTGTACATATTCTGAGTTCCTGGTACATGAACTAGTTCCCCGGTAGTAATCATCTCTAACTTGTAGGGACAATCTACCTGGTAATGTCCAGGGGTCTCACAGAAATGACAGTTACCCGGCACGTCACTGCCAAACTGTCCGTGAGTACTTGGTGCTGGTGCGAGCTGGGTTGGCCTTGGTTGGGCCTTTATCTGCGCCAACATCTTGTGTAACTCCTCATCTCTTTTGCCTTGTGATGTAACCTGGTTCTCAAGTAATTTAACTATGAGTCGGTTGCTGTCCACCATTTCAGCCAGGAAGTTATGCAGTTCCCCCGATAATGCAGCAGGTGCGGGTTCTTTCTTGAGGGTCATTATGCCTCTACTAGCTGAAGCACCTGGCGCCTCAACCTTGGGCGAACTATCCACCTTAGGTAAAGACCCATCGAATAATTCATTGTAGACGGCACCTGGTCCCTTCAAGACCCAAGTTCCTGCGTCGAACATGTCTTCCAGGGGCCAGGGATCGCGTGCAGTTCTCGCCGGGTTAGCCGCAGTTACTGGCACTGCTGGCTGACTACTTAGACGGTCCCGCATACGCTTCCACAAGGTATCATGCTCGAATGGCGAGATGAACAACCTTACCAGGTCCAGGTTCAACATTAAGTTCTCCTTGATAACCTGTTTACTTTTGGCCTGGAACTCCCTTCGATAATTTAAATAATCGGCAGAGTCCATAACTCCTTCTCTCTTGCACTTATGGGCTACTTTAATAAGCCCCTTTCATGCATCTTCATCATCTTCTGCTGCACCATCATAACTGCGCAGGACTTCCTCCTTGAAGTCTTCCCAGGTCTTCCCTGCCTCGAAGGTAGGGAATGCTCTCCACTGATCTTCGATGTCTGTACTGGTATAACGCACAGCCCAGTCTTTCTTCTCCTTGTCCGTGTCCACCCCAGCATGAATCTTAAACATTCCTTCCATGATCCGGAAGTGTTTTCGAATCGCCCGGGGGTCCGAGGTTTCAAGCCTGGGTGCATCTCTTGATGACTCCATTGGCATCTGTCGCTTGGTAGCCATGTTTAATGACTGTGGTTGTGTAGGATTCTGTTGAGGTTGCGAGTTCAGATTTGAACTGAAGTTGGTGGCTGGCCTAGTGCTACCAGGAAGACTAGAACTTGGTGAATCAGGTTCCGGGGAAGCATCGTGCAATTCTCTTTCGATCCTTGCTCGGTCCAAGGCTGCTGCAGCAATGTTCGCTTCTATCTCGGCTTCTAAATCCCACTGATCTGCTTCTTGTCTTCTCCGTGTTACGTTCAGAACTATACCAGCTGCTACTTCAGCTTCGTGGTGCAATCTGCACTCCGCTGCCTCTCGTGCTGCTTGTAGTTTTCGTGCGTCTCGTGCGGCTTTCCGCAGCGATTGAACACTATTCGGATCAGGTAGAAGACGTGAATCTTCTTCCAGGTTGTGGAACTATTAATTCCAATACAAGCTTCAACTAGATATATACCCCCTCGCGGTGGGCTCCAGATGAAAGGTACTAACTATGCTAAGGAAGGCGAAGTGCTACACACACACACACACCCTAACACACTCAATAATTGCGGTTTGAAGGGGTAAGTTACACCGGGTCGATACTTGTACTGTTATACTAGTTTCGGGTGGACAATGAATATAATTTGTTTGATTGCAATATTCTGAAACAACACAAATCTGAACTTTCTGTGTTACCGAACACAATCTGATACCAACGGGCTGCCTGGTACAGTTTCCTGAATGCGTACTAACTGCCTGGTGCAGTGTCTGAACTGATACTGTCTGCCTGGTTGCAGTTTTACTGGTACTAACATGGATTCTGGACTGTACTTCTGACTGTCTGTCTGTATCTTTCTGAACTGACTGCTTTCTGAACGGTTCTTGCACACAAAACGTGACCAGATCACTAAATACTATTCCAGGTGAGTCTAGGACTCGAAGCTCTTAACCAAAACCCATACTAATTTGCTTGGTAGCGTTCCGGGGGCCAGAAACCTGCCTTCCTGCTAGTTACATGGATAGTATTTATACTATTCTACCCTATCTATATTTCCAATCTTTCCAGGTACTATTACTGCGCTTGCTGATGGAGCCGGGTGGATATGAGCTCACTTCCTGACAGATATGAGCTCATATCCCGGCTCCCAGGTGAACCCGATCATGATCTTGTGCCGCAACCTGGTGTCCTGGCTCATGATACTAAGTTTTACCTGTACCGGGGCAGAGCCCCTGGTGTTATGGTTCTTGTTTCTCATCTACCCGGCAAGCCAACCGTTCGCCTGAGAGACTAGGGAAGCTGCCAGGTAAGTAAAGCCGTACGCGATCGTCCTTTATTTTGTTATTCTTACTTTCGGACCGATGCCATCAGGTGGCCATCAGTGCCAGTGATGCCGGGTCAGCTGGTACCATGTGCGTCGACCCGCCTGGACCTTTGGTTACTCGGGCTGAGTCATCGGATCACCGGCTCGTCACCCGAAGCATAGATATTGTATGGCTAAGTCCCAATGGTTTACTACGCTGGTTACTTCCCGGTTTATTGTCTTTTCTTACTAGTATAGGTAGAGATACAACTTGTAATGTTGTAAAATTGAATTTTACATGCCTTTTTCAAGTGTGTACACCCTGTAGGCGTATCACCTGTCCTTGGTGGTCTGTATACTGTGTTAATATATTGTCGTGTTGCAAACAAAAAACACAAACCTTGAAAATCTCAATTTGCATCAGGATTTCCTGATCTTAGAAAGTGATGACAGCGTCCAAGTGATCTGAGATGTCTTTGCACCAACCACTAGTATGTTGTGGTCATGAAAACGTTCAAGAGTGCGAACAGGATTGTTGATGGCCAAATTGAAATCCAGGCGATATACCAGCACTGACTCTACAGTGGGTGCTACAGAAAGTGAAACTGAGGCATTAATACAGCACTTATGCCATCCATCCAGCAATGCTCGATCTTGAACCTCCTAAAAAACATCATTTATAGGATTTCAAAAAAGGGATGGGTGACATACGTTACTAAGCAATGGCAAATGATAGAATGTACGGTATCTTTCACCCACTAAAATGGGGGGAGACTCAACCATTGTTCCAGAACGAGCTAGGTTGCGATCTTGTTTTAGTTGCTTTTGGCTAGCTGATACAGATGTAGATCATTGCCTCTTTTGGTGATACAAGAAGGGATACTTGTTTGCTCGAACAAACAAAGAACCGTCTTCACCAATTTGACTGAGCTCAATGGTGGGGAGGTCATTAATGTTCAAGCCAGGTGTTTGGTGGATGGGGCCAGAGCGCCTAGAAAGTGTCCGTGGCCCCATTGTTCCACTTGCAATGTCAAGAGGCGGTGAACCTTGGGAATCGAACCAAGTGTAAAAGCTGGGAGGTGGCAGGCATTAAGAAGTAATTGAGGAGGGGCACTGCAAGACCTTGGTTTCCGTTTTACTTGGTGTTTCTATGCCGGCGATGATGAACGTCCTCTGCGTTGTTCTGCCTGGGATCCCACCTTGTGAGCTCCCTCGAAGTTTCGACTATTATTAAGCCAAGCAACATTTGCCAATCCTATACATGAACCTCCAGGCCTGAGGATTTGGTTACACTGAACAAGGGCAGCAAATGCATCAGAAAACCAGGTATCCGCTCCCTCAGAGTCATCTCGGATCAATGGTGCAGCCTCAGTCAAGAAGTTTGTCAATCCAGTGTCACTTGTCCAACAGCCCCATGCGACACCGATAATACAATGCCAGAGCATTTCCTCAATACAGTTGGAGGAGTTCCAGTTTTCCATAAGATGCAAGTCGTCCTCTGACCTGCAAGCAAACATCAGTGATACCTTTGCAAGATGCTAAAAAAAAACTCCTACCTGTAAAGTAAGCGAGATGGAGATATGTTCCCCGGAACCTGGGTACAGAATGAGCAGGAGTGGTGATATCGCAACGGCATCAATGAAAGTTTTCTTCCAATGTTGCACATTTTGTTCAAAAGTCTCCTCAAAGATCATTGTAGTTCTGAGGTGGTCCGAGTGTTCAAACCTTACAGTTAGAGCGAGTACCATGAATACTAAGGGAATCTTACCTTTACGAATGAAAGTTTTTGCCATGCTAAAGAAACAATCAGAAGTTGATTTAAACAGTGTTGGATCCCCTTACAAGGCAAAGCACTGAGCGAATATGAAAAGCGATGCCATCCAAAATACAAAGGGCATTGGTGTAGGTTTTGATGGACTCATCCTTCTGGTTGTTCACCAGGAGGCAAATATCACGATAGACATTCTCTTGTTGGTTAGTTGCCCATGGACTTGGCATTGATCTGTTCCTATATGCACCAAGCAATGTGTAAAGTTCATTCAACTTCACGGTCCATTGCTCCAGCGGCTCCCGAATCTACCAGACAGGATTAGGAAGGCTCTCACATTCAAGAAATGACTAACTCACGAAAGCTGGGATAGTATGAATGAGTTGGGATACGCGAAAAGATGCAGGCCATGTCCACCACCTTCGCAAGGATAATGGTGTCAAGAATTGTGCCAAATTGGTCTTCTGTGGTGCTGATTTCATCGATACAGGCCTTTTCAGGTTCGCACCAATATCGGTCAGCAAACTGCTTCAGTGATCATCCCATCACGATATCTCCCAAGTAATAGACTTTTCAGTGCAAATATGACATTAACTGCATCCTCAAGCTCTAAGGTCAGAGAAGCATCATACCTAAATTGATGAGTGAGGAGCCAGGATGATGGACCAGGATAGGATTGAGATAGGATCTCATTTACTCCCTTGACTTCAGCTATTCGTGAACCCAGATTAGAATTTTAATAAATTATTTAAGTATCTATATATATTGATTTATTTTGAGTCTATAGCTGCTTATAGGCAAATAACAAGTCTGATTAATAAAAATCACAAGACCTTATCCATATACAGCAATGGCAAGGTGCCAGGGGTGCTCAGGCACAATCTCATTTGAAATGAGCATACCAGTCTTGTATTCCATAGAAGTCATATGAATGTCCTTGTCAATGAAGGAACGAGGAAGCACAGTCAAACTATCGATGGCAGATTTCTCAGGAGAAGAGTCTTTGCCGGTGACAGAAGGGACGACAATAGGAGAAGAGTCTGGCATAGTAGCAGATGGCTCTGCAGCAGCGCTGGACTGACTAGTCTCAACACCAAGCATGATACTCCAGAACGGTTGGAAGTTCAAGAGCGAAATGCCAGTGATGTGCTCGGTAACGGGCAGCGTGCAAATGAAACAAGCATCTAGATTGTCAATCTAGATACTAAATCACACACACACACACACTATCACCAATGTATATAAGTTTGAGGGTGAGTACGATAGAAGCACTCGTGATGTACTTAGATTTAGATAATCTAGTGGGGTTTTGTCTGAAAACAACTTCAATTCTTCTTTCGATGTGTTTTACACAAAGTACACTAGTCTGCGATAGCGGAGTTTTATGGACTGGTTTTGCAAGGTATAGTCGAGCAAGTTATACTCATTTCGATGTCGTCTAGAAGAGCTTCTAGCAGACACTTCAAATAATCAAACAACCAAAGACTCCGAGGTCTACAAAGAGTGCAAAATCACTCTACAAAGAACGCTCAGGTTCTGACTTCAAGTACAAGACTTGCAAAGAGTACACAGACTCTGGAGTTCCTTGAACTCGACGATTGTTCAAACTTAAAGTGTTCTAGGGCTTATTTTACTTCAACTAGATGAGGTCTTTTGACTTAAAGTTGACTCAGCACGTCTAGATCACTAATCTCAGAGAGAGAGAGCACGAGGCCTTTGTCCGTGGAGCAGTTCAATTAACTAGCAAGGCGCAAATGCAGGGACGGCTCTACTTCCTACTTAACTCTTCTAGATTACTGTAGTCGCCCTTATGGGTTGACTTTGGTAACTTAATTCACTTCAGTCGAGGATATGCAATAAAACCAGTGATTGATTAGGTAGCTATACAGGCTACTAGCACAAATGCGGGGGAATGCTTTCTTGCCATTATGCGTCTAGTTGCTGCTAATTTATACGATTCATGTTCTAGGTATAGGAGCCCGTATCTACAGTAATTATGGTATGAGCTTTGGAATTAATACAAACAGTGAGTCACTATCCTACAAGTATCGCGCCATTCCATAGTTTTTATTCAGTTCGATGCGACTGTGCCGGGTTATTCTGTTGCCGGGGAGTGCCCTACTAGTCCGTGGGTGCTCCTTCTTCTGTCTGCAAGGCTTGCCATGCGCCATATGTATGGAATACTGCGGTATGCGCAGGATCTCGAGGATGTAACCACTGATCGCGATCAACTGCAGGTCCAAGATTATATTCTGTTGATCACTGCACGATCAAGGTTGGTCATCTCGGTACCCAACGTGGCTATTCATTCTCCCAAGGTTATTCCTTTCCTAGCCTGAGTTGATCTCAAAAGCTGATCTGTTTCTTGACTTAGCAATTTTTCTTGACAGGTTCTTTCTACTTGTCGAGGCGACGAGGCATCTAGTTCATTCCATTCTTCAACTTCTTGGTTTTTATACTCCATACAGATGAGTCCCTGAGATTTGACTGTAATAGTCTTGTTTAGGTAGGGCTTAGCTTGGCGTGTTGATGGCTGGTAGAATTGACTCTTCGAGACGTCGTTTCTAAGTCCGTTCTGTACTGCCATGCTTTCATTCTTTATGTAGTATTTAGCTGCCAGCGCGAAGCCTCCACTGTAGCTCTCTCTACCACTTGTAGATTGCATAAACTGATGTAAAATCGCAAAATCTATGGGTAGCCTGATACCAGGCGTATCATTGGATGTATTGGGGTGGTTTGGTAAGCTGGTCCATATGTTCCAGCTTTCGGTATTCATCCAAGTAGGACTCTCCGACTTGGTTCTCCAAGTTGGTAACCAGTGGCTCATCCACCTCTGCTCGTTGTCGAGGGTGGACCCACTGTTTGAGAAGTGACATCTTCTCTCCTGGGGTCTTGGCAAGTCGCATAGCTCACCGAGTCCAGGTGGCTCCAAAGGGCTTCAGCCATTGGGAGTCCTGAGAGTACTCCACCAATACTGGCAGTATCGGGGTCTTCCTCTCGTCGTCACAGTCCATAGGCCACAAAGGCCCTGCTCCTATGACCGTGCGACCAGTCAGTTCTCTTTCGCCTCGGTGTGGAGATTCACTTGGGTTAGTCAGGACTTCGCTGGATTTTGGAGAGTTCCGTAAACTCTTTAAATACCTAGGGTTGCCTTTGCTGTTAGTACCTTTTTTTGAGGTGGTACATACCTGGGAAGGGGAGCCTCTCTCCCCTGTTCAGCCCGCTTGATCCTTGTGGGCAATTGAGCTTTTTCGGTCAGTGTCCTCTAGGGTAGAGGTGGCCGTTCCCTGGGTATCTTTTCCACTTGGTTCCACATGTGGTGCTGGGTTATTCCCTGAGGCTTTACAACAGTCCGCCATTGGGTCCGCTGGGCTCCACCGGCCCTCAGCTTCGTCCCTAGGCTCACCTGGATTCCCCAAACTCACCATCACTGAAGTGGTCTGTCGTCGGGGAACCTTGATGCATGGAGGGGATGCTAGTTCACCATCGTCTGGATCCACTGCCACTATATGCAACTTTCCCAGGAGTTGGACTTCATAGTCCTCGTTTTGACCTCCCATATGGCGGATGTCACCTGCAGGGAACAATGATGTCGCACCCCCAAGGTTCCACCCTTGGTTGCCTGTCGAACCGGTAGGCTCCTCTGCATCGTACGTGCGCCCCAAAGGGGTATTTGCAGTGGCTTGGACACAGCCAGTACTGCCAGTACTAGGACTTGGCTGGTGGGGTTCATTGCTAGTGAAAGCAGTGGAAATCCCATGTACACTGTTAATGGGCAAACTCGAGGGTCCCCCTCCTGCTTTTAAGCAAGCGTCAAATGGCTGGGACAGGTGCAAGGAGCCCCGTCGATCCTGGGCTTTGTTCCTGGTCATACCTGGACTCTTGATCCATTGATCAAGAACTCGATCCGGATTCTTGATCGAATGATCGAGAGTTGCTTCTGGATCCTCAATCAACTGATCGAGATCCATCTCGCACTGGTACAGGCCTCGAGTTGCTAGTCGGGTCCGACTCTTTCGTGCCCGACCCTCAGGGGTTCATTGCCTGACAGGTGGTGGTAATCCCCTGATACACCGTTTATGTTTTGCGATTCCTTCACAGTGGGAGACGAATGTGATATATTGTTACAAGTATCTACAGATACAACATAAGCATGAAT
The DNA here is from genome assembly GCF_030435595.1 of Desarmillaria tabescens. Classification (NCBI taxonomy): domain Eukaryota; kingdom Fungi; phylum Basidiomycota; class Agaricomycetes; order Agaricales; family Physalacriaceae; genus Desarmillaria; species Desarmillaria tabescens. The sequence goes on along the minus strand of NW_026848343.1, from coordinate 364,838 downwards.
ATTCATGTCATCAGGTGCACCATGATAAACCCCAGCCGACGAAGTAGAATCGCAGAGTCCTATGCTGGCGTCTCTTTTATCTCCTCGATCTCTGTCGAGCTAGCGAGGTCTTCTTCCTCTATTTCTGCTAGGACAGCTCAGAGACGGGTTGCAAAAGTCGATGGCTTTTTCTTTGGGAATTTTAGCCACTTTGACTTGTCAGGCAGGCATTTATTGTCCCGCCCCTGGTGTCTGGTGTGTCCGCACCAGAAACATCGCTTTTCTCTTTTGAGATGATCGATGTCCATAGGTTCGCCTTCACCGCCGTAGGTGAATCCAGTGGCATCCCTTTTGCCCTTCGAGCCACTCGAAGAGCCCCCCACTGTTCCGGGCCTGGAACCAGCGGTCCTGCTGGGATACTTCCCGCCTTGGGCAAGATGAACTTGGTAGTTCTCGTCCATTTGTAGGACCCTGCGCCTCCACTCCCAGTAGGTGGTAGGCCTGCATATTGTCTCTGCCCATAATGATCTCCTTGACCCTGGGCCAGATTGCGAGGGCGATGACTTCCTCCATTTCCTGTCATTGTGGAAGCATTCTGCCTCCTATGGCCAGCTGTTCGAACCTCTCAAAGAATTCAATGGCTGTCTTGAACTGCGCTTGTTGCAGTTTTTTCCATTGCATCCGCTTGATTTGGACCTCTGCTACCTCCCTGAAATGTGTTCAGACATTTTCCTGGAAGGTCTCCCAGGAGGGGAGGCGATGTCTCCCACTGTGTGGGTCCTTGTAGTGTCATTGCTGATGGACCCACCAGGTCATCGCTTCCCCACCAAACCGGTGGGCTGCGAAAACTACTCGACTTGGGCCATACCCATATGCCTCGTTAAGCGCGAAGTATTGGGTGAAGACTTTGAAGTAGTATTCGCAGTGATTGAAGAAGCGATCCAAGTCGCTAGCCTTCCCATGGAATTTGTCAGGGACCTCTATCAACGTTGGTTTCACGTTCCCCCAGGGGTTGGGTTGTCCATCAGGAATAGCCCATCCGTTCAGTGGATCAGGTGGTAGAGGGGGGTTGACAGGTCAGGGTAGTGATCGAAGATTTTGATCACTATGGGGTGACAGTGGTTGTGCCGGAGGTCGAGGTGGTATTGGTGGAGGTCCTCCTCCACCACCACCTCCTGGTCCTCCTGGGTCATCCCCACCTCCTCCAGGAGTGGTGGGTGCTGGTCCACCCATTTCTCCTGTTGGCGCTGATTGTGAGGGGTCCCCACCCATACTTTGGGCATGGAACTTTCCTCCTCCTCCTGCAGCAGTTAATCCCAGGATGCTGGATGGGGCCCAAGCCATGTCGGGGATCAGGTTTTCTGGGCCTACTATCCCTATGTCAGGGAAGGATTCTTCACCGTAGTGCCTTCCTGGCACTATAGGTTGATCAGGATGTATCACGTTCCAATCAATGGCGGTGTGATACCAAGTTTTGGTGCAGAGTATCCGATCCTCCAGGGCAGAGCCTAGCTCCACAGCCTTGTATGCCTGTCCCTGGTCAGACGTGGTCCACTTTACATTGTACCATAATCGTCTGCTTGTCCATTCTAACATTTGCTGCCATGTTAGATCATATATTTGCCGATCCATAAGCTCTTGTGCTTGAGCCCTGGACAAACTCAGGTGGGTCGTTGGAGGGGCTTCTACTGGGGGAGTGGCTGGGTTCATTCTCCTCGAGTTGCTGGTCGATGACCAGGCCAGCTTGGGTCCAGGGGTCTGTCCTGTTGTCATGGTCGGGTGGAAAACCGATGACCTGGTATCAGGAGAATATCCCATATCCTGCATCCCAGTCATCGTTCCAATCCCAAATGCCCCTGACATATCTGTAGTACTCATCCCAGATCTCCAGGGCATCTTCACACTTCCAGATCCAGGGCCATAGGTCTCAGAGTGGGAGGAAACCATAGTATCCATTGGGTAAGAACCCTCCTTCTGGGGCAAGGAAGGGTTCGAGCTTGATGGGGGGTTCTGCTCCCTCATACTCGTTGGCGGCCAAGGTTCTGAGACGTTGACAGATGGAACAATTGCAGTAGGGGTACAGATGGGGGGTCTGGTCAAGCTCCCTTAGGACGCAGTTCAGGAGGATGATAGGGTCTGGAAAGGGTTGGTCTCCAGCAAACCAGTCAAGGATTCGGTCTCCCTCAGGGGTGTCTCCTGGGAAGATAACCCACTGTCCCTGACTAAATGGGGATCCTGGGTGGGTGTAGTACCCTGGGAGCTCCTCATTATTACTGTCGGAGTACTCGGTGAATACGACGTCGTTGGGTCCGTCTTCGACAGGCGTCGTTGGTGGAAGTCTCTGAGATGTGGGCAAAGCGCGGCTCGGCAAAATCTCTGAGGTCGGCCATGGTAATGAGGGTCCTAGGGAGGACTTCAGATTCAGGTCAGGGAGAGGGCCAGACAAAGTCTGACTCGTGGATGGAACCGTCATCCCACCATGAAGGGGGTCCTTTGACTCTGTAAGTTCCATTGGGGGTGTATGACAAGAGAGAGGTTGGGGCATCATGCCACTCTGGCTCTGGAGATTCATCTCTTCAATGTCCTCCTGTGTCGTCCACTCCCTGTACATCTCCTGGTCCCCTGGGCAGGGAGGAATGGGTTTTCACCTTCTTCGAAGGTGGTTCTTCACCTGGTTCATCTATGGATGATTCAATTGAATATGTCGATGTAGAGCCCACTCAGTTCCTCTTCGATAGAGGTGCTCTCCATCATCGTTGAACCCTGGGACAGCTGCGGATAACTCTGTGGAGGTGATGGATGGCTCCTTGGAGTCATTGTCATTGCCCCAGGTTGTGTCATCCCAGGACCCATCCGCATTGGTCCAATATGCGATGGTAAATCTGGGGTCGACTCAGTCGTCTCCATCATCTGGAGGGATGCCAAGTCATCCGAGCTCTTCTTCCCAAAGGGATTCTTCGCCTTCACTGTCTCGCTGATCCTTGCCCTGAAGCTCAAGCGTGGGGGCTTGCTCTTCTCTGTTGGGTAAGGGGTGTCAAAGTGCATCTCGCTCCCCCCTTGGCCGGGGTGTGAGGGAGCGGAGCCGGATGGTGCTTGTTGTTCGTGAGGTTCCTGTTGATGAGCCATTGAGTCCGTGTACTCTCCCTCTTCCGGGGGTCAGTGCTCTTTGGCATTGGGTTGGTCAGAGGATATGGAGAACTGTGACTGCAGTTACTAATGTCAAGATACTGAAGGTACTTCTGAAGATAATGGCAGGCGTGGTCTGAGGGGGTGAGTGGCATAAAGTTCGTTGTACCACAACGAATGTTTATGATCTCAGGGTACGGTGGGTGCCGTTTTGAATAACGGGCTGAGGGTTTCTTTTCTTTGGAAGTATAACAGTGACTGACTGTACTGCTGACGACAGGTAAGGGTAGTAAGGGCAAGCTTCAGCTAATTGTTAAGCACTAACTCTAATCTGAACCAAGGCTGGTCTCTATCCTGTCACTCGCATTCAGTGATTCAGTGTTAGAGAGGCATTGGTAGATTGCGAGAAGTTAGGCATCACTTTATAGTGAAAGCAAGGAGCTTGTAAGAGTTAGGAGTATATAACCTTAGCTGAAGCTGGGGTCTAAGGCCACAGCGTAGGCTAGTTTAAATACATGTTAGACTCGCACTAAGAATAGTATCTACAAGGGTGTGTGCAATGAGAAGTGCGTCTTTCAACGAATGAGGAGGGAGGACACTAAAAGAAGTGTACTCCCGACATATGAGAGTAAAGAGTGCATATCACCTGCATCTGCGTGGGACCCCATCTGAATAGGCTGCATCCCATAGGCCAGCCCTCGACTGGTGGTCTACTCTCAGTCCAACTACTAAGAAGTGTGATGCCATCAAGAGAAGCATAATAGCACATGCAGGTCGTCGGTCATCTGGGGTGCGGCAGCTGTGAACTGGGGTGATGGCAACCAGGTAAACGGGTGCCAGGCAGAGTATCATGGGTCCGAGAGATAAGATAGGCAGGTCTGGGGTTCTGAGGGATAAGGATAAGATAAGATAAGAAAAATAGGGGTAAAGTCATAATACTTGCTTGCCTCCAATTTTCCAGCATTCGTCAATGGTGTGCCCAACTCCCTTACAGTGTTCATTTGACTCATGGGATCTTCCATTGGATGGGCATTGCTCATGGCGAGTCATCGTGTTCATGTTCTGGATTTGAAGCACTAATGTGGTGATCAAGGCATGTAGTGCTTGGTTTGACAAGTTGGTCATCAGTGAATGTGTGTGCTGGCTTCCACGACCATGGATGCGGTCACCATGAGCTGTGAGTCAGGCTATGATCTTGACGATATCAGTTTCACCATGTAACATGCTGACAACTGGATCCCAAGACTCTGGAAACAAGTCAATAAGGATAGTTGTGAAGTTGTCATTAGTGATCTTCACCCCAGCATCATTTGCTTCCTTCAATAGATGCCTCATCTTCTCAACATGACCTCCATCACTGGTGACATTTTCCCCATCCTGGTACCAGGCTGCTCTGAGTATGTCTTCCCTTTGTTTGTGAACTACATCTGAGTGTGCACCATATTCCTTTTGCAGTTTTGTCCAGGCATCATGCAAGGTTCCTCTGGGGTCTAGACCGAAGCTGAAGGGGTCAGTAACATTGCAGATGATGGACAACAGTGCAGCACTTTTGTGTTGAGCATATTCGAGCTCTAGAGGTTTTAGGCTCATCAATGGAGTACTAGCCAACATTGGGACCAGGTTGGGCTGAGGTATTGCAACCTTGTTCTCCCAGTAGTTGACAAGTCCTTGAGGGCCACCTTCTGCAATCATAATCATTTCCCATGCCACCCAATTTTCTCCATTGAACTTTTCATCAGCTTCCAGCTTGAAAGGTAGGACTTGGGCTGTTGCCAATGTTGACATGGTGGTGAAAAAAAATTTTATAGGGGTCTAGTTTGGTGAGGGGGTCTAATGGCCACTGTCTGTGGTTCCAATTGTTCATCCTTTGAGATTCGAGGTTCAATAGTTTGAGTCTTTGAGAGTATGTTCGAGTGCCATTGATGAGCCTCAAGGCTCTGTATGCTCAGAATTTGTGGATTTTAGCATTATAATAAATGCCTTGTCCACTTAGTGGACTTTCCCTAAGTCAACAATTGCAATTATGGCAATACCCACTTTTACCGCCAACTATCCATCCCAACTCATATTCCACATCAATATGCGCCACTTCCTTAATGCCTGCCAGGCACTTAATTGCAGATCTCACAGAATTAGGCCCATCATTGATTGCTCAGCACAGCCATTGCTGACATCAGCATCAAGCATCACTTAATAGAATGCCGCAGTCAAAATACCTATTCCATGGCAAAAGACTTAATACCGTGACCTTTCCACCAGCTTTACTAAGGCTGTTACAATGCCAAGACAATGCCACATGCATCTACTTCAGTGTACTACCTTCAGTGTACTTTGCCACAGTAACACAGCAGCCCAAGAGTCCATATGTCAGTGGAATTCTTTCTGATCACTAAGTCTATACGTGGTAAAACCATGTGGGTGCTGTTACTTTAGAACTCTGGGAGCATGCATTTTGTATCATTTCTTACCAATCAATGTACTAAGGACTTACTAAGGACTTGTTTCAAGTATTCTAATTTTATTCCAGACTTGTAGTATAAAAGCTAGTGTAGTAGTAGTTATCAGGGACACAGGGGTTATCAATGACAAGTAACTAAGTTGCTACAACTGATATCTCTTGTACCCACTAGGAGACAGACAATAACAGCATAGTCACTCCGAGTTATACTCTCTGTCATGACTTTTCTTCTAACGGTATTGGTGTATGCTCATATTGTGCCAATACATGGAATTTCATGTCCACAACTCACTTTTATCTTTTATTCCACCAGCATTGTTTCACTTTCACCAGCAAGCATTGTTTTACCAGCCTTCACTTTCTATGTCACCATCATTTCACCCCAGTTCAGCTCAGTACAGTTACGTCCCTGTGTGGACACAGATTAGGATTGTTATTGCCATCAGCAGTGTCTGTCACAGGAATTTTGGTCAACAGTTTCAGTATAGGACCTTCAGTCATGGTATTTGGTATCTTGCCATCAGCTTCAGTATAGGATAGTCTTCATGTAGACTCAGGATCAGTATCAGTTTCATTTTACCACAGTTAACCTCAGCTCAGTTTTAGTCTCAGCCTCACCCAGTATCAGTCATCATTTTGCCGCTGCTAGTCTCTCATCATATTTCTGTCAGCCAGTCTCTCTTGGCTTTACTGCCAGTTTCTCAACTACAGTCTTCATCTATTGCCGTCACAGTATTTGTTATCTTGCCAAATGGTATTTCTCTTTGATGGCATTTCCATTAATTCTGCCAACATTGCCCATAGCATTTACTAGTCAATTGCTGCCACTTTGTTTCTGGTTTGCCGGTATTCCCAGTTATACCGGATTCCATTCCTTCTCATATATCGAGACCCTTCCTGGCTTACAGCCAACACTTTCTAGTACTTGTTTGTTAAGGGTACTACTTTGCTGACTGAAAATTTGCAGTGTATACTTGTGTTCTTGAGGAATTCATCACACGGAGGTGCACTGAAACACTCGCACAACAACAAAGCCTTTATTGCTGCTACATGCCATTTGCTGTGAACTCCTCTAGAGTTTTGGTTTTTTGCCATTGCCATGGAAGTTTAGGCTCATCACTGTCATTAAGATCACAATCCAGCAGGTCAAGCACAATAGGGCAACATAACCTGTTAAGGAACAACAAACTCAGTCTCCACTCGATATGGTGGTAAAAGACTAAGGTATGCTAGTGAAAAACAAATGGGAAAATGCTATGGTAGTGATCGTGTGACTCAATGTAAACCTTGGTACCTAATAATAGCCCATGTCCAAGAAGACCATGTGGGTGTCGACTGAGCCTCTCGACAATTCTCTACACCTGCCCACCTGCAAGGCCATGCCAAAAACCTTTGGTCCCAGTGATCTCCACCTCTCTGATAGGCCTTCAAGTTCATTGGCCTCTACCCCTTTTCCTCCTGTTCCTGAGGCTGGACAACAACCATCATCAAGTACCAATGCATTTGACTTCGAAGATGCAGGAATCAATAACCTTACAGATTTCTTTTCTCCAAGCTGCAGCCCATCACCTATACTAGAAAGTGACCAGGAAGAAGCACAGCCATCAAGGACTGGAGAACATATTCACTACCACCCTGTAATTAATGGTACATGCACACTATCTACTATCTATATCTTCTCTGCTGATGATATTATAGGAAAGCCATGCAATAAGGATGGAAATGTTTTGCCTGCTCATACTGCATCACCCCCTTTTACTTATCCTCCTCTGATGGACTTCTCTTCTTATGAAAATTGAGCTGTGTTTGAGCTTGCTGATCTGATTTATCATTGTAATCAAACACCAGCATCTCAGATGGATGATCTGCTGTAAATTTGGGCAATAACACTCTCTGACACAGAATCACCTCCCTATGCTAACCACAACAACCTTTATACCACAATTGATGTGACAACCTTTGGCGCTGTCTCCTAGGAGTCCTTTTCAGTATCATATAATGGTGATATAGGAACCAGTAAACCTGCACCTTGGATGATGATGCAATATGATGTCTGGTTCCGAGATCTATGGGCTCTCCTCATTAATCAGCTTGGTAATCCTGACTTTGCTCAGGAGATGGATTTCACACCCAAGCAGGTGGTGAATTCTCATGGAAAGTGCTGATATCAGGACTTTATGTCTGGCAATTGAGCCTGGTGACAAGCTGTATATCATCTGTCCACCTCAGTCTTACTACATATTACTAATAAGGCTTTAGGATCTCATCGCCAAAGACCCTATGATGCATGACTCAACATTCTGTCCAGCTATTCTCAGTAGCAATAAAACAACAGTCTCAGTTGCTACTGGGCAGAACGAATACTATCTGCTGTATCTGTCAAATAGAATTATTCACAATAATGTCTAGTGTGCACATTGTAATGGTGTTGAATTGCTCATCTTTCTGTCCATACCAAAGATTGAGTCATTCATTTTCAGTATTCTTCAGAACAAAGTCATTAAATCTTGTCCTTACAGTGGATCACCAACACCAAGATAGCCCTGGATTTCATTGCTTTTGCCAGCAGCTGTTCTATGGCTCACTCAATTACATTCTTCAAAGTCTGTGACCTGAAATGACTACACCAGAAATTGTCTGATACAGTGATGGACACTATAGAAGGACTGTTTTTGGTCTTGGTCCTTATATTGGTGACTACCCAGAGCAAGTTCTACTCACCTGCATTGTTCAAGGATGGTGTGCAAAGTAGGTTCATTTGTCAGCATCTCTAGTTCTTCCCAATCTCATTACTGTGCAAATGTACAGGCCATCAAAGTGACCTTGATGGAGAAGCTGCTAGGTGGTTGCATGTCCATACCATGGCATGTTTTGAAGCTATGTCTCCAAAGGAACTGTGGGACAACTATGGGATAGTAGATGGGATCCTGGTATGCCAAAATTACCTTGACTGACCCTTAATGCTTGCTAATATTCTTCCAAGCCATTCACACATGGATTTCCATGCACTGATATTCATGAGCTGCTCTCATCTGACCTGTTACACCAGGTGATTAAAGGGACATTTAAAGATCATCTTGTTATGTGGATTGAAGAGTATATTGTCCAAGAGAATGATAAAAAGGATGCAACTCGGATATTAGCTGATATTGACTGATGGTAAATGGATGATTATAATATGATTAGACTCTCATACTAACATTTAACTGACAGAATTGCTGCTGTTCTGCCATTCCCAGGTTTATGCTGATTTCCAGAAGGGCAGGTTCAAACAATGGATGGGTGATGATTCCAAGGCTCTAATGAAGGTACACTCATCACTTAGATATGTGTTTGAGTCACTAAGCAATGTTTGAAGGTATATCTACCTGCAATTTCTGGCCATGTTCCCTCTCAGATGGATATGCACTGTTGCAGCATTTATGGAATTCTGCTACCTGGTCTGGCATTCAGTTTTGAATGAAGATGACCTGGTTGTGCTTGATAGCACAGTTGCATGCTACCACAGAGAAGGAGAAATCTTTTGTGATGTTGGAATTTGACCAGATGACTTCTCCCTTCTGCAGCAGCATTCTATAGTCCACTATTGATCCTTGATCCAGGATTTTGGTGCTCCAAATGGACTTTGTTCATCAATAATTGAGTCCAAGCATATCAAGGCTGTCAAAGAACCATGGTGACACTCAAGTCAGTTAAATGCACTACCACAGATGCTCCTAATCAACGAGCATTTAGACAAGTTGCATGCTGCATGCATGAACTTCCAGGCATGTGGGATGTTAAATGGGTCTATATTTAATGCTCCTGACAGGGATAGCTTTGCACCACCCAAGGAAGATGACAATAGTGGGGCAGTTGATACATTCCATGGGGATATTCTCGGTGAGGTAAAGCTTGCATGTCATCATAGTATAGCCTCTCTTCTCCTTGTGTTTGAGCTCTGGTACTAAAGTATGTTCTAGTTCACAAACAGCTTCAGAACTTGGGACTGCTTGCATGACACTTACAGCTTTCTGAGCTCCCAAACCTTGTTTGACATTTCTTATTTGAGCAAACAGCTTCAAAGGAGGGCCTCAATAGGGATGTGCCAATTCATGAGTATTCCAAATATCACAGAAAGGTATACACCTACACCTCTGCCATTGCAACCTTCTACACACCCAGTGACCTTTCTAGCATTAGTGGAATGCACCATGAATGCATTCATTCCACTCATTCATGGCAGAACAGCTCTGCTCATTATGATTGCATGTTTGCAGAGGCAGATAAGGATCTACTCAGCTTTCAGAGTCTGCACATTGCCTGTGTACTCCTGTTCTTCAGTATTCAGCATGAGGATATACCATACCCTTGTGCACTTGTTACATGGTTCTCAGAAGTGGATGACCAACCTTGCGAAGAGACTGGCATGTGGATTGTGAAGCCTGATATGGATCCTCAGGGCAGGCAACTCATGTTGGTGATTCATCTTGATTCTATTCTTCATGGAGCACATCTCATTGGAGTTTCTGGAACTACATTATTGCCAGTAGAACTTAAACACACAGACAGTCTCAATGCCTTCCAGTACTTCTATGTAAATAAATATGCAGATCACCATTCCCATGAAATAGCCTTTTAAATAAATAGATATTTTACTTCTGACTTGACATATTTATCATGGAGTAGCACCAGTGATGTCATCTACAGTTAAGGTTCACTTTTTTCACCAGTGATGATGACATGATAGTAGCGGATGATGATGGTCCTTGCAGATCCCAAAAAGAAGCATAGGTTAGAAGTCAAACCCAAGCATGAGCTGGAAAAGTGCATAGATTATACCACTCTGCCAAATAACAGTTGAGAGACTTGGTTAATTTACACAAGATCACTAAAATAGTAAGACAGATGTGGGTAAGACAAAGCCCAGCTTTGCCAAGACACAGCTGCCAAAAGAAGGCTAAAATAAGATAAAGACACTAAAGAAGAATGTGTCATTTTCCTGATGAAGTGTGCCAATGTTCATTCACACAAATATTTAATAATGAGATATTTCCTATAACAAATTCAAAAACCAACCCAATATAACATTTAAATGTAAATAGACAGTGGTGAGAGCTAGGGTGGCACATACAGGAGGTGTCAAGGATTCAACTATAGCCTGTATATGTTCACACTATTTCTTCTTTGAACTTACATTCTATATATAGATTTACAACCTCTTTACTTTCTGTTGGATATACCTATTGTTTCACCCCTTTATGCACCTCAGCTGTTCATTATTACTACAAGTGACTGACTGAGCTGTTTATCTTTCTTGGAAGAAGAGGAATATGACAAGATGAGTAATAAGAGATGGGAAACTAGGGAGGCATTAAGGAGAGATGAGGATGAAATAATGTAATAGAATAGGAAAGAGGGAGAAAGATAATGATAGTGAATACAGCAACAGGAAAAGCAAATGAAAAGGGCAGGAAATTCACATGTAAATGATGAAGGTTGAATAAAATTTCCCATGACCAACCCAGGGAGAATCAGGTGGCAAATGTCATGTTGGATGATCAAAAAAATCCTTTCAGGTTGGCATAATGACCGAATACCTATACATACATATAGGACTCAGAACCACTAGTAGCTGTGCAAGTTGACTTGAAACAAGGTACCTGCCGATGACAGATGGCATTCCCCAGTCCAATATAAGGACCAAATTCCTCTATATACATATAGAACTCGGAATGGTGTTATGATGTATGGGTTCTAAATAATTTTAATGTATATCTGAAAGTCCATTTGGAACTCCAAATCATTATGGAAAGCCATCCGGTATTCTGATTGAATTCGTAGCATCAGAACTTGAAGTTGTACATGCACATCACTACATCCACACCGCTCTCACTTGGCTCCGTGTCATGCTGATTTTAATTAGTAGTTGTACATCCTATCTAATACATAAAAAGATCATCATCTACTGGTACATTTTATCATAAAAAGGCTAACGCCTCTCGCCCGCCCTCGAAATAACTGCAACCACCACACTAATATCATCATTCTTCCCCCCTCTCCACTTCCTCCCCTCCTCCCTCGCCCGTCTCCCAAACGGTGTATCACCCTCACCATCCTTAGCAACCCGCTTCGCCCGAGAACACAGCGCCTCGCTCAACATCCCCGCAGCGAGCATATCGCGCCCGCCCTCCTCACCATGCGCACTCCACTCACTCCGGAAACGCGCCACCTCGTCCAAGACATCCTCGTCCCAGAGGTTATCGCTCAGGCCGTCCGTCGCCAGGATGAGTATATCGTCCTCTTGCACGGGGAGCGTGAACACATGGGCCGTCGTACTCGGCTGTGCTGGGGTTGTGGGTCCGAGCTGGACGGGGGTATTAAACTGCAAAGTGACGTCAGAGAGAGGGAAGGAAGAAAAAAAACTGGTAGGGTACGCACACTCCACCACATTTCGTCGCTCCTCCAGACGCATTCTGTGCCACGGACGAGCATTCCCATGCAGTCACCAACGTGGGCAATTTTGACGACTGCCTCACCGTTGTTTACGTGGTCGAGTACGGCGAGCAGGGCGGTTGATGAACCAGCGAGCAGAGGCTTGGGTGTTGGATCTGGGGGTATTATCGGAGATGTGAGGGTATCGGGCGGAGGTGGGGGTGTAAACGGTGACTAGTACTGGTCAGTAAAAAGTAGCTGTAGGGCAGAAATTTTTACTGACATATAATACCGGCTGTTCTTTTTCTACATGTGCTTTGATAGTCTTTTCGTAAGCCCGTTCGAGTATCATCAGCACGTCTATGCCTTCTTCGAGCTCTTCCAATTCTTCCTCGAGTTCCTCCTGCAACTCTCGTCTAGCAAAACTGACGGACGGAATAAACGTGCTCGGCTTGGGAGGCTCGAGCTCCATCTCCTCGGAGCAGAAATGCATTAATCGATGAGCAAACAACGCAGACGGCGTGGGGCCTAAACATAAGCACGAGATCGCTAGTAAAAAAAAAAAGTTGCACTCACCCGGAATGGACTGTCCCCTTGCCCAACCACCAACACCGTCGGCGACACCCATCGCGTTCCTTCTCACAAAGAAAGCATCCTCGCCGACCATGACTGCCTTCCCACCTACAGATCCCGACATACACCTTTTTGGTATCCCGTACCCGCCGACATCCAAAATGAGCTTCCTGCCCTTCCGCTCCCGGCTCTTGCCCTCTCGTCGACCGACCCTCACATCGACGCCCACAGAATAAGCACCCTCCCAGCCACGCCTGACGACAGTCGAATCCACAGAGAGCACTTCCAAGACCCTTGCTCTCAGCGGCGAAGCGGACAATGTTTGCATTCCTCGGAGTGGTCGGTGGGGGTGTAGGTGGGCTATCAAAGAAGGATAATGGGGACGAGGCGGTGTGAAGGCTTCCGTGGACGTATAGGGTATCGGTATGCCTGTGTAGAATTTCTTCTGAATCTTCATGGTCGGAATGTGGGGGTCAAGAGGAAAGGAGCATTTACTCCGGGTTACCCCGCATCGGGAGCATTCGTTTATTCGTCACATGACGCTACTACTCTATTCCACACATCGTCTTCCTCATACACGCCGTCCTCAGCCCTCAATCGTACTCGCACCATGACACGCTGCAGCATGTTTCCACCAAAATAGCTCTGGGACCTTCACTTGGACATCCTTGACTCCTTCGACGGGCACCCACTTTCTGCAATGATGGCACATGCCCACCGTCACAGACCCTTTTTCGCCTTTGGCCGGATTTGGCCTGGTCACATCGCGGAAGGCCAGCGGAGGACTGAACGGTCTTGTAGTGTGTGCACTGATTCCGTGGCCGTATTGCATATGGTAGCTAACCAATCATTAGTGTGGATTTACGAAGATGGCAGTGGGACTTACTTGTACGCGCTGAACTTCATGGCAAGCCACACAACCCGACCTTCCCCGCCCCGTTCCCTCGGCTCAACACAGATCCCGCATAATCCCATCTTCTCCGCGCCTCGCCCTTTGACCCATCGAGGCGTGTACAAGTCACCCCACCCTTCCCTCGGTGCATTCCAAGTCGCACCTGCCATACCGCCAAAGTCGCTCACCGGGAATCGTCGATACAAGCAACGGGAATCGCTCACGGTCCACCTCGACTTTCTCCCCGTTGAACACCCTCTCCGACCAGCCCGACCTTTCTCGGTTTCTTGCGACATGGCGACTCTTCCTCGTCGTTGTCTCTCTTCCTCTTTGGCGGCGACGGCGAACTAAGCGGATGTTAGCGGAGACATCGCAGCATCGCTCTCCAGCTGAGAGCCAGTCAACGACAGAGGACTCGACACAGTATTCTTCACAGGAGACACAGATCGAGCAGGCACCACCGAAGACGACCTCAGCACAGGACTCTCCTCTCCTCCACTCAGCACATCCCCGCCGAATCCATAGCTCGCGTACAACTCGAAGAGACTCGGCGACACGCTCTTCATAGGCGAAGCGTCCTTTACCGGAGACAACAATGACGCGTTCTTCACAGGAGACTCGCCGTATCCTTCCACAAGCCACTGGTCACCGTCCAAGTCCGGGTATCGTAGCGCGTCTTCCATCGTCAAGCAGCAAGCAATGGAGCGTTATCGTAGCAGCAAGCAGAGTCGTGGGTGAACAAGAAGGAATGACATGCCGTCGACGTGTCTGACCATCGTCTATAATAGAAGCGCCCTCCTCTGTCACACGTTTCTCGTCGATATCACACCTCCGATTCCCGATCTGTGGGGTATCCGTATTTCACATGCGGGGTGCACTCCTCTGTAAATCACTACCCTTGTCCTCGAATCGTCATCGGCCTTTCACTCGCCGTTTTCATGTATCGTACCCATTGTCGTACCGCCCAATATACTCGCCCGGGTTCATCACTCGGTGCATTTTTGACGGAGGGAAGATGGAACGTTGGAGTAGACCAATAGTTCACGCCACAAATGAGTGGCTTCAAATAGCTTTGAGTTGCACAACTCGAATCCCAGATGACGGGGCCAACTCATTCGCAAGCGCTTAGGACATTATCATTATGCATTAGTGATAGAGCAATGGCATGGCCTGGTAACGAGATTGTCCAGCCACAGGAGGATTGTGCATTCCCGTGACAAAGCCGGTGTCACACAGAGTGTTAATCGATAATCTTTCTGGGGCAGGGCAGGGTAGGCATCTTTCTGGACGAACCCCCGGGCCATGCATCAGCGTAACATCGACGCAAATCTTGGGGTCACCTTTAGTAGATCAGAGTGGGTATATGCGTGTTCCTTTTTCCGCTGTTCATCAACTGATGCGCACTGTAGGCTGAAGAAATCCCATGAACGCGTTCTGGAAACCCAAAGAAACCGCAACTTGTTCATCATGCCGCCAGTGACCCGTTACCCGTGGCGAACGCGGTGACATCTCGTTACGTGGCATGGCTCCGTTCTGGTATGACTGGCTGCCATCCTCGCCCTCACTCATGATTCAAAACTGCAAGACGCCCCTAGCCTTCGAAATCCATGGGCCCAGCATGCAATCAATCGAGACAAAGCGGAACATTTCCGTACGTAGCTCTTACCCATCCTTACTGCATCTCTTGAATAAAATCTTCAATGCAGAAAATCGGTTCTTTCTCCCTGAGGTTTCTTGTCGACCTTGCTCCCATCAACTGCGTTGAACGTTCTTAGGATACCAGAGCAAGGATACCTTCGTCATCATCATCATTGCCTCACCCAATGCCTCTGTTTTCACTGACGCGCACTTCCCTTCCGCTACACACCCTCCACGATCACAGGAACTCATGCGGAGAAGGCTACATGCAACGGTACACTTTCCGCGCCGTCAGTGCAAAACACAACAGAAACGACGCCCAGTGGCTGGTCGATAATCCCAAGTCTTATATTCTCACAGGCAAGCGGCCGAGGTGGAATTTACGCACAACGCCTTCATACAATCCATCCCGTATAAAAGAAACGTCGCAGATGGAAATAACGTTATCGAAAAAGATGTTCTTGTTCGTTCTTTCCGTCTTTGCTTTGACATTGACTCGTGCATATCTGCTATCAGGTACGGTCTCTCAACCGGAGGACTAGAAGAATTCGGGCATTGACATGGGTGGAATAACACGATCCTGTGCCCAGACAAAGGAGCTTGTAATTTGTACGCTTTGCGTACAGCTGTATCTATCTTACGGCTCGGATTGTTTTCGTTCAACGAGTATTATATCAATCGTACATTCATCGTATTACAACCGGGAAAGTGCCATATTCTACTCCATCCGTTACAAATCATCAAACATCTTCATATCATGTTCTTTCAGTATAAGATCATACTCCAACTGCGCCAGAGACCTCGGATATACAAGAAGCTAAATGAAGAGGATACCTGACCTCCCCAACCTTCCCCGCCCAGTCAAAATCGATAAACTTGAGCCCTATCACCCCCGTTCCTCTTCATCACCTTTGCAAATCATGATATTCTGCCTACGAAGATCCCCATAAACCAAGTCTTCATTATGAAGCGCGTCCAGACCCTCCTTGACAGCCTTCTTGACGTCCTCCGGTATGGGTCCATCACGATATTCAGCCACGAGCGTTCGACCTTGGACATGCTCCATAACGACCATCCGCAGCTTGCTATACGACCCGCCAATTGGTCCAACATAGAGAATCTCCGGCGCCAGCCCAAGCCCCGCCAAAAGTCTATGCGCCTCTTCACCATACCGCTCGACAAACTTGACCACGACCTTCCTCTCCCCCTGCTCCACATCCAAGGTCGCTAAAAACGTCACACACATTTCATCCAAATCCAATGGTGAAATGTATGTGAATCCGATGTCCTCGTTATTAGATCGATAAGGGGTGACGGAGGGGAAAAAACGAGGATGAGGTTTGTTCGCTTCGAGAGGCTGGGGTTTCAGGTCTTCGTAGTACTTTCGAAGCTCCTCGATAGAACCCTGGAGGGAGTAGAGAATACGAGCAACGCGAAGAATGTGGTCATCGTCATTAACACGACTATTACCGAGCCACACATAGTCCGTAAGACGCTGGACAATGATCTGGCTCGTAAACACAGCTCCTGCTATTACCAGCCACGGTCCTGCTAATCCGACAATGAATGAGGGACAACAGGAGCCTTCACGAATTTTCCGACGCTGCGAGAGTGTGTGAGGGCAGGAATACACAGTGACATGGGAAGCCTACAGTTCCATCAGCCCAAAACTTCATGTAGGAGAAGGAACCGCGGACAGAGGGCTCTGATCCGCCCGCTCCAAGTTCATCCTCCTCCTCTAAGATGACGACCGCAGCCATTTCATCAACAGTCGTCTCTCCACATAAAGCGATGTGGTCTGTCGACGTACTCGAATCCAAGTCAACGGCCCGGAGGAAAGGTTGCTTAAGAATTTCGGACAGCATCGTCCGACCCTGTGGTTGTTCGGATGCCCGGATAGCAGACATGGAGCGCATGAGGCTCACGGTATCACGGACGATAGCTTCGGGGACAACCTCTGTATCCGCAAGCTTAGCGCGAAACCGAGCAAAAACCGGATGAAACAGTTCGATAGGCGGCGCCATCGTTTACTGGTTCTCGTCTGCATTGTACCGCCCATCCAAAATGGGAAGGCATTTACCCTGATGTGCGTTATAAGACTTAGATTGCGCGCTGACGGACGGACTTTTGCCCTTACTAGTCCCAGCGACGACATTTTCGTACTCCAAATATCAAGAAATAAGTTAGGACGTGCTTATGAAAGAAATATTCACATACTTTGAACAAGCGCTCCTACAAAGTCTTCGAGCTCAACCTCTTCTCCTAGCCGCGCGCGCGCAGACAGCTGCTGAATCTCGATAATTACGTGCGCCTTCCTAACTTGCACACCCGGCTGACGCGTACTCATCTCAACAATAGACTCGACAGTTTGGTTAAAGTCTGCACGTTTGGCGACGTCACTGAGCCTCCGGTCTGCCAGTCGCGCCCTCAAAATTTCTGCTGCTGAAGGCCCTAAGGGAAGGAATGCATCTGGCTGTAAAGGGAGGGTAAGCAGGGTACAACGACAGGAAAGAATTGAATGTTCAAACGTTCACGTACCAGCCAGACGACAACGCACTGCGCTGGTATATGTGAGTACTCCCTCCCGATCTGCTTTATGAGGTCTAGCATGTCCTTGTCATCGCTGATTGTGATTTTGATAGGGGTATTCTGGACTTGATCATCCTGTATGATAATTCCGTATACAATCCGGTTCGTTGACATCGCGTTAGTGGGTAGTCTCGTGGTTGAAGTTAGGGTTCAAGTCGCGTGAAGCGCGTCTGATGTGACACACTGAATAGCAAGTCACGCAATAAACTGGTTCGGGAAAATCAAGGCAAGTCCAGTAGCCTTCAAGAGGGTCTCGAGCTTGTCGTTAAGTATAAGTTAGGGAACACCAAACACGTGGTTTGTCTTTCCCAGGACACGTTCAAAATATTCGCTTGACAACCCAACTGAGCAGTAAATCCAATGATTAACGATGGGATGCTAGTAAGTAATAGCTACATCAGGTTATACACGCCAGCAATAATATACGTATAATAATCCATCGTGCAACAACAACAATACATACACGGCTATGAGACACAATGTAACGAACGAAAAATCAATAAATCAATAAGCACCAAAAGATAATCCAGCGAAGAACAGATGCCTTATAATACAGGAGGGAACGAACGAACGCTCAATCGCGAGCTACGCGTAATAAATTTTTATACCTAAAAAAATTCGTTAGAGGCGCAACCATATACATCGATATCGTCAACTTACCCTTTCAAGGCGCGTGGTGGTTGTGTCCTAGCGATAATTAATCAGCAAACCGCATCTGTTTAAATCAGGCTGGCACATACCAGTTGGCTGAAAAGTTGCCGGACCAAGCGGGAAAGCGCTCGACGCTAGCCGCGGTGACGAACTGGGTTCCATGTCAATATCAGGGTCAATGTCTCCATCGGCATCGACATCAGCATCAGGTCCAGGTCCGCTGAGGTCTGGCGGAGGCAGCGGTGGAGAATGTGATTGTCGAGGAACCTCACCCTGCTCTTCTTCACCTTCTACTCCACCTTTCGCAGCATCTTCCACACTCTTTTCATCTTCACCTCTCCTCTTCGCTTGTTCGGCCTCAATCACCCTCGGCGCAGGAGAAATTATCCTAGGCGCAGCCGGCTCCTTTCCCTTCCCCAAACGCGCTCTAGTACGCGGTCTACGCGTACTAGTCTGCTCCACAACAGTCTCCTTCTCCTTCTCCTTATCCGCTAGATCCCCATACGCCGCAGCCTGATCCGCCAGAACATCCAATGCACTACGCATCCGCGAGCTCGACGCTCCAGCATTCGCATTCGCCCGTGCAGAACTCACACGTCGTCTTTTCTGCGACGGGCTCTCCGGCGACGCCGCCCTCCTTCTCCTCCGACCGGGTGGACTGTCCTCTGCCATAGTAAGAGCGGCATCCACAAGCGAATCCAGCGGTGTAGGCGGGTTCTTACTCGACCCAGCAGCTGGAGATTGGTTCGGTGGCCGTCCGACTTGTCTAGCTTGTGGTGTCAGCAAATGCTGATACAGCCCTGCCCCAGGACTCGGCGTATACAAGTACCCCGGTGGCATTCCCCTCGGACTACCCGTTACGTGCAGATAATGGTTCGACCCACTTGCAGGGGCAACAGTAGGTGCGCTTCCTCGTTTCGGCGTTCGTGGACTAGTCACACCAGCATCGCGTCGATAATGAGACGACGATCCACTTGCGGCTGCGGGTCTTGAACGTTCCGATGCGCGTTCCTTCTCTAGTCTCTCTTGTTCACGAGCGATGTCCCGTTGTCGTTCCGCCTGTATGACACTGGAAACGATGGAGGCTCGCTGTCGACCGATCTTCCGCGCAGCAAGTAAAATATGTTCAGTACGCGCATCAGATGATAGTGTCGTAGGCTGTGATGATTTTGTCTCTTTTGCCTTTGCTGGCCGACCTTTCTTGCTATAAACCGTCTGTCCCGGGGGTGAAATCATCGTATATGATGATACAGGCGCAGAGCTCTGAACATTTTTCGGCCGAAGATGCGCATAAACATCAATAGCAAATCTGAACTGAGGGGAGGCCGTCATCGAATCCTGTGCTGCAGCAACATAGGAAGTCTGGCCGTTGACATTCGACGCCGACAGAGAGGGATCTAACACGGGAAGGGTCGACGTAGATGCTGATTGTTCGCCGGACGCTTCAGCATCTGATTTGGCCACAACGCCAGAATCAGCTTGTGCAGCCTCAGCACCATCATCACCCCCTCCAGGAGCAGGTAGGGGAACCTTCGAATCCTTTTCCTTTTTCTTCTTCGCGCCCCGTTGTTTTCGTGCAGCCAGAGCACTATCCCCAGTCGCGGCAGGGTAGGGAAGAGACGAAAGGTACGTCGACGCGTTAGTCAACGCAGAATGAGATGGCCGAGCAGAGGGAGAAAACGGTTGGAGCAATAAAATCGGTTTCAATTTCGCAAGTTCCGCTTCGAGTGAAGCCAGTCGGGCCTGTGCTTCCTGAAGCTACGTCCATACTTTAGAAATCAAAGAACGTAGCAAGAGAAGAGAACCCACCTTCTCAGCTTTCGCTCTATTCTCCGATTCCAATACCGCGTTGAAATACGCCAATTGCTATCCAGGATTAGCAGTATACCTAATAAACACTCAATAAATATCTCACCTCGGTTCTGAACGCATCAGGGACCTCCCTCATCTTCTGAGATATCAGTGCCTCCGCGGACCTCTCCCAACCCTCCCTCTCAGATTTCCACCGAGCCCTTTCCTCCGAGAACAACTGGAGTATAAGTTCTCGCTCCTGCATCAGCCCGGAAATAGTATCAGCCTGCTCAAAAAGCTGCGCTGGATCCCACTGCCTCGCATCCAACAAACTGAGCACCTAAAATTTATTCTTGAGTAACAAATCTGAATTCCACGACGAAAAGACATACCATATTCGCAAGCTCACGTTCACGAGGTGTCGAAGACTCGTTCCCATCAGACGGCAAGAGGACCATCTCCGCTATCCTATTCCTGTAATTCTTCAAGTCTATTTCCTGAGGCGGGTCAAGCGATCTATCTCTTTCCTCAGCATCGGTCCCGTTAGCGTGGTGCGACTGGTCCGTATTTTGCGGGCCTGGAGACGGAGACAGCGTGTGCATTATATCAGATAGCACCAGGCTCTGCGGTGGTGGATCGTTGGCCATGGCGGTGAGGAGCCCAGATTGCAGGACGCCAGGGTGAGGAGCAGATCGCAATGGTGGGATTGCGTATGTTTGGCACCATGGCCACAGCGCGCGTATCACGTGAATCCTTTTTGCCTGCATGAGGCAATTTCTTTCCCTTCTTTGTCAGCTTCAAGGGTATCGTAAAGCGCTCATTTTATTATAGCAAAGAAATAATGCAATTGGAAAGTATAACGACAATACAGAGATATATCAAATTTTTACAGCACTGGAACATCCGTCAGTGGACTGCAGGGGAATGCCAGAGAAGTGGACATACAACGTAAGTAACTTGCGCGTTTTCTTGAAGATGGCGGGTGCTGAGGGACTCAGAGACCTGTGCGCACAGAACGTTCATCAGAACAAACATGGACCAAAGTGAATGGTTTTACATTGGTGCGAGCGTTGCCCTGCGGTACTGAGCAGAACGCTCAATCCATCGCATCCATTTACAAGAAAACATGCCATCGATTCCATTAGATGGGTTTGATTTTGAAGTGCAACGAGATCAGGGAGAATATGAGACACTATGAAGTCGGGTTACAGGACGCAGCTAAGGCACAGCAACGAAAGGCTCACCCTCAAATCCTGAACGAGATAGTAGAACACACGAAGCCCTTCGGGGTCCTCACTATCCTGAATGTCGACCAGTGATCCGATCTTGGCAGTCTTGTGTGATGTCAGCACCGAGACCAAGCGAACGAAGAACCCACACCAACTCACCTCGAACGCAATATGGTCATTCCCAACGCGAATCTCCAGCTCCTGCTTCCCAACAATATTTTTCTTGGGCCAATTCGTGTCGTCTTCCCTAGGAAGAAATATCAATTAGGGAGGGGTAGAACACGACGAAAACAAATGCACTTGGTGATCTCGCTAGACTCCACAATCCTCTTTAGCTCTTTCACCACCATCGGCCCAATCCACACTGAGATCCTCTGTCAACAATAGCAGCAGCACGAGAACGATACGCCTAAACTCACTCTCTTTCCGGATAAGACTATCATTCCGATAATTCGAGTTGTTGGCATATCGCAGACGACCGTGCGAGTACTCGAATTCGAGGAACTCGTGGCCATGTTTGCCTGAATGGCCAGTACTGCGAAATCATAAGGAACAGCATCAAAAAACCGCATCGAGGGAACATACTAGTATCTAAAAACAAACATAAGCTCAATTTCAACAACGGCACAGAATAAAAAGGACGAACCTAAGGTAAAACGGATCGCTGTCTGCAGACATGGTCGTGGTTGGAGGAAAAGATGTCACGCCCCGTGACACATAACACGGCGCCCAGGCCCATCTCATTCGCCTGCCACCACCATGTCCAAGAAACGCGTCTCCTACTACTACGACCGTCAGTGCCTCCAAAATTCCTTGTTGCCCATTTCTCAAAGCCCTACCACTGCCAGCCGACGTCGGAGCGTACACATATGGCCTCGGACATCCCATGAAGCCCCATCGAATGCGGGTCGCCCACGATCTCATCACTGCGTACGAAATGTTACCCAAGATGCACGTCCTGGTAAGGCCCAAAATCGCCTTACCTCGTCTTTATCTCTCAACTTTTGGTAGAAACCGCCACGCGCATCACCCGAAGCCATGACCTCCTTTCATACCGACGAATACGTTCACTTCCTCAACCGCGTTACACCTGAAACGTCCGAGGAGCTGACGTACCACGGAACACGTTGTGAGCAACCCCATCCCCTTAGGCTTTCTTCCGCTGACCCCCCCGAAAGTCCTCGTTGGAGAAGACAACCCTCCATTCGAAGGCGTCTTCGAATTCTGCTCAATATCAGCCGGAGGTTCCATGGGTACGTCCAATCATCCACAAACTTCCTTCCTTGACTGTCTTCGGTAGCCGCCGCACGTCGTATAACCTCCGGTGCCTCCGACATATGCATAAATTGGGCCGGAGGACTTCACCACGCCAAGAAACGCGAGGCGTCCGGTTTCTGCTATATCAACGACATTGTTCTCGGGATACTCGAACTTTTACGTGCATATCCCCGCGTCCTATACGTCGATATAGACTGCCATCGTAAGTCATCTTCCCTTAACTCCAGTACCTGCGCTTACTTGAGCCACAGATGTATGGTCTCTCTCTGCTTTCTGATCCCTCGTCTTACCACTAAACTAGGGTGACGGCGTCGAAGAAGCCTTTTATACCACCGATCGAGTGATGACCTGCAGCTTTCACAAGTACGGCGAATACTTCCCCGGTACGGGCACTCAAGAAGACAAGGGACGAGGAAAAGGCAAAGGATACGCCGTCAACGTTCCATTAAAGGACGGGATCACAGACGAGTCCTTCCAAAGTATATTCGAACCGGTGCGTCAACTGCCTTTCTCCTGGCGGTGTCTCCTAACAAACCTCACAGGTCGTTGACAAAATACTCGAAGTCTTCCGACCGAACGCTGTCGTTCTCCAATGTGGCGCAGACTCTCTTTCAGGTGACAAGCTCGGTTGCTTAAATCTGACGATGCATGGACACGCCCATTGCGTCCAATTTCTACGCAAGAAAAACGTACCTCTCATACTCCTCGGTGGAGGCGGCTACACTGTTAAAAACGTTGCACGGACATGGACGTACGAAACAGCCTGTGCGCTAGGCATAGAGGACACCATCGACCCAAACCTTCCCTGGAACGAATATTTCGAATGGTTCGGTCCTCGATATCGCCTGGAGGTCGTAGCAAGCAACATGGAAGATATGAACGTCAAAGACGGATCTTTGGAGCAAGTTCGGTATGCCACCACTTTCTTTTACGTTTCAACACCTGATAAAATTTACAGGATAAACGCTCTAGAGCACCTCCGAGAACTTAACAGCGCTCCCTCGGTCGGCATGCACGACACGCCTAAAGAGAGCTTGCTCGAGCATCTTGGTTTCGGCAAAGAAAGTGATACCCAAGACAAACTGGACGAACGTCTAGCTCGTAAGTCGCTGCCTTCGATGACTGTCACCCTCGACTCACAAATTAAAGAACATACGCGCTTCGTGTACAAACTCCAAGAATCCGACACAGCTTCATCCTCATCAGACGATGAATCGTGGGATTCTGACGAATCCACCGGACGAAGGCGCCATCGTCGGCGGCAGAAACAGCGCATGAGCCTACTCACAGGGCAATACTTTGACGTTGCCCACAACCAACAATCACGGAGGAAGTTCTTCCAGAGCAGGGTGGTGTTTGACGATACGTGGCAGAGGGTCAAGTTGGTTCAGGAGCTCGGGCTGGGATTTGGGGTGAGCGAGCTGGCGGGGATTATGGAGAGGGGAGGAGGGACGGATGTGGATGGGGAGGAGGATGATTGGATAGAGATGGATCCGTGACTGGCACTGCTCCCTTTGTAGATATACTCGTGTACTCTGCTTTGTTATGTGTATTGTTAACGTGATCGTATTCGCTGTAATCCAGGTTCGAGGAAATTGTTAAATGTCGCTTTTTCCTAATTGTTTAGGAGCATTTCAAATGTACCTCGGTCCTTGATCTCTTCTTCTCTCGTGACGACCACATAGGAAGATATTCTCTTCGACGCATCTACGTTGTATGCTCTGTTTCTTTGACTAACTGATACCGATTATTGACAAACAACGATGTCTCTGCCCTGCAGATGTCAGGCCGGGAAAGACAATCCATTTTTCTGCAATCTTGCAGGCTCCGTCCTCGCGTTTCCGTCACTTCAAACCTCTTCTTTTAACAATTGACACCTGTTCTCAGCTTGGACACCAAAGACTCACTCTTCGAAGGCGACGATCAAACAGCTAATGTCGATGAGCGATGGAAGATATCCAGCCGGGGACGCATCGAAACTCTCTATTTAGCACCCAAACACCGCGCCCTCTCTCTCTCACCACAATGTCGCTCTGCCCAGGCTACCGCCAAGTCACCCAATTCGGACCAGACGACTCCTACGAAGAGGAAGAAGAAGAGATATTCTACGTCACCCTCGAACTCGGAAATGTCGAACCGTCTCTCATTCCAAGTTGTGACAGCTACCATCTCATCGTCCGTACTTCCTCTATTCGTACTTAAAACTGCTCATTCACCCTATTCCAGGGATTAGATACTCCGACGCCATTCCTCCAGCTTGCTGGGACGGTGCTTAAAGGTCGGCACGAAACCTTGCTGGGCACAGAACTGCTGTTCTCAGGTGCGTATCCATCCATCGCCTCTCTGAGCTGCCATATCTTAGCATGTCGACAGAATCCTCTCCTGATGGTGCAGTATCCTTCTTGACGAGCACACGGCAGCGTATCTGCTTCAGAGAGGTGCGACTCGAAGAGAAGGGCAAAGCCAAAGATAAGGCCGACGTTTGCGCTGACAGACGACATGCGCTGGATCGCATTACTGGAAAACTCGCTCCTCTACCGCGCCGGCGCAGAACTAAAAAGATGGAGGTCGTACCCGAGGATTACTGATGCGAGGTTCTTGTCACGGCTAGTACTTCACAGAATATTTTGAATTCCTACTTGTACATGCATCACTTTCGTTCAGTCTACAGCTGCGCAAGTATTGTCTTTGCATCTGTAATGGTGACCTTTCCTGGATCCTCCTCGACTGCAACCGACGCGACTTCGTGGTTCTTCACAATCATGACATAGCGCTATGGGCGAACGTCAATTTCAAGATTAACATGAAGCACAGCTCGTACCTTTGAACGAGGACCTCCCAACAACGGCGTAGCGTCAAAAATCAAGCCCGTAGCGCCAGCAAACTCGCCTTGGTCATCGGCTAGGAAATGGATAGCTGGCGAACGACTGTCAGCCTACCACACTCGCTATTGACGACAGGTAAGACATACGGGTGCCATTGGGAGCCAGCTTCTCTTTCCACGCACTAAGCGAGAGTCAGCACTGCCGGCGCATATATCCAACAAACAGTAAACCCACTTCATAACAAATTGGTCATTAACTGCAACGACGTATATCCCAGTCACGCCCTTCGCCTTGAATGCTTCATAATTCTCGATATACCCCGGAACCTGGGCACTGCACGTTCCGGTAAACGCACCCGGGACACCGACCTGCGAGAATCAGTACAACGCGACACAACACAACTACAAACTGCTCTCACGATGACAGTCGTCCCGCTGAACTCAACAATCTCAGCGCGTTCCGGGGACGTCTCCTTCACTTTCAAGGGTGGGAGCTTTTTTCCGGGATGGATCTGAGCTGAGCTGAGGAGGGAGGCGGCGGTGGAGTGTGCGGTGTGGGCTGCTCCTGCGATGATGGATGCCATGCTAATGACGGTGTGAGAGAAAGAGGGTGAGAGTCTAGGACGCGTTTAAGAGTGTTCGGGTACTGACGTCATTGGCGTGTCATAAATTCGCGTCGAGTTACTTATTATTATTATCACGCACAAGAACGTAGATTCATGTGAAGTGCTTTCACCATCAACCTTGTTCGTGCTGTATACGGTACTAATTCTTCTGTTTTTCCATTGTTCTCAACATGAGACCCTTTACCAACTCAGAATCCAGATCCGCCTGGACTTACTACTGTCTGCTTCATATTTCCATCTTTCGAGTCTCAGCTCCTCAACCGACCTCTCGCGGTAGGTGGCGATGGTATCCGAGGTGTATCCGAACTCTATACAGACACACCAAAACCTCCCTCAAACCCCCCAGACCTCGAGAATACTTTGACCTCATCGGCGGAACGTGATTATTAACAGACACGGTAGGTAGTGGCCAGGAAGAGACCTTTTGTTTGGTGTAGTAAACAACGCGTCCTCTCCCTCACCGCGATGGCGCTTTGCTCAGGCTACCACCAAGTCAACCAATTCGGACCAAGCAACGAATACGAGGAAGAAAAGAAATCCTACGTTACCCTAGAACATGGACACGTCGAGCCAATGATCGTCAGTACTTCTTCTGTTTGTAGAACTGTCATTTACTCTGTTCTAGGGTCTGGATACCCTGACGCCATTTCCAACTAGGTGAAGCAGTGCTCAAAGGTCGAATACTTGGATCAAGGTATCTTCAATGGCGTATAGTTGACTAACTACTGGTAGGTCAGTCGACGTCTACCACAATCCATCTTGTATTCTCGGATACAGTTTCTACATTCCCGTATGCATCGAACGACTACAAAGAATGCAACGTCTTCCCTTGTCCGACTCCAATGCGACAGAGACAGGCTACGACCCTATCGATCTGCGTCGAAGCCTCTGGCCCCCTCAAGTACGAAGCCGTATGCGCCATCACCTCACTTATCTTCTTCCACTCGTCCAAATACACCCCCTCGGCACCATGGAGAACGTTAAGCCGGAAATATACCCCATTACCGCCGTACTCCTTGGCCAGTTCGTCTGCGACACTCTCACAATCCGTCGTGATACGCTGCAAGACCCGGATGAACTCCAACGGGAAGACCTTCTCTATCCCTTTGGGTTGCTGGAACCCACTAGGGCCTGGATGGCCTGTCCCGATGCTGAGGAACACGCCGACACGCCGATTACTTCCAAAGAGCTCTTTGGCTTCGTCTCGGACCTCTTTGGTGGGATTGTTGAACCCCAGGCCTGCATCGACGTATTCGGGCCCGAACCCTCCTGATCCGATAATCTTGATTGCCTTGAAGAACGTTGGCGCGGCTGTGGTGGCGCGTGCAGCTTCCCATATTTTGCAGTCGGGACCTTGGTTGGGGAGTCCTTGGTATGTGCGGAAACGTTGGGGAGACCGAAGGTTGATTCCGGTCATGGAGCACACGAAACTATTGAAACTGCTGAGGGCGACGTTGGCTTGAGATGATACGGACGGAACGCACGCGTTTCCTTTCGCGTTGGGATCCAACAGCTTCTGATCGTCGCTGCACCCAGCCTGGCGGACGACGTTCTTTATCTCCTTCTCCAACGTAGTCGCTTTGAACTTTCCGTCGCTGTAAAAGGGTTTCCTGTTCTCGGCGGTGAACACCGCACTGGAGATTCTGTCATAGCTTTGGAGAGCTTCTTCGGTGGACATTTTTAGTCTGCCTAGCATGATTGCTATTAGCCTAAAGAACGGCGCTTATTTAATATTACCGTAACTTCACATCCGAGAAACTCACCCTCCAGTACTCGTACCACCAATGAGATCAAAGTATTCGCAAGGCTTGGGGGTGTTCGGAAGGTTTTGTTGTATCTGTATGCGCCTCATGATTTCGTCGAGAATGAATAGTTCAGATACGCCGCGGATACCACCGCCATCTACCGCGAGAGGTTGGTTGAAGGACTGGTACTGAGAGATGACAATATGGAGTGCTCACCGAGAGATAATAAGTTCACAGGCTGATCTGGGCTGAGGGTGGAGGGCCTCGTGTTCATAGCCATCGATAACTGTGGAAGGACAGAAGAACTAGTATCCTATACAGCACGAACTCTTGGTTTGATTGTGAAAGCGCTCCACGTGAATCTACTTCCGGCGCTCTGACGACATGTCTCCTCCCAGTACCCACAACCCTCATTTATTTAAGCCAGAACAGGACAGCATCTTCCAATGATGTGGATTAATAGCGCCGTACCGGAGAAGGATCTTCTCTTGGTTCTTTGCGCAGAGTCGGGGCCTTGCCAAGCGCATTAGGGTAGCGAGCGACTATTTCACTGAAATTTCTGCAGACAGTGAATGCTGTTGATAACCGCTCTTCCGTTTAAATGGTGTTAACAGAGGCGTGTCGTCGTCCGATGGACATTGGAGGTATTTTCCTGACGCGATGTCTATGAGTGCTACGAATGCAGGGAGTAGCACGCGCCTGATAGCTGGAATCCGAGTAGGTGGTGGCCGGGAAGAAGGAACTCTTGTTTGGCGCAGTAAACAACGCGTACTCTTTCTCTCTTACTGCGATGTCCAAATCAACAAATTCAGACCAGACAGCGAATACGATGACGACGAAGAGATTGTTAGCTGGAACATGTTTTATTTACATCCTCACGATGTAGGGATGTACTCCACTTGGTATACTTTGGTGCCATATCATTAGATACTTGACTAACATCAGGAAATTTACATAGGAGACGTGGACGTACTTCTCTCCCTTTTCCACATTTCCGTTTTTGAGACTACCGCCATCATGTCGTCGAGCCCTCCGCCTCCCTCCTCAGTGCCTTCCAGATCTCCCTAGGAATGCACCAATACCGTGTCTTTGACTGGGAAGGGAAGAACTTTTGCGCATGGCACCCTACGACGCTTCTTTCTCCCGATGACAACGAATACTCGGATTCTGAAAGATCTTCCGTATATGCCTGGAGACCAGCTTCTACTTCCAAGCCTCGACTTGGACAGATCCTGCCCTTCCCTCCGATTCCGGCACAATAACGGGTCATTCTGCTTGCCATGACTTTCAATCGTCAACTGCGCTGCATCTTCATGGCCTCATGCGTACAGTTTTTGGAGCGAATGAAGATTTTTTATAGTCGTAGTAAGAGGAACATGTGGCCAGATCATACCGAACAGGATTCGGAGAATTGAGGCGTTGAAGGATGAGGGATGAAGGAATGAAAGAGGGCGGAAACACAGATGTCAGCAAAGATAAATAGGTTATACCGGCGGGATAGTTGCAGAAAAGGAGCAGAATGAAGTCACCACCACTAACCCGCGCTTTGTAAGTCTGTAATGCCTCCTCATCAACTTTATCGCTGAATATCTCGAAGGTGATTTTATCAGTATTAGCACGACTCTCAGAAACATCGGAGCTTGTAGAAGGACTACGCTGGCGGCTGCCGGCATCTTCACTTCTCAGATTGGCAGATTGACGCTCGTTCTACGTGACATCACCAATAGTCTGATACTCCCTTCCAATCCCAACATCTCCCTCGTTCCATAACCACGGATTGTGCAATGGTCTTCTCATCAAGGTTGATTCTATGAAGAATGACGGGATGGGGAGATGGCCTGCAATACCGATCTGACATTATCTGTGGTATATTACTCTCGCAACGTACGATCTTTCGTTCCCAATACACAGCCTCGGTGGAGAACGGCAGGAAGCTCCATGAAGACGATCTCTTCACCAGGCACCGCGTTGGACATTTGTTCAGTCTTAACTCTCTTAACGTTGACTTGTGAGGGTGGGTGATTCGGGTCAAAAAAGACGACATAAGATACGCGACCGATTTCCTCGGTGTCTTTTCTCCTCCTCCTTTCAACGATTATGTGCATGGTACGGTTAGTCAAATTTCGTACCCGAAGATGGCCTTTCTGATTGTCAAGGCAGACTGTTACGTGCAGACTCAGTCTGCCAGCTGCCCTGTTTCCGGTCACGCTGACCGCCATTCCGCAAAGTCCGTGCCTGTTCAGACTTCTATAGCTCTCACCCTCAACTTCTTCTTCAGAAGTCATACAAATCCTGACAAATGTGCGCCATGGATTCCAGACTATGCCAAAGCTATATGGTCCGGAAAGCTGACCGACTTTGGGAGAAGCTTAAGGAAACTGGAAAGGCCCGGATTTATGAAGATTCGTCTATCGGTAGTCAGCTGACTCGCGTAGGGTTTGTATACGGTCAACTGACAGAAGTACGGGACTTTTTCTTGGCCAACATGGAAGTCAAAGAGCTTTTTTCCGGCGAAGCAGAGAGACTGCAAGCGTGGGTATTGGATATGGAAGACACTACACAAAGGTGCCATGAAAAAAAATTACTAGTCCACTCACCACTCATGAGGTCATCGTCTAGTTCCCGTATAATAAAAGTACTATTATAATACACCATTATAGATACACTACGCATACTTGGCAGTATACTGAGCAAACATCTTCGCTCTTTTATTCAACCTCGACTCTCCCGTCGGCTTAACCGGACTATACTCAATAATCCTCCTCCTAGACCCTGGAGTCCTCACCCTCCTCCTCGCACTCGTCAAATCCAACGCAGTCTCAATCCCCACCTGGAACGCGCGGCTTCAGCTCCGCCGCCAACGCCTGATCAGGGAACGCCACAGGCCGTCGGTAGCTCAACCACGTATAGAGCCCCAGCATCTTGTGGAAGGTCTCCAGTAATGACAGGTCCTCGTTCGTCGCGGCCGGGCCGTTCTTACTCTCGACCTTTTCTAGCGTAACCATGAACGGCGACTCCGTCAGGCATTCTTCGAGTCGGGCGACGCCTTGGGTGCTGAAGAGCGTTAGGAGGCCGCTCGATGAACGGAACGCTTTCCCGGTCGCGCCAGGGGAACGGCGCAGCGAGCATGACTTCAAAGTCGGTCATCGAGACGCCCTGAATGTACGCATCAAGGTAGTTGGTGCACACTCTGGTCGCGTCGCTGTAGATGTACCGGTAAATGGGAGAGAGCTTCGACGTGTAGGCGTGGGCTAGAAATATGGTATTCATGGCAGAATTAGGCGGGAGAGCGCTCGCTGTGGAGATGAGTGATGTGTAACTGGGCGTCATGCGGGCGGTTTTCAGAGATGGCAAAGGGAGTTTCATCGTCCGTGTGAGGAAGCCAAGGTCTCCTTCGTTGAGAGTCGTTGTCAGTCCCCCAGGGACTCTCTGATCCGTGCAAGCCGAATCGGCCAGCACGACCAGCGATTTGCTTCGTTGCGGATATGGAGAGATGGTGCATAGGAGTTGTTGTGATATTTCCTGACGTCGGCGAATATTATACGACGGATTTTCCTGCGTTTATATGGTCAGTTCCGTTTTGACAAACGAGTAAAAATATGAAACGAACAAGTTTCAAGCCCATGCCAATAGCATCACTTCCAATGAGGACGTCGAATCCACTCCTGGGATCATTGAACAGATCAGCCTGTTCACTGCGAACCTCGGGTGGTAGTCTCCCGTAGACTGTAGCGCAAGTTATCCCTAATCTCTCCACATCTCGCTTCATCTGGAAAATGGACCTCCTCGAGAAAGTGACAATACAATCTCCCTTCCGGACCTTGCTCAGATCGCCCTTCAAACTCTCCTTCTCGACCTCCAACGGTGTAAGTCGCTCGTAACGATTCACGACGAGGTCGTCATTCGTTTCTTTAAGCATAGCTTCGATGAGGGGCACTGCAGTTTCCTCACCACAGAGATGAATCTCCCGCGCGTTGAGACCAAGTACAGCTTCGCTCCACTGCAAACCCTCGATCCGTATCACCAATCATCTGAATCTCGTCGACGACCGCAACGTCAGTACAGCATATTCGTTTTGATCATCTCAACCGTACAGCTGTACAGCGGGGCATTCTCATCAACGATCTTGACCTCCTCCCCAGTAATCATATTGCAGATCCTCGCGTACTTGGGATTCCCGCGTTTCGTCAAAAGTGGTTTCTCGGGACTGACGTCGAAGGCCGATTCTGGTGGTGGTGATGGTGGCTCCGGAACGCGCTCCTCTTCCTCTATCCCTGCCGGGACGATCTGACCGAGATTGAGACGCTCCCAAATCTCCTGGGCGAGCAGCCGTAAAGGCCCCGCGTAGATTCCGGTAGGTGCAGCGGCCAGGGCGCGTAGCGCATGATGTGTTTTACCGCTATTCGTAGGACCAACATGCATGATGAACTTTCGACGGAGTCCCCTGGCAGCAGGATAATCGTCTCCGGGGTGGGAGCGGGACGTCGCCTCTGAAAGAGCACGCATGCCGTGAATGACAGAAGTGGGAATGTTCTGGGACTCGAGGAATGCCTGGTTAGCAGGATCGGATACCCATGTGTAGAGGACGGAGCTGTAAATCATATCGAAATACCCTCGCTCGTCATCTTCTGGCGACATGCGCCCGAAACGCTCGAGGGAATAGTCGATGTATCCGTTCGGCGTAGACAGCTTCTTGCTGGTCACAGCTTGGGTGAAAACGA
Source organism: Desarmillaria tabescens (assembly GCF_030435595.1). Lineage (NCBI taxonomy): Eukaryota > Fungi > Basidiomycota > Agaricomycetes > Agaricales > Physalacriaceae > Desarmillaria > Desarmillaria tabescens. The sequence goes on along the minus strand of NW_026848343.1, from coordinate 332,304 downwards.
GAAGGACGGTCGGTATGTGTTCGTGAGGCACACCGAACAGGGCAAGTCGGTCTGCGACCCGTTTAGACGCGGCCCAGTCTGCGACATGTTTCTCGAAGAATTGTATGATGGCCTCGGGTTTGTCGGGATGAAGGCGTCTGGCCAAGGATCCTATATCGACTTTAGGAGGCGGCGGCGTAATGATATGCTGGAGAGCGTTCCTCGAGAGATGGGAAGGGTTTTGGTAGCGGATACTTGGTCGTCGATTGGCTGCAGAGCGAAATCTGCGCGAAACGTGGGAGCCTAGCGAAGGAAGAGTTGGCCAAGATTCAGGTGTCCACCTGCAGCATGAGGCCGCTGCATTGCGTTGCATCCCAGGAGCGCGACGATGGCGCGAGGAGAGAGAGAAGAAAAGTTTTTGATGGATGATCGGAAGTCGGGTTAGGGTCTCTCCCAAACAGTCACCATGGCCAACGTCCGGCCCTCTACGCTCGAGGCACTCACCCGTCTACGATGCTCAATATTCCAAACGACGTACAACCCCACACGCGTCCGTACTGGTGCTAAATACCTTCGTGCCCGTCTCCGGGGTCCTTCCATGGTCAAATACTATCCGCCTGCACTCAACATCGCAGCCATTGCACGTAAATACCCAGCGTTGGAGATCGTAGACGAGAAAGAGCAGCAGAGGTTCCAGGATATCATTGATAGGAAGAAGAGAGGGAAGGGCGCGCCAACTAAATCAAAAGGAAAAGGTGCGTTTGCTCTTTTCACTTTCTCCGTCGTCTTTTTAACCTGCTGTACAGAGGATAGCAAGCGGGCCCAGAAAAAACGGTAGATGCAGACGCTTCTCCTGGATAGTAGCAATGAAATATCATTCCTCTGTCTTCATCCAGCTTTTCAGTTTGAACTGCGGTCTCACGCTCCTGCTTGCAATAAATTGACTCTACAGAAGAATTTATAACTACGCAACGGACATGATGGATAGTAACGAGGAAGGCAATAATTTACTGTCTACACACTAGGCGCATCAACAGGTAATCTTGCCCCCAAATTATCCGGCACCGCCAGCATATCATTCACCTCACTCACCAACGTACCCCCAAACGCAACCGCCCCGTGCTCCTGCCTGTACTTTGCGATGCGCGCCTCGACCTCGGGGCGGAAATGGCGCATCAAACCTTGGATGGGCCACGCAGCGGCGTCGCCCAAGGCGCAAATTGTACGGCCTTCGACTTGTTTCCTGGAGAAGAAAAAAGAGTATAAGTGAGAGAAAGGATGGATATGATGGGACGTACGTTAACTCGAGCAACATATCAATCTCCCGAACGTGCCCCCGTCCTTCGACCATACGATCCATCATGTTCATCATCCATGTCGTCCCCTCCCGACACGGCGTGCATTGCCCACAGGATTCGTGTTTGTAAAACTACAAAATGATCATTATTAACGACAAGAAAAAGGAAAGTAATGGCGCACCTGTGAGAATCGAGCAATAGCAGCAACGATATCGGTGCTCTTATCCATGACGATGACAGCACCAGTTCCCAAACCCGACTGGGCGTCCTTGAGAGAATCGTAATCCATCCTACAAACAAAATAAGCGAAAGCCAGAGAATAACAAAAACAACTCACAAAACCTCTGAACACTTGTCAATCGGCAAAACCGGCACCGAACACCCCCCAGGGATAATCCCAAGCAAATTATCCCATCCACCCCTCACACCCCCACAATGCCTCTCAACCAACTCCTTCAGCGGGATACTCATCTCCTCCTCAACAACACACGGGTTATTCACATGCCCACTGATACAAAACAACTTTGTACCCTGATTCCTCTCCCTCCCAAAACCCGCAAACCAGCTCCCGCCCCTCCTACAAATCGTCGGAGCAACAGCGACAGTCTCCACATTCGCCACCGTCGTCGGGCACCCAAACAACCCCACATCGGCCGGGAACGGCGGCTTCAGACGAGGTTTGCCTTGTTTTCCCTCGAGACTCTCAATCAGCGCGGTCTCCTCGCCGCAGATGTAGGCTCCAGCCCCACGGTGGAGGTACACGTCGAACGAGTACCCGGAGCCACAGGCGTCCTTGCCAATAAGCCCCGCAGCGTACGCTTCGTTGATGGCCTGCTGGAGGTGGCTCGCTTCCTGGAAGAACTCACCGCGGATGTAGATGTACGCCGCCGTAGCGTTCATACCCCTTCCCGCAACAAGACAGCCCTCAACGAGCTTGTGTGGGTCCCCCCGGAGGATCTCACGGTCCTTGCATGTACCAGGCTCGCCTTCGTCAGCGTTGACGACGAGGTACCGGGGTCTAAGCAATGATTAACCAGCATCATACCAAGCAAAACGGCGAACGCACCTCGGGTCCTTCTCCCACCCAGGCTTGTTCATAAAACTCCACTTGAGACCACTAGGAAAGCCAGCACCTCCACGACCGCGCAGACCCGAGTCTTTGATCGTCTGGATGATCCACGAGTCGCCTTTGAGGATGATGTCCTTGGTTCGGTGCCAGTCGCCTCTTGACTACAACACTCTTAGCTTAGAATAATAACAAGTTAAACTACACACCTGAGCTCCCTTCAAGCCATGATCATGCCTACAATATGCATTGGTGAAAATCCTATCCTGGTCTTTCAACCCTCCGTATCTCCTAACAGGCGGCTCAGTGACCGTCGCAAACGAACGGGAAGAGCATATAGGGCGTGAGACGCCTACAAAACTATCAGCGTCTGCATGCAAGAACAAGAAAAACTAGCACCTTTTGATAACCTCAGCATGGTCGCTGGAAGACAAAGTTGTCGGTGACGACGCGGGGTTGGCCGGAAATGACGAACCAATCGGACGGCGGGGTTTCCACACTTGTAGCCATTGCCAAACATACTGCTACAACCGCCCAAGGCTCGTGAATTATAAAAAATACAGACAACATAAAAAAAAAGTAAAAACGAAATCTAATCAACTTTTTTCTCTTTTCGTTCGAGAATCTCGACCCATTTTCTAGGGAACCATCCCTCTCTCCCATCCCTCGTCCGACCCTTCCACCACTCTGTCTCAACGCTCACCCTCGGATCAACCTCGCCCCCAGTCGACGGATCCAATTTACCTACGATCGCCACGATCTCATTCTCCTTCAATGCCAACTCCTGCTGATTCGTTGCCTCGAACGGATAGAGGGCCCTCGCAAACGTAAGACTAGCAGGATCTAATGGACCCTGAATCGCATGCTGCTGTTGTTGTTGCTCCCTCTGCGCCTTTTCGCTGAGAAGCTTGATAAGCCTAGTCATCGCATACGGAATCCCCAACACCGCAAGCAAGAACACAATAAGCGGTTTCTTGTTGATCGGCTGCCTCGGCGGCGGCGGAGGCGCCCCACTAGCAAACCGCTTGAAATCCCCACCGAACCCACCATCATTCCTCCGACCAGTGAGCAACCCCCTCAACCACCTAACCAGCCCAAACAACCCCAGCACGCCTCCCAACGCATCCCTCAACTGGCCAAACTGGTCCACCACCCCCACCATAGCGAAGAAACTGCTATGGGTAGCCATAAACGTGCTCTCAAGCATCTGCGCGACACCGGTAAAGGTCTGGACAATCGAATGGAGGAGTCCAAAGGTATGCTGAGTGGTGCTCTCCAACTGCTGCGTCAGACTCGGCATATTAGGATCCCCAAACCCGCCTCCATACGGCATCCCATACCCCATCCCGCCAAACCCGCCTCCCATCCCATACCCACCCCCATATCCCATCCCTCCGTACCCCATCCTTCCATATCCCATACTCCCATACCCCCCTCCAATACCCCCATACCCGCCATACGATCCCATCCGTGAATAAGGCGACACCCCGCCATACGGAGACGAGTTGATCGCTGTCGGTATCGCAGTAGACGTCCCAAACGCAGGCGGCCTCTCCGGCACCGCAGGCGTCGTCGTCGTCGTCGCTGGCAAAGACGGAGAAGCAGCAGCAGAAGCCGTCGCTACATTCCTCTCCCAGGGCTTGGGTGGAGAGCCCATGATCGTCAGAGACAAGAAAGATACCGTGACGTGATGTCACATCTCCCCCGGGTCTTTCTCGTCCACGATGATCATCGAAACTCTCGCACGGGTTCACGCCCGGCGCAACGTCGACCTCACTCGCGGGACTGGGTGCTATCCGGGGCGTCGTCCGGAGTGACGCGTACTCAGGGTCTAACCACAAAGGGAGCTATTTCTCGCTATCAAGGAAAGGGAGAAAGCCAACAAGGACCTGCCTGAGAAAAAGTGGGTCGGCGTAAAGTCCCTCTCGTACTGTCCTATCTTCAATATTTATTCGATTCTTCTAACAAACCACAGATTCCTAAAAACAACCCTGCTCCCCCTCCTCCAGCTAAACCACGAAATAAAACCCGTCAAATCTCTCCGCATCCCAGAACCCAGCACCATCGCCGCTCCCATCGTCCAAAAGAAGAAAAAGGGCAAAAAGAGCAAAGACGTAGACACCTGTACAGCCCATAACAACCTGGGTCTGGAAATATACACCAGAATACGCGAAAGAGCTCGCCCAGCAGAGCGCCGCCGCTCGTGCAGCAGCAGAAGCCAAGAATCGCCCCATATACGGCTCAGAAGTCGGTATCGGCGAAGACTGGAGCCATCTCAACAGACGCCGCCTCCGCGCCCGGCCAGGCAAGATTCGCCGCGCACTCTTCGCCAAAAAGGCGCACGACGCCTTCCTCACGGAGAGAGAACGGGTAGCAGCAGAAAGAAAGGCAGAAAAAGGAGAAACTAGACAGGGAAAGACGGGCATTGAACAGATTACATGCTAGACGACGACAAAGACTGGCTGATAGACTATTACATTAATTGAATCGCACTCTTCAACGCTGCTTCGTCGAGAATCTCAAAGCCATTGGCAGGGGTGACCTGAGCAAGCTGGACATTGTGATGATCGAGCTTTTCCTCCATGACCTGCTTCAACACTTTTAGCGTCAGCGTCCTCGCTTCTTGCAGCGTCATTTGCTACAACAAACATCAGAACAACCCACCCAAAAGAGACAACCAACCATACCTTGTGCCATTTATCCTGCAGCTTCACTCTGTGCCGCCTCCGAGCCAGACCCAATCGCCTTGGCATCATACCTCACACTCGTCCCAGACGGGTCAGTATGGATACAACTGCGGTCCAAGCTCATCGTAACCCGCAATAAGCAGCGCCACGCCAAATGGACGACTCATCATCGCCTCCTCATCATGCACACTCTCCCCAAACCTCAGCGCCAAATCACACACAGCCTGCGTGACGCTCTCGACCTTGATCTTCTCGTCATAGGTAAAAGCATGGTTCTGGGACGTCACCCGGGCGTGGTCAATCATCGTCCGCGCGTCGGCGGTGAGTCCGGACATTGCGCATCCTAGGTGACTATCGATTTCCATGATCTTTTCTATCGAGCTGGCTTCGAGGAGCGGCGACTGCACTCGTTGTTCGACGCCTAAGACGACTCCTTCTGGCGTGCGTACTCCAATCGTTGTAGAGCCGAGCTGCGAACATTGAGTAGAGGGTCGTAGTAAACCGAAGATACACACCTTGATAGCCTCAATAGCATACTCGACTAGCGACCATCAGCACAAAGTCGCCTCCCTAATAAAAAGTCACTCACCCTGGAACAGTCGTCCTTCAGGTGAAAACGTATTCACACCACGATCTACCACAAGTCAGCCAACAAGCATCCCAAGCAAACCTCGTACCCACCATACTCTGAACGCGTCAAAAACATGGTGGTAGTAACAAAACAAAGATTCACGCGCTTGCGTATGCCATGACGAATTCGATCTAATCTTATCTTTCCATTTTAGTCAAACCCTACAAAACATCCTCCAAAAAACCATCCGCCTTGCTCCCAAAGAGACCTCTCAAAACATGATTAACCGCCCTCTCCTTCTCCTCCCTCTCCCTCCTCATCTCGGCCCTCGTAACCCTCAACTCCTCCTGCAACGCCTCATTCTGCTCCACCGCATACCGATGCTTCGCCTTCATCAACAAATACAACACCTGACTCTGACTCCTCCCAAATATCCGACTCGTCCCAGGATCCATATGCACCAACAAATGCGGCGGAATCACATCCGAACTCGACCCAGAACTATTATACCCCTCATCATCCTCGTTCCCCCTCGGAAACGGACTCGGCGACCCGCTCTCCATAGTAGGCGCCAAATCAAACAAACTAAACGTCCCCAAAGTCGGAGTCTGCGAGCGCGTAGACACACTCGGGGCCACCTCGATATCATCCGGGTTCCGCTTCCTCTTCCTCGACCCGCCCCGACCGGGAGCAGGCGGGCTCTGCTTGTGCTGGTGCCGCAGGTGCTTCGCCAGCGCGTCAGACCGGGTAAAACTCTTATCACACTCCGGGAGGGGACACACGAACGGTTTTTCCTTCGTATGTGACCTCAAGTGGCTCGTCAGCGCGAACCGCGACGTCTGGGGGATTCCCCGCCTATTGCACGTAGACCAGTCGCAAAAGTAGTTGCTCTTGTTCACCCCTACATGGTCTACACCCCTTTTAAGGCTTTTTCCGTTCAGACATGGACACTACTCACCCACATGGATATGCTCAATCAGCGACGGCAAGTGCGTAAACACCTTCCCACACTCGCCCCACAGACACGTCGCTGTGTCCTCTTCCCCTTTCTCCTCCTCCTCCTCGGCGGCTTCGGACTCGGACGACTCGCTATACGCCGGCGAAGGCGTATTCATGGGCGACGGCGACCGTGACATGGTGGTGGTAGATGTTTGAATATGTTTACCACGTGGCGTTGGCGTTCATGTCTAAATCAAGCAACAACTCTCACCCTGCCATCCCACGCTCCTTTTCGTTGCGTTCACTTCGGGACTGTGTCGGCCTTCAAATTTTCAAACTCTACCTGGTCATTTTTGTGCTTTTGGAGATGAACAATCGGGCACCCGAAACGACTCTCGCCCTGATCGTATCTGTATGTCTCCGCTCCTTCCGAATGATTGCGCTCACCTCGTAATTATAGCGCCCTGTAACCTCTAGCTATCTTGCGCTTCAGTAGATTGTACCTGTGCTATGACCGTAAAAAACGTCGAACTACGGCTCGATAGTATTACCTTCCACTTCTCTGTCTAACTCTGATGTGCAATCACACTGGCCCATCCATGCTGTCGGCACGTGGTGAGATACAGCAGAATTAAGCAGCAGTGTACAGCTTCCTTCGCACACACTTTCACCTAAACTTCTTTCTCTACTCAAGTCGACAACCTCCTACCAGCATGTCAACTTCGGAGGATCGCCTTTTCACTCCAGGATACTATTAGGATTCTCGGTTTCCTTCTGTTATATCACACGGTGGACCTTCACCTCTGACAAGTTCCGTATTCTTAGTGAAACCATTCGGCACTTCAAGTGCTTCCAGTAAAAGGATTCCAAGAGCGATAGAGGCAAAGCCGCTCACCCAGGCCTGCCTTCCTGCCAGGGCTTGTGTATCAGCGCGCCGCTCTCGAGAGAACTTTTACCAATCTTGACGAGTTCCCAAACTATGCGGAGCAGTGGGTAGCAGCTTTAATGTGGCACTCGCCCTACTATTTGGAAAAGCACTCCCGCTTAAAGGAGGCTCGAGCTGTTTTAGAGTGGCATCAAGCAGCTTTGGAGCAGGAATTTCAAGTGGTTTCGGAGGAGATTCGAGTAGCTTGGGAGCAGTTGGATCAGGCAACTATGGGGGAGTGTGGAGCAGCTTTGGAACGGTATCAAGTAATTTTGCAACAGTCTCGAGCAATTTTGAAAAAGCGTCGAGCACTTTCAGAACAGCATCAAGCCGTGCTGAACAAGATAGCATTGTTGGAAGGTCTCTCTGATCGCCTTCGAGAAACTTGCGAGGATGTTCGAGCAGCTTTTGAGCAGCTTCCAAGCGTGCGCTTAAATCCCACCTACCATCCTCCTTCACGTAGTAGGGCCCCTATCAATGGATCTTCGACTATTTCATTCAGGAGAGATCTTGGAAGGAAAGGATGTGTACTCGGAGTACTCCTTAGGATATATGTTTCTTGAGGTGCACTTTTTGAACCTTGTGTCACTGTGGTCTTGTTCACTAACTCAATGCATAGAATCTGGTATACAACACTTGGACGCCATGGGATCTCCGTTCGTACATGGCGCTTGTGGCAGCAAAAATCATGCGCAAAGATCGTCTGTATCCTACTACTTTCACATCCAAACTTTCACTATTAGTGAAAGGTTTCGTGAAAGCCAATCTGCAGCTCATTTTTCAGTATGATGCTAAGGAGCTGCAATCCCTTGCTCTGAAGTTACCTGCGGAGTCTGTGGATCTTGAAATATCTAGTACCGCATTGACGTCTCAAGCACACAATGATGCGGGAGTCACGGAAGGTGCTCTTATGCAACGATCTCTGAGCGCTATGATCAGTACGTTGCTTTGGCATTACAAGGTATGGCAATGTAGTAACCATAACCTTCTGTTAGACCTCGGCGTTGTAAATCTAACCAGTCGCCTGACACGGATTGGAGAGCAACCAGAGTTTTTTGGTGGATCCGCCGAAATTTGGAAAGCTGGGCTCACTTTCTCGAATGCAAAGGTTACTATTTGTTCATTTGATTCACATCCATTTTGTTCTGATTAATGCTCTGCTTAGATGACTGTCGCTGTGAAATACCTCCGACTCTGCGTCACTCAAGTGACTAAAGTAAGCACATATTCTGATAGAGTAAGAGGATTATTGACAGTTTGAAGCACTTGTATCGAGAGATTCGAATCTGGCAAAGCCTGGAACATCCTCACGTCCTTCCGCTTCTTGGTATTTGCCACAATAATACCTATGAGTCTGTCCGTGCTAGTGGTGATCATGCTGTTGATCCAATGATGTCCATTGGGATTGTCTGTCCATGGATGGCAAATGGCACATTGGTCGACTTCCTGAAGCTCAGCCAGACAAAAATGGAAAACACAGAGGAGCTTTGTCTTCGTCTTGTAAGATATTAATCATCCTTTTCTCCTACTACACTGCTGATCGAAAACAAAGCTCATCCAAGTATGCTCTGGTTTGATATACCGTAAGTGATCTCACAATGCTTCTAGTCATCAGCTAATAAGGTTGGTAGTCCACTCAAAAAATATTGTCCATGGGGATTTACATGGCGTATAGCCTTTCATTTTGTTCTTTATGCTTAGCTAACATCAGACCTAGGGGAATGTTCTAGTAGATTCTGATGGATGTGCCCGCCTAGCTGATTTTGGTCTATCAGCTGTGGTTTCCGAATGTCGAGGTACATCCAAGACCGGTGCAGGTGGCATATCTTCACCTCATGGTGGTGCCTTGCGTTGGGCCGCCCCGGAGCTTGTAGTCGTACAAGAGGGTGCCGAGCCGCACCTTCATCCATCTGCCGACATATACTCTGTCGGGGGATTGGTTCTACAAGTAAGGTTCACCGATCAGAGTGTTCATCTTTTATGACGATTCTTCATCGTGGCAGACATATACAGGTGCTGTGCCTTATTCGTATTATAATGAGCCTCGTGTTCTCGGTGCAATCATCGCAGGCGAGAAACCAAGGCGTCCTACCATCGAGGAGGCGAGCGTCTCGGATGTTCTGTGGTCCGTGATAGAAGAGTGTTGGCGGGGCAATCCTCTCCAACGCCCAACGGCAGCTGCACTTGCATCGCGCCTCAAAGCAATATATTCAGCACTTGAAGACGAACAGGCATAAACCGATATGTTTGATAGGTGAATCATGTTATATCGAAAGAGGCGCTACCAACATCTGTTTCCTATTATTACCTATACCCCATCCGTTCGCATCACTTTGGTGACTCCCTTTTATCTACTTCATTCTTTTAGTATGTGCCCTGTACCTACATCCCTATATCACAGTTATTCCTATTATGCTATGTTCCGAGTATTCCGACTGAGTACGAAATTCACCATCTACTCCCATGCAAGACAGCCCGCTGGTGCTTGAGGGTTAACGGGCCTTAGCCTCCTCCTGTCATGGTACTTCTCCTCTCGGTATCAGTCGACATATTTCTAGCCTGTTATCCTTCGAGAACGGCCCCCAAAAAAATTCAAGATCCCTTCCAAGCATGGAAGTCGCGAGCACTCGTATCGATTCTGTAGAAAACATTGAGTTGGAATGTAACAATGCTCGAGGAATCTTGAGTGTACGAAAAGGTTGCTGGACAGCAATGGATGTATCGGTCGACTATGCGTTTGCAGATTGAGACACTGCGGAAGGTTCGTCGAGAAGCATTATCCAACGCAACAGCTGATATCGAGTACATCTCGAATGATAGAGAGACAGAGACAGAGACAGAGAGCTGTCGGCAATGAATAAAGACGCAGAGGAGCTGTAGCCTGCAGACTCGGAGACGTGATGAGGGTGCTTTGCGATACGGCTAGGAAAGAGGCACCTGAGTGCTGGCATAGGATTGGTCCAATACGTCTTTCAGAGCCGCTGAAGCGCTACTAGGAGTGTTCTCTCCACCGACGTAAGGCGTCCATATTTCGGGTTTAGCGTTCTGTGCTCGATACAGAGAGAAGATAACGTCACAGTGCATTAATGAATTGGAGTCCGGTCACGAGCGTTCTCTCTTTGGGCGGCGTAAAGAATGCCATGCTACATGTTGGGTAAGTTTTGTCAATACGAGAAGTGCCATGACGATGCTGAACAAGATCTGAAGACGTCACAGGATACGATGGGGGCAGTGCGAGGTCTGTATTAAATGACAACTTGTGGTTCTACTACACAAACTTCGAAGGTAAAGCAAACTCTCGATGGTCCGTGTCCCCCTGATTACTGCACATGCCTACCCAGAGGCCAAAAAATGATTGTGGAGACAGGTAAGCTCCGAAGATGGGTAGGATCCTGGCAATCATCAGTCCATGGGGAGCTTGAAGCCTGGCAATTCAGAAACCCAAGCGATACAACGATTGTTCCGGTATGAGATGGCATGGAAGGCCTCAAAGAATGGTAGAATTACGATAGGCCCCAAAGGAAGTTGTCCACTTTTCGAAACGACGAGTTCCAGATGCCTCAGAACCAAGAGAAGGGCTTACAACGCGTTGACACCGGACTTTCGGGGGAACGTTCGAGCCATATGGTTGCGCCTAAAAACCGGTGTGGCTCTCCAGTTACCTATTCGAATGAGTCGGAATTCTAGTACAGTGGTGAAGACCAGAAGATTCACGACGTGGGAGGATTGATGACGTCAGTGTATTTACGAGAGAGCGATGACCTCATCCATGTTTTGATACCAACATCTACGCGCATCAAATCCACCAGCACAACCTCTTCATCTCCAACTCTCATCATGTCTGAAAAGCGCGACGTCCACCATCCGCTCCTCTTCGAATGCGCCTGGGAAGTCGCCAACAAAGTCGGCGGTATCTACACCGTCATCAAGACCAAGGTTCCAGTAACAGTGTCAGAATATGGCGATAGGTACTGCCTTATTGGCCCGCTCAGCTACAAGACAGCGCCGATGGAGGTCGAGCAGCAGGAGCCTCAGGACGAGCATCTCGCCGCAACGCTTGATCTCATGCGGTCACAGGGCGTCAAGATTCTCTACGGGCGTTGGCTTATCGAGGGCGCGCCCAGAGTCCTGCTCTTCGACACCGGAAGCCAGTACAGCAGACTCGACGAGTGGAAAGGTGACCTGTGGAACCTCGCGGGGATACCCTCACCTCCCAACGACCACGAGACGAATGAAACCATCGTATTCGGGTACCTAGTCGCCTGGTTCTTTGGCGAGGTAGGCGGTGCTTTTTCTGTTGGTTGCTACTCCCACTGATCTCTCCGCCCAGTACGTTTCAAGACAGCTCACTACAGCTGTCGTGGCACACTTCCACGAATGGCAAGCTGGCCTCGCTATCCCGCTTTGTCGCAAGCGTCATATCGACGTCACAACCATTTTCACTACCCATGCGACGCTGCTCGGGAGGTATCTCTGTGCTGGTTCTGTGGACTTTTACAACAACCTGCAATACTTTGACGTTGACCATGAAGCGGGCAAGCGTGGAATCTACCATAGATATTGCATCGAGCGGAGCGCAGCGCATTGTGCCGATGTCTTCACGACAGTATCACACATCACCGCCTACGAAGCAGAGCATCTCCTCAAGCGCAAGCCAGGACGGCGTCGTTCCCAACGGTCTCAACGTTAAGAAGTTCCAGGCCATGCACGAGTTCCAAAACCTACACTCAACGTCCAAGGCAAAAATCAACGAGTTCGTAAGAGGACACTTTTACGGGCATTATGATTTTGACCTGGATAATACGTTATACGTGAGTGGCCATCTCTTTCAAGCACTTCACAGTTTGACGTTGAACAGATGTTTACTGCGGGGCGATACGAGTATCGAAATAAGGGTGTAGATATGTTTATCGAGTCGCTTGCTCGTGCGTTTCCATCCTTCTTTTCCGATTGCACTCTCAAGTGAATGTATATAGGACTTAATTACCGGCTTCAAAAGACAGGATCGTCTGTAACGGTCGTCGCCTTTATCATCATGCCCGCCGCGACCAACTCGTACACCATTGAAGCCTTGAAGGGTCAAGCCGTGACAAAGCAGTTGCGAGACACTGTAACAGAGATCCAAAACCGGATTGGCGCGCGGCTTTTTGACCATGCGGCACGGTCCCATGGGTACGTATCGTATTTTCCTGCTCATCATAGCCGATGCTGATCGACCACTGTAGCGAAATCAAGGCGATTCCGACCTCTGAAGAACTCTTGTCTGCGGAAGACATCGTCCTTCTCAAGCGGCGCATATTTGCACTCAAACGCAACTCTCTTCCACCTATAACGACGCACAACATGGCCGATGATGCTAATGATCCCTATTCTCAATCAAATTCGGAGGGTCAAACTTTTCAATCATGCACATGATCGTGTCAAGATCGTTTTCCATCCCGACTTTTTGAACTCGAATAATCCGATTTTGGGCTTAGACTATGAGGAGTTCGTGAGGGGATGTCACCTAGGCGTGTTTCCCAGTTACTATGAGCCGTGGGGATATACACCAGCAGAGTGCACAGTGGTACGTTATTGACATGATCTTGGATGTTCCCGTACTTATTTATGCGCCTGACTTTGTAGATGGGCATTCCGAGTATCACTACTAATCTCTCTGGCTTTGGGTGTTTCATGCAAGACCTCATCGAGCGACCTGAAGACGAAGGCTGTTATATCGTTGACCGGAGGTCGCAAAGCGTTGAGGACTCTGTGAACCAACTGACAGATCATATGTTCACCTTTTGCAATAAATCACGTCGGCAGCGAATCAACCAACGGAACCGCGTAGAGCGTCTCAGCCCGTTACTGGATTGGAAGAATCTAGGGATCGAGTATAGCAAGAGCCGGCAGCTAGGTTTGAGGCGGGCCTACCCTGATGCGTTCTATGGCGAGGGAGAGCTCGAAGACGACGACGACTACTTTGGTGGTGGTGTCGGAAGGATGCCTCCCTTGAGCGTTCCTGCCAGTCCGAGACTGAGGGGTACCGCGACGCCTGGAGATATTGGGACCCTGACGGAGGAGATGCAACGATTGGAAACGAGTGACTACCGGGGTCAGGCATGGCCCGGAGGAGTCGACGAAGACGATTCGTATCCATTGTGGGTTACCCTGTTTTTTCTTACTGTGATTCTTCACTGATCCTTCTTATATTCTAGCCCCTTGGTAATGAAGGTAAGATCGAGGAGCGGGAGCGTCATGAGTGGTGCAAGCACACCTGGTGGGAGCACGTTCCGTAGTTTGAGTGAAGGTGATTTGAAGAAGGCGGATGCTGCCTTGAACCAAGTTAGCGTGAATGGCATCCATTAATGATTAGAAGGCTGCGATCAGGAAGATGTAGGGGGGTTGCTGTACATAACATAGCATACATATGGTTCCGGAAATTCATATCAAAAGTACATACTTTCAACATTTCTTCTTACCTACCGACTGTTCATGTCCAGTTTTACTGCTATTTATCTATGTCGTTGCAATCGCACTAAGACAATGAATATCTTAGATACCTTCCATTGCTGTTCGAAAACCCAAGGCCACTATAGTGATGTTATATGAAATTCCACGTCATACAGCTACCCGCACCGAAGCTTATGGTGTATGTATTTGAGAGACGGGTCATCTTCAAGGCTCGTAACTTTCTGTTGGGATCATATGCCCATCACCGTCGAGCCCCTCCAGACACTCAAAAACCTGCCGCAAAGCGACCAGTCCGAAGCTCAGAGCACCAAACTCTCTGGAATGGCGTAAACTAAAGTCCCAAGCGCACCATGCACGCTTCAGGCCTGCCCTGAACATCTCTTTCGTAACAATCTTCTCTTCCTCATAAGGCAAAAGCCCCTGCCGCACGTCTCTCACCGCCTGCGAAGCTTGATCGATCATTCGCCAAATCCGATCTCTCCTCGCTTTATCCTGTGCACCTAACATCGTGCCCACCACGACTTCCGCTTCTGAAATCTTTGTATTTGCAAGAGCTTGGGTGGTGCAGATGTATCGGAGTTCATCGGCATATTGGTGGAAGAGAGTCGTGATTTCGTGGGATGATCCATCAGGAGGGGTGTACGGGAAGAGATGTTGCTCGATGGATGGTGTAAGTTTTAAGGATAATGCGTCTGTTGAGAGGGAAGGAGAGTCTGAATCGGCAGTATACGCGGGACGTTTCTCCGGATTTTTCCAGCTAATAGAGCGGTACATGAATCCCAGGGCCCTCTGCGACTCGTAGTAATCCGTTACCCGAGGATCAATGGCTTCACCAGCCTGCCAGTCAGGTTTCTTGGGCCTATCGGGAGCACCTCTGAGCTCTACACGCACTCCTTGTTTGGGATAATCCACGGCCTGCTCAAAGTTCAGACCTTTACTGCTGAACAATTTGAAGATCTTGCCTGAGAACAAAGCGCCGCAAGCGTTTCACAGTCCTTGTGGTAAATGCCTTCCTGTGGGTTGTTTACAACAATTTGGGAGGTATTCCAACGAAAACGGATGATTTACCTTCACTTGATCTGCGTGGCAAACAACTGTGAGCTGAGTATTGTTGCAAAGACATTGCACCATACCTGCTATTCTAATCAGTCTACCAGACAAGACGCCCTGAAGACGAGATAAGGCAGGGAAAGGGAAATATGCGCAGAATATATGTACCAAAACGTCGAATTCGATATACTCCACAACAAACTTGATGATATCATCGACGTCGCATTCTCTCAGTGATCCATCATCATGCCGAGCTCGGTACTCCTCTCCTGGAGGATACGACGCAGGAGGATCTACTCTTGAAGGCTGTAAATTGACATTTGGGATGATGATAAATGTATCACTGAATGTCAATCATATCAGGGATAAAAGCACCTAATGATTATTCAGGAAATGACCAACCCGTCCAAGTCACCGCCGCCCAACATCGAGGGAAAGGATCGATCACCTGAAGCCCAGATAAAATCGTGACTCAAGCTGACTATTAGGCACCTACCAACGGTTGGGAAAACCATGACGTTTCGAAGATGTGCGAACGCACAAAACATATTCTCGGGGGGTTTTACAGCTATCACTTGCTGAACTATGATTAATGATGAGAACATAGCAATCGACGCGATGGATGAAAGGTATCCGGCTTACCATCCCCAGGATGTGTCAGAGGATTTCGATAGACTGTACACCCGCCCTCAAACCACTCAGGCTTTTCGCCGGGGCGTTGTATACAAGCTAGAAATAACATTAGACACCGCTTAATACGACATCAGTCAGCAACTGACCGTATATGTTACGTTTCTTGAGAGTGAACACGTTCTTACATCCCGCCTTCACATAGGCAGGACCCTCATCTGGCACACCGATAAGTTGATAACTATCAGGAACCAGAATTCTGGCCCTATACTTGATGTCTTGTAAAACATGTATCTTTCCTACTTCCCGCAACTCCTTTAGGAATGGCGTATCGATCCCGGGGGTAGCGATATCCAAGCGGAGGGCCGAGAGTCGGGAAATGATATAAGACAACCGGTAGACGTTGCCTAAGGAATGCTCTTCCAAGATGTTGGAGAACTGTTGCATTGAGTCGTTGATGGTTAAAGCTTTGGCTACTGCGTCATCTTGAAGTTCCTGGAACACCTCCCTTCTTACAAGTTTGTCCTCTAAAATCACGACTAATTGCCTGGACAGGTCTAATATAAGCAACAGCAGACTCGAAAGACATGTGCAAAAGATTACCTATTGAGATACGATCGCATAGGCTTGTTGAAATAGCTTGCGATCTCGATGTTCGCTTCCGTTGCTTGTGAATTCTCGAACTTCCCCATGCTAGGCCTCAGTCGCATCCTAATGGGATTATCATCGAGTCTCGGGTCCACCGCAACGACACCTTTATAACCTAAAAAGCGAATTTGATACTAAAACGAGTTAATCAAAGTCCATGCACAGCGACACTGCAACCTACCGCCGATGGTTTAATCATATTTTCTCCGTGATCTCGACGACCCTCACACAGGCGCTCCCAGATCTCATCACCCAAAGACTCTGATATGGTACCCGCGCCATCCGTATGCAGATATGGCTTCAAACCCAAATCCTCCACTACAGTCCACTGATCCCTTCGAATGGTGACTGAGGGATTTGTCGAAGTAAAGGCTTGACCAAGTCTTGCCGCCCATTTGGATGGCATGGTCATGATCGGTTTGCTTTTGAAATCTCCAATGGTATTACGAATACTGTCGGCTGTGATCCAGGCCATCTGTTTGGTGTTGGGATGCTGGTATTCGAATGGATTAATAAACCACACTGAGTGTTCCTTCAATGCAGAACTCGAGTAGGCCAAGAACTCGAACTTTCGTCCCGCAAGCTCGAACCCTTCCCTCAAGATCCCGCCTATCCGCTCAAGGAGAAATGGTGTGATGTCTACAGCTTGATTCCACCGGTATGGAAGTCTGTTTTCGTCGCGAAACTCGACGCGAATGAAATGATCCTCGAATCCGGGGTATCTGCGAATAATGCGATTGGATTGGGTGTGATAGGGTCCTTCCAGGATCATACGGGTCGGAGCGACGGTGATATGACAGCACAAGAAATAGCCTGCAGACAGCTTCTGCTGCTTGAAAGTGAAATGCTGTCTGACGCGAAGGAAGCAGGCTCGAGGCGACTCACGAGGACTACGATTGCTGAGTGCCTCTGAGTAGCTTCGCAGCAGATTACCCGTGAGAACATCGTCTTTGCTTGGGCGCCGAAGACAAGTCTCTTTGACAAGAGGAATCAAGTGGTCTAAATCCTCTGTATGAAGTAAACAGTTGTGTAACAAGAGTTCCAGTTGAAAGGCGACAGGCCAACTGAACTCTACGATCTGTTTTCGCAGTCTCCATACTTTCTTTTGTTCGAAGAAACATCGCCTAGAAGCTTCCATGCGCAGATGGCTCGGAGGCATGAAACGAACGATGCGAGACGGTGAGATTCCTGCTATTCCGCAAAGCTCGACAAAGCGCTCAACAATGCCGGGAGCTGGATAGAGAAGCAATCGCAGTTTATGGGCGTATTGCGCGACCAAGGCATGTCTTGGATCAAGGGAGCTAATACGATGCTTGTACCTTTTGCGATCCCTCTTTTCATCGCCGGTCAATGATCTATGAAACCCAAAAGTTTCGAAAACCGGCGGAGTAAACGTATCAAAACAAATGTCTAATGAAAGTATCAGAATCAGTACCTATACACAAGCAAACGTAAGTAACAAACGGACAAGGCATCCCGTCATAACCGACAGCTAGTTTGTTGATGTTGGAGAAGCTGAGAGTTATGGACTTGCAGATGGATTCCTTCATCTCGTCCCCAAGCTAAGCTGCTGCTTCAGACACTTCATTAAAATTTGTCATGGACATTAGAAACCCACAGTTATATGAATCGCCTTGTACGCATATTCAAAAGTCAACCATGCAGTGCATTCGCTTTCCCACTCGACGGAATACTCGCGCAGTGCCGCCGGCGAATTAGGTGATGATGTTGGGTATGATGGATAATGAAGTACGCCAAACTGAACGGCATCCACCCTAATTTGACCCTGCAACTGTCGGCACTTGTCTTCATACTCATCATCGAGCGCCGGGTCGATGAAAGGTGTTCGTTGCAAGGCCCAAGCATCCTCGGGAGCTAAATCACGTATCCGGCCCACCCTAATCTTCTTTCCCTGTATCCGTATGGGTGTCGCCTTTGCCCAATTGTAGAATTTGTTTCCGATCTCCTTTGTTGGAAGCTGTACCATGCCCGTTCCATTATTGCGCACGCCCATTTTTTCGTTCAAGTTCAATATCACCTTGAAGTTGAAAAGGCGCCCATTATCGATTCGATGAAATTCTGGCGAATGAAGGACCTTCGAAAGCTCTTTCGTAACATCCCGAGAACTGACAGTAGTTGGAAGATACAGTAGATCGACATTCATGACTATTTGGCGTCAGGGAGAGTACGACTGTGGGGAAGGAGGATATCATGCGTGCGTCTGATGTTAACATGTTATCGATGGCCATCACGACAAACAATGAAATACAAGCTGAAAGAGGCTTGACGGTAACAGCACAGTGAACTCGAAAAGTTGCCCAGACACAGCCACTATTAACGGCCCGGTACTTTCCGGTCCACTATAAAGCCGTAGCCTTGAAGGCTTGAACTTGCCTCCAACTATCATCACGACCACCACTATCACTCTTTTATTATGTCCGCTCATTCAACAATTACTATTTCTGACGATTTTTGGTTCGAAGACGGAAACATTGTGCTCATTGCGGCCAGCGTCGCTTTCAAAGTCCATCGAGGCCAGCTTTCACGCCATTCAGAGATCTTTCAAGGCTTGTTCGAATTACCCCAACCGTCTGCGGGAGTCGACGACATTTACTGCGGTACACCTTTTGTCGAGCTGCACGACTTGTCACAGGATGTTGCTTATTTCCTTGGCGCGCTCTATGACGGACTGTATGTCTAGTTGAAATCTCGCCTTCTGCTATCTCACTTATATGCACAGATACTTCATTAAAACCTCCTCTGAAGACTTTGCCTGCCTTTCTGCTGTGCTTCGCTTGTCAATAAAATACCTTGTTGAGCATTTGCGTGTGCAATGCATGGCGCGGTTGACACGCGACTGGCCTACGACCCTCGCTGGATGGGACCATCGAGAACAACAAGCTACCGATGATAACGGGCGATATCTACCTCGGGAGCGTACCTGTCACCCCATCCACATCATCCACCTTTCCATCGAGCTTGGAATCACCGATTTTCTACCTGCTGCATTCTATGATCTCTGTCGTTACGGTCCGAGCAAGATTGTCGCCGGCAGTCCTTCTTTAACTGATCCTTCCTCGACAATAACTCTTTCAACAGACCTTCTCCGACGCACTCTTCGAGGACGCGAAATCGGACAACAGTTTACGGCGTGTTTCGTCTTGGAGGAGATACAAGGACGCGCGCCCTCCGCCGATTGCCTAAACCCGGATTTATGCATCGAGGCTTTCTATTACATTACGCTCAACTTGTTGAGAGCTGTAGGCGGGATTGCTTGTGGACGCGACGCCGATCCGCTTTTCACACTGGCACAGGGCATGGGTATGCCAGATCGGAACGATTTTTCAGACGGGCAGAAGCAGTGTGGGTTGAGAATGTGCAGAACATGTAAAGCGGAGTTCATCGATGTCTGTGCAAAGGCAAGGGAGGAGGTTTGGGGATTGCTGGGGACTTGGTTTGGATTGGAAGAATGATTGTAATTTTCTCGCTGCAGCTCTAATGACATATTTGTTTTCTTGCTTGCGCTCCTTTCGAAACCACAAATTTTGTTTGTGGGACTATCACAGCTAGTGATGGAATCTCGCGGATGCCAGCTCCCTTCTGATGAAATATACCTGTGTGGTTTGAAAGGACCTTCGTTTCAGTATCAAACGTTGAAAACGAATTCTTTCTTGTTTTGTGGTAAAAGTGCGCCAGCCTCTACTGCATTCAGCTTGAACCGATGGATATTAACTATCTCTGGTATTGTACACTGCTATGTGGATCTTTGATGGACAGTAAAGCCATTAATCTGCGTACTTGAGTTACAAGTCGGGTGCAAACCCACCTTGTGGTATCAGATAGTTCGATGCCGTCCGTGTACGACCCTCCTGTAGGATAGCGTCGACGCTGCTTAAAGATGAGCAGCATAACGCGGTTGCATAGCACTGAGTGGAAAATGCGCTGGAAGCAACCAAGGGAGGCTGTGAGACCAGGGACCCACACAGGAACAAGGATATTGGCGAGGGATATGAAGAAGATGCATACGTAGAACAGCATCCCTGAGGCGTATAACTCTGTAAGGAAAGGGTGGGATGATCGACGAAGGTGCTCGACACCCTTGAGGAGCGTGAGCAAAGCAATGATCGTATCAGCAACGAGCATAAGGATATATGCCACTGCCATGATATTTGTGGAAGACAGATTCAAGCAGCCGGGCTCGCCGGATAATGTGACGACTGTGAATCATAAGTGCTAAGCTCTCTTTTCTGGAAGCACGGATGACAAGCAACCTACACTGTGTCGTCTTGAGTGATATGACGATGCAAAGTGTCCCCGGTATGAAACTGAAGACTCCAATTCCCACAAAACACCAGAATATCGTCCTGCGCCTATCCCACATCGCATAGGTGCGGATCATGAGGATCACCTGCGATGTGAAAATCCCAATGAGCACGAACGGGCTTACAGTGGTGAGGAACCGGCGACACAGAGCGGGGGTGGCTGTTTGCAGGAGCCAGTTGATGGACAATGCCGTATCGACCAAAGGTGAGTAGCGGTTCAACGCGAACAGTAATAAACGCGGATGTAAGGGCCGAGGAAGCCATACATATTTAATCTCAGTGGGGAGGAGGAGGAGGATGTCGTAGATGAGCACAGTCGCACATGCAGTTTGAGAGTAAGATGTAAAAAACAGCGAGAACGTCTGTAAGGAAGGAAGTAAAAGTAGTTGAACAAATTCGAGGGAAATGAAGTGAAGCGCGACTTACCGTTAACAGCATCCCGCTGAAATATCGAGCATAAAACCTCGCTGTTAACCGATCCTCGATTCCGCTTCAATGCGTACAGCGGAAGAAAGTGAGCATGGAGGGGAGAGAGCGAAGTTGAATGCGTAGTCCTCTCATAGTGAGTATTGGTCCTTTTAACGCAAGGACCAACCCTGAGATGGCTACAAGCGACGGACTGAACAACTCCGTGGACGACGTCAGCATTTCTTGAGTACCTTCTACTAACCTTTCACAGCTCAGTGGTGACTAGATATAATATGCCAGATGAAACAGGATCAGGCGTTTCGGAAGCATACAGCGTGCTTTACCTGCAGGGAAATGCCGTCGGCGTTTCGCTAGGCGACACCAGAACGCCTTTTGAATTGATAATGACAACCAGGGTGAATTATAGTCGCTATTCAGCTGTAACTCTGAACGTCCACGAACTTCACTTCTGCACCTGATCACAACTATTTCATCTTTGAGGCAGTAAATATCAGTGTTCCTTCTATTCACTTAAAAAAACGAGGTACCCGACGCTGCTCCTCGCCGTCGTTAGGGTCGGCATTCTGGAAAAGAGTACAAAGGCGACAAACGGAAACAGACGCTACCCTAGAAGAATGTGCAATGTTAGTATAATCTCCGTAGTAATAATTTTGAGGACTTACAACCAAGGGCAGAGAAATAAGAAACCAACAAAATAGAAACTACCGACTTTGCACTATGATTCTTTGATGGATATCTATCAAGTACGGTCGGCCCGGTGCTTTCATCGCCGTGTGCGCGGCAACGCGGAGATATTCTTCAAGTTCCCCGACCGTGGAACGATGGTTTGGACCACATGCTTCGAAAAAATACATCAACTGCGGTGCGTGATCAAACGGAGCCCTAAGCACTCCTGGTCCCCGATGATGTTAGCCTAAAGGCTATCCGGACGGATAGAGTTTGCCGAGCTGAAAAGGTTTCTTCACATACATTTTTACTTGGCGGAATGAATTTAACACCTCGTGTAGTGCTACTTGCTGGGGCTCTCTGTCCCGGTGCTTATCTGAGTACTGGAATAAAATTTATGCTGAAAACGAAACCTGTTTCTTATTATTAGCCGTAGGAACGCACCAGCCTCTGCGGTGGCTCACTGCATTCAGCTTGAGCTGGTGTATTGCTATCAACAATTTCCGGTAGGTATTGTACTCCACTAAGTGAATCTTTTATGTACAATAAAGTCATAAACATGCGTACTTCAGTTACAAGTTGGGTATGACCTACCGTGCGGTATCAGGCAATTCAATGCTGTCCATGCAAAACTCCTCCGTAGGACGGCGTCGACACTGCTTGAGGATAAGCAGCATAACGCGGTTGCACAGAATCGAATGGAAGATCCGCTGGAAGCAACCAAGAAAGGCTGTGGATTTAGGGACCCATATGGGGAGAAGGATATTGGCAAGGGATATGGTGAAGATACATATGTAGAAGAGCATCCCTGAGGCGTAAAACACCATAAGGAAAGGATGAGTCGACCGACGAAGGTGCTCCACGCCCTTGAAAAGCGTGATCAAAGCAATGATCGTATCCGTAACGAGCATAAGGATATACACCGCTGCCATGAGGTTTGCAGAAGACTCATTCAAACAGCCAGGCTGGTTGGACGACGGTACGACGACTATGAATTAGACCGTGTTAAGCGTTCACTGGCTTCGGAGATACGGATGGCACACAACTTACAATGAACCGTCTTGAGTTCTATAGCCATGCAAACAACCGCTGGTATGAAACAGACGACCCCAGTCCCGATGAAACACCAGAATATTGCCCTTCGCCTATCCCATATCGCGTAGGTGCGGATCATGAGAATCACCTGAGACGTGAAAATCCCGCCGAGTACGAATGGACTTGCGGTTATGTAAAACCGACGACACTGAGCGGGGGTGGATTTATGCAGGAGCCAGTTGATGGCTATCGCCGTATCGATCAAAGGTGTGTAGCGGTTCAACGCGAACAGCAGTAGACACGGACGTAAGGGTCGGGAAAGCCATACATAGTTAATCTCAGTGGGAAGGAGAAGGAGCATATCGTAGAGGAGCAAAGTCGCGCACGCAGTGTAGGAATATGATGCAAAATACAGCGAGAATGCCTGTAAGGAGGGAAGTAGTAGGAGGAAATGAGTGAAGTGAGATGAAGCACGACTTACCGGCAACAGCATCCTGCTAAAACTTGCTATTCACCGCCGATACTCGATTCTGCTTCAATCAATGTGTACAATAAGAAAAAGTGACCATGAAGGAGAGAATGCGAAGAGTGCGTAGTCCTCCCAGAGCGGATACCGGTCTTTTTAATGGATTGTGCCAGCACTGAAACGGTTTATAACCGACGGACTGAACAACTCCGTGCACGACGACGTCAGCACTTCCTGAGTACCTTCCACAGCTGGGTGGTGACTATTTATATTCTGCTAGGCAAAATAGCATGAGAATTAGAACACTTCGGAAGCATGAAACGTTTTGCTTACAGCGGTAAATGCCGACGGCTTTTTGGTGCGCGAATGACCTCATTGCTACACCTTTTGAATTAGTTGTGACATTCAGGCTAGATGCCTCCTAGCTGTGGCTCTGAAAGTGATTTTCTGCATCTGTTTGTGATATTTCAGCCTTGCGCATTAAACTTTCAGTTCACTTATACACAGTACACGGGCTGCGTCTCGCCGTCGTTAGGGCCGTCGTTCTGGAAAGAGTAGAAAAGCGACGAATGGAAACAGCCGCTGGCCTAGATGGTTTGCAGTGTTAGTACAATCACCAATACTAGGATCCAATGTGAGGACTTACACACAACCAAGGGCAAAGAAACAAGAAAACAACAAGATAGGGACTTCAAATCCCAATTCTGGATAATGGTAAGTACTTTGGCGGATGCCAAGGACGATCCATCCTGTTGTCTTCTTCGCTGTGCGTGCGGAAACACCCGATGACGCGGAGACATTTTCCCCCCGACCTCTCCACTGTGGAACGAAGGTCCACATGCTTCTCTTTGAAAAAAGCTTCGACTGCGGTGCGTGGTCAAACGGAGTGGCAAGGGAAGAGCCCTAAGCGGTCTGTTTTCTGGAAGCGATTCTTCAACGCCTTGGTGGTGCGACTGACCGGTACCTTTTTCTCCTAAAATCTCGTTACACCAAACGCCTCCTTCTCCTTGGCACGCTACGGATCTTGAGTGAAGCCGATACGCTTCTTTTCAGGTCGCTATTAACTTATTAGTGAAAAAACAGACTCAAAAAAATGAATACAAGCACATACCTGTTACTTCAGCAAGCGATTGCACGAACTGTTCGGAAGAGACTTTTGACTCTGCCGCCGTGATATCAATGTACCTTGCATTTGATAGAAACGACTTCCTCCAGCATCCTGATACACGACTAAGCATGAGGAGACCTCCGAAGGAGAAAAGAAATGCGCCGATGATTCACTCTGTACTGTGAAAGAACAATCATTAGTACGAACTGTCAAAAGAAACACAATCGCACCACCACGACAGTAGAAATAACATAATCAGAACTATCTGGAACAGCGACATCCACACCCTTCCAGAGCCAGTGACGCGACGAACGACACCCCAGGGATGACATATATTTCCGTCTGGATATCGGCATGGTTAACATATCGACTCAACCGATAATAATTCATCTCCGGGAGGTCGGAATGGCTAGCCAGAATCGATAAAACCCAGCTGAAACTGCTGGTCGTCTACGATGTCACGTCACTATGCCACAGCTGGACCTAAAAGTTGGGTTTGATATCGACGATGCGGAGACGCAGAGAGGCCATTGGGCGTTTCTTAGAACCC
Organism: Desarmillaria tabescens; assembly: GCF_030435595.1. Taxonomy (NCBI): domain Eukaryota; kingdom Fungi; phylum Basidiomycota; class Agaricomycetes; order Agaricales; family Physalacriaceae; genus Desarmillaria; species Desarmillaria tabescens. The sequence goes on along the minus strand of NW_026848343.1, from coordinate 307,482 downwards.
CGGCGTGGATACAACGCCCTATGTACTTGTACTTTCGGGACGCAGGGCTGCCTAAGGGGACCTCGACGGTCTCGCGAAGTTCATTTAGGGCTGCTGCAGTTTTTCGATAGGCCCGTATCCAGAAGCGTAAAAGTCTTGTATTGCTTGTGAGTGGAAACGGGGCAGGTCCTGCGCAACTAGTCAATCCAATCTGTATTTCGGGAGGCAGTGAAGTCCAGAGGTCTTGGGGAGAGATAGATTCTGAAACGAAGTAGACATGGTGGCGATGGTGGTAGTCGGGAGCATCAGACGAAACCCCATGATTGTTACTGTTAGACAGCGTTGAAGAGTTGACAGAAAGATCTATAATATACATTTACAGTTACAACATGTTGCCAAAATCTCAGTTTGTTTTGTTCCATTTCTTCCCATCGAGTGTGAATCTATTAGACCCGTCAACCAAAGCACCAAGATGAAATGATTCAAACGCAACTTGTAGTCCCAGCCTTTAGGCTTCTCGCTACTAATGAGCTCCCAGTATGCAGTAGCATGGGCAGGCCCGCTTGTCTTGAAGTCGTTATAAGCCGGGAGAGTTCCCTCCTGCGAAACCAAGAGGGCGTAATGGAACCTGTGTCAACTAATTAAGCAAGGAAATCGCCAGCGGAATTACGAGACCTCGAACCTTATCCCCTCCTTGATATATGCATTCCAGAACACCTCGGAGAGATGAGCCTCCACCACTTTCAGTGTTTGGAGATCATACAAGGCTAGGTAATCGTGAGGGAGGAAAGGAAGAGCGTTGCCAGTTACGATGAAGGCCTTTGGGCCAGATGTGAGGGACCGGAATCCTTTCAGCACATCCTGAGCAGCACTGTATACACTGGTGGATACAGTGAGGGTGCGTTTGAAGTCTTCCAAAGGCAAGGAGAGAGGATCTGTTTCGATCTCTGGACGGCGCCAGACAGCAGCTACGAGGAATCGGTTTCATGTCAGACAAGCGTAGAAGACTACGACGCACCGTTGAATACCACCACATTGGGAGTACCGAGATCGGTAGAGACTGTCTTGTATGCTGCAGAGACGCTATCCGGCAGAGTGATGTCGACTTTTACGGGAAAGAAGCCATCCTTCTTGAGCTTATCGACGTCTGGATTGCGAGAGCCCAAGGCGACTTTGTATTTCTGGGACTGCAGGGCTTTGGCGACGTGGTGGCCAACGTTGGGACCTGCACCAAGGATGAGAGCAACCAAGGACGACATGTTTGATGGGTGAATCGAAGGTGAATTGGCATCTTATATGAGTCCTAGATGACGAAAGATAACCAATAGATTAGCCAGCATCCACTTATTCATCCACCTTCTGCGTCAAAAAGATTACTCATCCACTCGGAGAACAAGGTGGAGAATGATGAACTTGTTGTTGAGACCAGGAATCAATGTTGCAATGATGAAGACATCCAACGTTGACTATGTATGGCAACAAGCCGATACGGAGAACTTCCCACGCCTTCACTGCTCATCTTCGACCAAAATTGCGACGTCTGGACCGTAGTTTCTGGATGGACTCATTGCTCTCATGGAACCCTCGTGCTTTGTCTTCAGAACCGGGACTGTACAAATCCAGAAAGAGCGAATTCATAGTTTTCGTGATCATAAAGTTTTAGGCTGGTCTGGTAAATTGATACACTCCTTGTAACGTCGTATCTGCAAGTGCAAGTCCCCTCAGCCATGCATCACGAGAGTCAGCATACAAAGTGACACGCCAAAGTTGTCCATTACCATCAACCCCATGTCCTCGAAAAACGATTCTGTCCCCTCCGAACATCCACACTGTAGTCATATTCTGGTATTCTAACGGCAACCCGTTCAAGTGCCAATACGTAATATTAGTTCCCCATTTGAGTCCCAGAGTTGTCAGCACTAACTGCACACTCTAATCAATGGAAACACTGACAAGCATGGTGCCGTCCAGATCGATTAAGACATCCCAAAGTCCAGTGGTATTCATCCGTCACCGACTCGATGTGGTAAAGTTCATCATTTAACACGACTGTTCCGCCTTGCCTGCATCGATCAAAAGCAGACAAAAGCACAGGGATATATCGGAAGAGTCGTTGCCCGCATGAACGTGGCACACGGCACCTCGCTGAACCACGTAGTCACGTGAAAAGCAGCCAGGACAATTGACAAGAAGAGTTTCATCGGAAATATGAGAAGGTTTTCTTGCAACATATGCATGGTTTTATGGTAGCATCAAACCCCGCATTGAAACGTTGAAGGCCCATGCGAATTGACGTTCATCACTCGCGGGCTGTCAAGATTCTTTTCAAAGAGCAAAGCCATCGCAAGAACTCATGCTAGAGAAAGCATCCAAGTACCAAGGTTACAGACAAGGATGGCACTGTCCGACACAAATTATGGGTGTCGCGAGAAAGTAGCAAGCCAATATCGCGAACATAATCATCAACTGAAGAGAGAAATCAATTCTTTTTGCGTGCCTTGGTTCTTCCACGTCTTCCCTTTGCAGTGTCATTCCTCTTTCCGACCTTGCCTGCTTTCTTATTCACCACACGTTGCAACGCCCGCTTGGTCTCGCCATTGGTAAACGTTGATAGGTCAAAGTAGTTTGTCGCAAACTCTAATAACCTAGGAAGACGACGGTCATCAGCCCAAGAAGCTCAAAGCAGAAGAGCCAAACGTACCATTCAGGACGAACCTCGGATACCGTACGAATGTGAAGGTCTCTTCGTCAACACAAATTCATTGAAGATGACCCATTCTGGTTGAGTGTCGAGGCCACAGGACGGGTGAAGTGCCACGACCTGCATATGCTATCAATCACGAGGCCTTGAAGGCAAGCAGAAAACGTTACGAACCTGGTTATCCTTCACCGTGAGATAATTTCCTTTTTCTCCCTCTTTATGCGCTACTTGCATAAAGAACCCACAAACAAGCACTTGACGAATGTTCTGGTACAATTTCTTCTCGTCTGAGAGCGAAAGTAGTTCCACCTCGTGTTTGGCCATGGTTCGCGCTAACTGTGCACGGACGTTGTCCGCCTGGGCGAGAGCTCGAGCAGAGAGGAAGTGGTTGTACAGCCAGGTCTTGTCATACTTATCTGTGAGGTTGTGTGAGCATCTTGTTTTGGGCCGCAAAGTAGACGTGAATATACTTTGAACATATTGATTATAGACATTCAACATGGTAAGATGGTCGCCATCGGGGACAGTGAATAGGGCTTTTGCTGCATCGGCTTGGCTACGTGCATTTGGCGGTCGTATCCAAATGTTCGGTACTAATAGTTACTGTTAGTCGAGTGATAGGTAGGTAGGAAACGGGAACGCTAACTAGAAAGCATAGCGGCGATGCTAAGGATTTCGTTACTGCACTTGAATTCAGGACTGACGATAAGCGCTTTTGCGAGCTAAATCAAAGGTGTTAGCGATAAACACACCTGCAAAGGGAGTTTCAGACGCACCTGAGGATCGAGCGGGAGGAACTCTGCCATCACACTACCCAGTGCCGTTAGGTTACCGTCATCGTCCAACGCCGAGAGGAAGTTCAGTAACTCCAAAGCTCGCATCAGCGTCTCGGGAGCCGGAGTATCCACGTAGTCAAACCGTACAAGATCCTGGAACCAATTAATATGTGCTTGTATAGATGCGTGAGATTCTTACCTTGATACCCAATTTGACAAGTAGCAAGACAGTATTGCTCATATTACACCTCAAAATCTCTGGAAGGATTTGGTCTTCAAGCTCGTTCATGAAGTCCTTCTCCGTATAAAGCCGGAAGCACTTCCCTGGCCTCGTACGACCTGCACGGCCCGCTCTTTGCTGGGCGGAGGCTTTAGATATAGGGCTTACGAGCTGACTTTCAACTCGTATCCGAGGGTTGTAGACTTTCTGTTTGGAGAAACCAGGATCAACGACGTATACGATTCCGTCTATTGTCAAGGACGTCTCGGCAATATTGGTGGAGACAACGACCTTTCGGCCTGGGGGACCGTTGGGTGTTCGAGGAGTTGGTGCAGGGTCGAAGATGCGCTGTTGTTGTTGAGGAGGCAGGGAAGAATAGAGGGGTATGCAAACTAGGGGGCCGACGGAGTCTGGGTCCTGGTTTACCAGATCGCCCACTTCAAGCTGGATTTTTCGGCACGCATCCTCTATTTCCTCTTCACCGGTGAGAAAGAGTAAGATGTCACCAGGCTCTTCGGCTCGGTGGATCATAAGGACAGTTCGGATAGCAGCTTCCTCGTAATCGGACCCGGGGTCTCGAGTATAGAACATCTCTACAGAATGTGTGCGGCCGGGTACTTTGAGTAGAGGCGCTGGTGTGCCAGCGGTAAGGCCAAAGTATTTTTGGAATTTGAGAGCATCAAGAGTTGCGGACATTATGATGATCTTGAGGTCGGACCGGCGTTTTGCGAGGTCTTTCAGGAGACCCATGAGGATGTCAGTGGCGAGCGTCCGTTCGTGCGCCTCGTCTAAGACGATTGTGGAATATCGCTCGAGGTTCGGATCGTTCATTGCTTCCCAGAGAAGCATATCGTCGGCCATGTATTTGAGGAACGTTATACCAGGCTCTGTCATGTCTTCGAATCGAATCGAATAACCGACGTGTCGACCAAGCTGGACTAAAAACAAGGTAAGCTTTCTGGGTCCAAGTATGTTAACGGTACTCACCATCCATTTCATCCGCCACCCGCTTTGCCACCAACATTGCTGCAACACGATTAGGTTGGGTACATGCTACGAGCTTGCCATTTGTATGCGGTAAATCCGAGTACACGACGAATTGAGGTATTCTTTGAGTAACAGTGAGTGCTGGTCTGATAAGAAGGAAATGTGCAGCACATACTGCGTCGTTTTTCCTGCTCCGGTCTCACCAACTATTACAATGATCTGATTCTCATTGAACTATTGCAAGCATCAGCTGAATGATTACTTGAAGAGGAGGGCGCCATCTGAAGAGGGGTCGGCCTGTTTCTAAGGGCAACAGAACCCAAACACCTCCTCAAATACAACGCGCATACGAATCACCATCTTGAAAAAGTCATCCATCTGCGAATACACGGGTAGCTTTTCTCGCGAGGCAAGGATTCTCTTGTACTGGGCCGAATGTGGCTGCTTTGTGAATGGATTGATATCATGTTCCTGGGTATATTGTCAGATAAAGCTTTGGACTCTGCGAGGAAGAAAACGTACCAGAGCCTGACGCGCCTGTTTACCGGTGACTTTCCTCGGCAGAAAGCCAAATAGCGGGTCTCCCGAGGTATCAATTTTAGCCTTAGACGAACCGGAGCCACGCTGAGAAGGGGGTAGATGAGCAAGGTATGGGTTGTCCATGACTGTTGTCGAGAGATGGCGATAAGATTAGTCATCTGAATACCCACGACAGGCTAATCTCGGCTTGCGCGGACCACTGCTTTTCTCTGTTCTGTCCAGGAAGCTCCTGTTCAGATGAAGCGGGTGGACAGGCCTGCCATGGCTTAAGGAATACGGCAAGCGAGGTTGAGAAAAAAGCATGAAGAAAACCAGGAAGTTTTGAACTGGCGAGGCAAAGTCGAGGGGAGATCCAGTGATCAATTGGAGAGAGGATTCCAGGTCATCATCATCAGTCGCGTAACAAAGGTGGGAGTAAAAGGAATTGAAAGGATGCGAAGAATTCGTCCACAATTGGGATGATGTTCTCACGCCTTCGCTTTTCCCGTATAGACTTCAAGTTCAACGTTGCTAGGATCGTCTCCGGCATGATCATAACCGCCATCCAGTAAGCTAAGGTTGACGTACTAATGTGGCACACGAGTTGCTGGAGTGAACACAGTGACCCTACTTGTAGCATCTGGTAGTGTTAGCGGCTTTCTTTTGCATGATGTCTTCAATTGTCTATGGAAGCGCCGTCGAACATATCCTGTTCACTCCTTGTTGGTATAGTACGTAGTTTCTTGTATTTTCTGAGTCACTGTGTGCTCATGAACGAATTCTTTCTACAGAACCACTGGCGATTGGCGCATTTTCAGCCAAAATACTCCCATATCTGAATAGAATCTGCAGCAAAACCTTCAACATAGTCATCTTCTGGTAGTAATACAGGATATTCGTTCCCCAAATGTTAGGGTTGTCGCCAACCAACCGACTTTATACTCAAATCAATGGAAGCACTGACAAGCATGGTGTCGTTCAGATCGACTAAGACATCCCAAAGTCCAGTGGTATTCATCCATCACCGACTCGATGTGATAAATTTCATCGTTTAACATGATTGTTCCGCCTTGCCCGCGTCGATCAAAAGCAGACAGGATCACAAGGATAATCGGAAGCGTCGTTGCTTGCATGGCCCACGGCACCTCGCTGAACCACATAGCCAGCGTGAGTTAAGGTAGCGAAGACAATTGACAAGAGTTTCATCGGAAATATGAGAAGGCTTTCTTGCATCACACATGCATGGTTTTGTGGTAGCGTCAGACCGAACTGAATTGAATATTGAACGTTGAAGCTTGAAGGCCCATGTGAACTGACTTCCATCGCTTGCGGGCTGCCCGGACTCTTTTCAAAGAGCAAAACGATCACAAGGATACATTCTAGGGAAAGATCCCAGTACCAGGGTTATAGACAAGGATGACACTATCCAGGTCTAACACTAATTATAAGTGAGTCACCAAAAAGTAGCAAGACAGTATCGCGAACATGATCATCAACTGAAGAGAGAAATCAATTCTTTTTGCCTTCGTTCTTTCGTGTCGTCACTCCTCTTTCCGACCTTGCCTGCTTTCTTATTCACCACACGTTGCAACGCCCGCTTGGTCTCGCCATCGCTAAATGTTGATAGGTCAAAGTAATTTGTTGCAAACTCTAATAGCCTAGAAAGACGACCGTGATCAGTCCAAGAAGATCAAAGCAGAAGAGTCAAACGTACCATTCAGGGCGAACCTCGGATACCGTACGAATGTAAGGTCTCTTCGTCAACACAAATTCATTGAAGATGACCCATTCTGGTTGAGTGTTAAGGCCACAGGACGGGTGAAGTGCCACGACCTACGTGTGCCATCAATCGAGGCCTTGAAGACAGGTAGAAAACATTACAAACCTGGTCATCCTTCACCGTAAGATAATTTCCCTTTTCTCCCTCTTTATGCGCTACTTGCATGAAGAACCCACAAATAAGCACTTGACGAATGTTCTGGTACAGTTTCTTCTCGTCTGAGAGTGAAAGCAGTTCTACCTCGTATTTGGCCATGATTCGCTCTAACTGTGCACGGACGTTGTCCGCCTGGGCGAGAGCTCGAGCAGAGAGGAAGTGGTTGTACAGCCAGGTCTTGTCATACTTATCTGTGAGGTTGTGTGAGCATCTTGTTTTGGGCCGCAAAGTAGACGTGAACATACTTTGAACATATTGATTATAGACATTCAACATGGTAAGATGGTCGCCATCGGGGACAGTGAGTCGGGCTTTCGCTGCATCGGCTTGATTACGTGCATTTGGCGGTCGTATCCATACGTTCGGTACTAATAGGTATCGTTAGTTGAGTGGTAAATAGGTAGGGAACGGGAACGCTAACCGGAAAGCATAGCGGTGATAGTAAGGATTTCATTACTGCACTTGAATTCCGGGCTGACGATAAGCATTTTTGCGAGCTAAATCAAAGGTGTTAATCAAAGATACATCTGCCAAGGGAGCTTCAGGCGCACCTGAGGATCGAGCGGGAACTCTGCCATCACACTACCCAGTGCCGTTAGGTTACCGTCGTCATCCAACGCAGAGAGGAAGTTCAGTAACTCCAAAGCTCGCATCAACGTCTCGGGAGCTGGAGCATCAATGTAGTCAAAACGTACAAGATCCTGGAACCAATTAATAGGTGCTTGTAATTGTGTGTGGTGTGTGAGATTCTTACCTTGATACCCAATTTGACAAGCTCCAAGACAGTATTGCTCAAATTACACCTCAAAATCTCCGGATGGGTTTGCTCTTCGAGCTCATTCATGAAGTCCTTCTCCGTATAAAGTCGGAAGCACTTCCCTGGTCTCGTACGACCCGCACGACCTGCCCTTTGTCGGGCGGAGGCCTTAGATATAGGGCTTACGAGCAAACTTTCAACTCGTATCCGAGGGTTGTAGACTTTCTGTTTGGAGAAGCCGGAATCAACGACATATACGATTCCGTCTATTGTCAAGGACGACTCGGCAATATTAGTAGAGACAACGACCTTTCGGCCTGGGGGACCGTCGGGTGTTCGAGGAGTTGGTGCGGGGTCGAAGATGCGCTGTTGCTGTTGAGAGGATAGGGAAGAATAGAGAGGTATGCAAACTAGGGAGCCGACGGAGTCTGGGTTCCGGTTTACCAGATCGTCCGCTTCGAGCTTGATTTTTCGGCATGTATCCTCTATTTCATTTTCACCGGTGAGAAAGAGTAAGATGTCACCAGGCTCTTCGGCTCGATGGATCATAAGGACAGTTCGGATAGCAGCTTCCTCGTAATCGGGCTCGGGGTCTTGAGTGTAGAACACCTCCACAGGATGTGTGCGGCCGGGTACTTTGAATAGAGGCGCTGGTGTACCAGCGATAAGACCAAAGTATTTTTGGAATTTGAGAGCATCAAGAGTTGCGGACATTATGATGATCTTGAGGTCGGACCGGCGTTTTGCGAGGTCTTTCAGGAGACCCATGAGGATGTCAGTGGCAAGAGTCCGCTCGTGCACCTCATCTAAGATGATAGTGGAATATCGCTCGAGGTTCGGATCGTTCATTGCTTCCCGGAGAAGCATACCGTCGGTCATGTATTTAAGGAAAGTTGTACCAGGCTCTGTCATGTCTTCGAATCGAATCGAATAACCGACGTGTCGACCAAGCTGGACTAAAAACAAGGTAAGCTTTCTGGGTCCAAGTACGTTAACAGTACTCACCATCTATTTCATCCGCCACCCGTTTTGCTACCGACATCGCTGCAACACGACGAGGTTGGGTACATGCTACGAGCTTGCCATTTGTATGCGGTAGATCCGAATACGCAACGAATTGAGGTATTCTTTGATTAACAGTGAGTGCTGGTCTGATAAGAAGGAAATGTGCAGCACATACTGCGTCGTTTTTCCTGCTCCGGTCTCACCAACTATTACAATGATCTGATTCTCATTGAACTATTGCAAGCATCAGCTGAATGATTACTTGAAGAGGAGGGCGCCATCTGAAGAGGGGTCGGCCTGTTTCTAAGGGCAACAGAACCCAAACACCTCCTCAAATACAACGCGCATACGAATCACCATCTTGAAAAAGTCATCCATCTGCGAATACACGGGTAGCTTTTCTCGCGAGGCAAGGATTCTCTTGTACTGGGCCGAATGTGGCTGCTTTGTGAATGGATTGATATCATGTTCCTGGGTATATTGTCAGATAAAGCTTTGGACTCTGCGAGGAAGAAAACGTACCAGAGCCTGACGCGCCTGTTTACCGGTGACTTTCCTCGGCAGAAAGCCAAATAGCGGGTCTCCCGAGGTATCAATTTTAGCCTTAGACGAACCGGAGCCACGCTGAGAAGGGGGTAGATGAGCAAGGTATGGGTTGTCCATGACTGTTGTCGAGAGATGGCGGTGAGAAGATTGATCATCTGAATACCCACGACAGGCTAATCTCGGCTTGCGCGGACCATTGCTTTTCTCTGCTCTGTCCAGGAAGCTCCTGTTCAGGTGGAGATGGGCCAGCCATGGCTCAAGGAAAACGGCAAGCGAGGTTGAGAAGAAAGCATGTTTTAGAGAGAGGTATGAAGAAAACTAGGAAGCGTCAGAATTGTTGGTTTGGCGAGGCAAAGTCGGGCGGAGGTCCGGTGATTAATTGGGTAGAGGATTCCAGGTCATCCATCATCAGTCGCGTAACAAAGGTGGGAGTGAAAGAATAGGAAGAATTCGTCCACGGTGGGGAGGATGTTCCCACGCCTTCGCTTTTTCCCGTCCTTTACTACCATGCGGCTTTCTTTTCCATGATGTCTCCAATTGTCTATAGAACCTGGACTGAACACATCCTGTTCAGTCCTTGCTGGTATAGCACGTAGTTTCTTGTATTTTCTGAGTCACTGTGTGCTATGAATGAATTCTTTCTGAGAACCACTGATGATTGGCGCTTTTTCAGCCAAAATACTCCCAGTTTCAAAACTTTCACGGGTGAATACATCCTCAATCGGTTCATGAAATCGTATAAAAGTTCAACTTGTTCATCACCCTTTGCATGCATTTGGTTCAGGATACGTGAATGTCGTAACTCTTTTCTTATGAAGCAAATGCAATGGGTCTTTGAACTCCCGAGGATCCTTTCCTGACCCACAGTGATCTCAAACGCGTAACAGAGTTTTGTATTGGTTGTCCTGGGAATCTTCTCCTTCTTTACTTCATCTATCTACAGAGTTGGATATCATCTGAGCCTGTCCACGAGGCATTTCAAGCGGTGAGCACATTCCTATCCCTACCTTCATCACTGCACGGAATTTTGAGTGGCTGACCAGGGATGTAAGGGGATGTATGCCAGACAAAACAGTGTTGAGTTCTCAGTTTATCAGGGTGAGAATTCTTTCCGTGAACGCACAAATGACGCGACCTTGTTGCCAAAGCACACCAGGTGGATAATCGTCTTTGGACTCCTGACCAGTACTGTCCTCAAAGCCGTTGATATGATGCAAGATGGACGCCTCAAGGGATCTTCACAGTTTTTCCCCCGTCGATGGAACTGGCAATTGACGCTATTTCAGCATCTATCCAGATGTACAACACCTTTCCTGTTCAGTATATTGCACGTCGCTGTCACCTCAGCGAGCAGACGAGCCGTTAACTTCACTGGCACTTGAACCAATCTCGACTGAGCGCTCTCTGTGGATGCCTCCCTGAACGTACTCTGCCCCCGAAATCTTCTGACTGAATACTTACCAACTCGACTGGAATTACAAAGTTAGGCACCATATCCGCGCACACGAAAAGATAATGGTGACGCAATGCCGGTTATCTTTCGCACCATCAATATACTTAATGTCCTTCCGCGACAACAATAACTTGAGCCTTCATCTGCAAACTTGAAGCCATGACCGTCGAAGTTCAAGGCGAAAATGCTCCTCTGCTTCCGAAAACCGTTCTACGCAACTGGCGATCCTCTCTGAAAGACGCGTACCAAAGGAACACAGGCTTCCTGCTTATTGCAGCTGCTTCTTTCATCTTTTCCATAGGAAATGTCTGCGTGAAGGAACTAAACAGACTGGATGACTCAGTGCCAACTTTCCAGGTGAGCTTTCAGTTGCCTTTACTATTCCTGCCTAATCAACTTTCTATAGTTAATCGCGATCCATATGGTACGCTCATTCGCTTATCCTGAGTCCGTTATCAAAAGAACCTGCTTCTAGAGTATAACCTACCTCGGCGCTGTGATATACATGCTATGTGCAGGAATTCCTGAGCCTTTCAGAGGACCCCACGGAGCTCGCACGCTTCTCGTGTTTCGTGGGATATGCGGGTACGAAGGCCCGCTTTCTTTCCTATGCATTCTAATGCGTCGTCATGTCTCGTCTCAGTTTCGTCGGTATCTGCGGGGTGTACTATTCCCTCAAGTACCTTTCCCTCTCAGAAGCTACGGTCCTCACCTTTCTGATGCCGACTACAACCGCCATAGCGGGCGCGGTATTTCTTGGGGAAACGGTATCTGTGGGGCAGATCATAGCTGGACGTATGTTTCCAAGTTACTTGTAAGTTTGACTTTTTAACAAGAGCAGTGTTCAGCATCTCCGGTGTCCCCTGCATCGCGCAGCCGGAATTTCTGTTCGGGGACTCACCGGTAGATGAATCCAGAGATCCCAAACGTCGTTTGCTTGCAGTTGGGTATGTGTCAGTAGGATTCACTTAACGATTCGTTATTCTTACGCCCGGATGACATGACCTAGCGTCGCTCTAATCGGCGTACTTGGAACCACAGCCGCTTGTGAGTCCCTACCAATTTGTCCTTGACGTTATCGTGTCCTCACGTATCCCAAAGTTACAACTATTCGTGCCATCGGTTCCCGAGCCCACGCCCTTCATTCCTTAGCCTCATTTTCATTGCAGTCGGTCATTGCATCCAGCATTGGGTAAATAAAAACTCCACCCAATGATTCCCGCAATCTCAATTCTCGCGCAGAATAGCAATAACGGGTACTCCACTTGTCTTCTCCGCCAATTGGAAATGGATCGCTCTCTTTCTGACATTGGGGATTACTGGATTTTTTGGGCAGGTGGGTGTACCATCACACAGAATAATCTAACCACATGTTCTCGCCTAGCTCCTTATCACCATGGGCCTCCAGCGCGAAACAGCTGGAAGGGGAACGACAGCTGTTTACACCCAAGTACGTGTTTTTACGTTGTAATTTTTCATCAAATACAAACGCCTTTTCCAAGATCGTCTTTGCTACTGTTCTTGAACGTGTTTTCTTTGATTTCACTCCCGACGCGTGGTCGGTGGTAGGTATCGTGATCATTGTAACAGCAGCGTTATATGTCGCGGTTCGTGATTCCCCAATATGCGAGTGAGAAACATCATTGACCGGATGTTGGCAGCTGTCGAAGCGTAAGGAGCGAGTTAGCGATAGCCTAGAGCCTTCAGAGAGCGCATAATATTTGGAGAGGCATCAAGATCAGAGGAATGGGAATAAACAAAACTATTGTTTGTGGGTGGGGCCAAGCAAAGAATAAAAATTCGAGCACTGAGTAAGAGATGCTGTGCGCTTGCCGCTGGAAGCAAGATACCGATACGAGATCAAATGAAAATATCTAGTTGAGTGGAAAATAGATAATTATATGGTAGTCATCGATAGTAAATGCTGTTAAAAGCGCTGTGTAGCAGACAGGTGGCAGATGCCATCTATTCATCCTCCAAGAGCCAAGGATCCGATAAGAGCTCTCTCGCCGAGGGCCGCTCAGTCGGGTACAACTTCAAACATTGCAGTATAAGTTTCACCGCCCCCTCTACATCGGAACCTTTGAGCGGAGAACTTGTCCTTATACTGGCCAAGATCCCAAGGAGGGGCCACTGGCTATAAGGCAGGAGCGAAAGATCGACCAGTTTAAGCGAGTCTGCATCATCATAATTCGAGCAGAGCGACACAAATAAATGAGCAAGAAAACACACTTTGCTCGTTAAATTACCTCGCGGAATGAGGATATATCTCCAACAGGGCGGGAGGGAAAATCTGCTGTGTGAAATACGCGGTCTGGAATAATACGTGAATGTGCTGCACGTCGGGGTCAGAAAAGTCAGTTCCGGCGGGATACAGGTAGCGAAAGCGGGGTTCGACACCGGTGTATAACAAGGAGAGCCGTGTTAAAAGAGTGAACACCTAGTAAAAGGATAAACGAACTATGGTTGATCGTGAAGGAACTCAGTACATACGATGCATCCAAAAGTCCAGATATCGACTGTTTCGTCCCAAGGTCCGCCTAGCATGATCTCAGGAGGGCGAAGTCCTAGAGGCGTAATGTGGTCTGTCGTATGGTCATCGCAAAGTTGAGCTATGGAGCGCTTGTAAATGATAACGTAAGGTTCAGATGTATCGAAGTCTCACCATTACTAAAATCAGCTAGTTTGAACGTGCGTCCGGCCAGCTCTTCAATAGAAGGTAGCAGTAGGCATTCGGAACATAAGTTGTAGCCATTTTGTCAAGACTTTTTGTTGGGGGATAAATCCGTGGCGGGTGCGCTCGGACCCACTCGTCCAAAATCTCTGCCGTGAACTTGTCGTCAAATGGTACTCTTATGTTGTCGGGCTTGAGATCTGATTGAAACGAATAGTATTTATGATTATCAAGACAAAAGACGAGTTGAAGATGACCACCTGTGTGTACGATTCCATGATGATGTGAGGCTTCGAGTCCTTTGAGGGTATGGCGAAGAATACGCTTGACGATATGAATGGGAAGGAATTCATGAGCAGGGACTAAGTGCATGACGCTATTTACAGCCTGAAACAGTTCTAGCGCGTTCGCCATCATCATCCATTCCAGTGTGAGTGAAATGAGTAATCATTCGAGAGCAGAAGTCATGTATGCCAGGAGGGGCAAGGCAAAAGCGCTGATAGACGTCTAATTCACGAAGCTTGTGTTCAAAGTTCATTTGGGAGGCGTATCCATTCAATATGTTGAGAGCGACGTGGTTATTGTTTCTGCAACTAGCTGTTAAGCTGAGAAGAATAAAGTGCTACAATACGTACATCGCATCCTTAGCTAGCCATACACTAGAAGTGGTTCCAAAGCCAAGTTTCACCTGAATAGTGAAACGGCTATTAGGCCCTAGGCTGGTCCCCAGGCTTGCCTTGGAAATACCCATATCCAGCTCCAGCAGGGAGTCCAAGAGGCTCTTCGTAGATCTTGATATATATCTTCTCGTTCGTGCTCTGTCGCGGCACAGACGTTGATGAGAACCGACTACGCACTGAGATAGTGGACAAGCAGTGAACGAAGAAAGCATTGGGCTGGCATTCTTTTCAGCGCCGGGCCCTTCACCTGGCCTGGTCTTTTCAAGTTTGTCTAGGGAGACTGATTGGAACTCGTTCATAAAAAACGTTGGGTCACAACTGACAGAGTAGTAGGTAGTCTCGTACCCACCCGTTTCGTGAGATCTTGCCCTCCTGCGTCCGGAGAGATCGGACCGTGTCACGTGAGCGGAGTTACAAAAGGGAGGGCAGAGATCTCACTGAAACGTCTGGGGCATTTGGGCTCGATATCACCCCTCCTATGTTTTCAAATAATGATGCCGTAATATAACTATATTTAGACCACTTTTTGTAGCGCAATAGCACTCCCTTCGTCTAATGGCCAGTCGAACCTTCCGAGAATGGACTTCACTGATCAACAATGTTGACGGTGATCCAGACAGGCATTTAGAATCTGATTCCGAACCCGAAGATTTACTTTCTCAATCCCTCGGAAGACCACGCCCAAGGAGGGAATCAATCAGCCGAAGCGGAGGAAACTGCAATTGCCGAGCAGGTCTTAGTAGGAGACTTTTGGCAACGGCGGTGTTGGACTTGCCCGACTGCAAGCGAGACAAACTTTCGCTCGCTTAGTCAGCACCTTATAGACACCACGAGATGGGCAACAAAACATCCTTGACTTTTCTTATCCTCATCGACTGCCACGAAAGCTTTACCCCGATGATAGGTCTGCTGTTTAAGCGTCGGAGGTTGGCATCTTTGAGTTGAGTAGTTTAAGACTTCAAGTTATCAACATGATGGAGAAGTGAGATTGCGGATGCTGCCACAAAGTCGCAGAAGTGAACCGTCCAGCGTCATTCATATTACTTCCCATTAGTAGTATTATCCATCCCATAATAATCTATAACGCTAAGCACTGAAAAATCAATGTTACAGTTTCTGCAACTCATCATGAATCGAGAACCCTAATCTCCTTTGCGTCTTTGGTGCCCCGCGACCACCCGTTGTCCTCTGCTCTTGGCAGACAAAACTCTCAGGTGCACCTTCCCAATCTTCCAATATATACCTGCTCTTCCCTTCACCGTTGTCCTTGCCCTGATCATCACCAAACAAATCTCGAGCAAGCTGGGTGTGACTGACGCCGGCATATGTAGTCGGGCAACGAGGATTAGCAAGTATCCTGGCAGGCCTAAACACCGAGTTGGGAATGGCCAGCTTGTCACCTTCCCACTGACCTGGATCTTCGTCTTCGTCCGTCATGGCATCATAATCACTACCAGCATTTGCGTCGGGGTCGGCGGGTTGTGCTTGAGCCTCCTTGTGCTTGTGACCAAAACCTTGTCGACGGTGTAGTCGCTGCTTGTCGAGCAAGCCCTCTCCCCTCTCCAAATAGCCTTCCTCCATGCCCTCTCTCGCACTTCGAACCCATAAGTCCCGGCAGAAATAGGCTTGACTACTATCCAAACATGAACTCTCAGGACCACGAACAGGCGCAGGATCTGTCCGACTAAGATTGTGGAAGTCAGATCCAGCGCGGTATCGGATGCCCTTGTAATAGGTCTGGGAAGGATCGACAACGTGGGTGCCTGCTTCGCAACAAAAGACCTGGAACGGTAGATGTTTACTATAACGCTGGGCGCCCTGTTCGTCTCTTGGAGGTACACCCGCTTCTGCACGATTGGAGCTTTTACTCTGACGAAATTGATCTCCTTCGATGTCTCGTGTACGCCATCTGCAAAAAAAGGGTCAGCGACTCTTGACGCCAAGAATGAAGGAAAATTTTGCACCTGTCGCTGAAAATAAAATCGCCACCATGTTCCGCCCAGTCCATACCACATACCATCCCCGCTTGGTTGACGAGACTGACCCTCAAGGTCTCCAGGATGTCATTCGGGCATGTAAATCCCTTCAACCACACGACCCTATCGAAAGTCACCCCTCTTTTGTCTCGTAACTCCCACAAAGGCTCGAGCACCGAATTCCGCATATACGCCTCCTCCAAAGGGTAGTAGGCGGCGGCTGGATCCTCAGTCATACCTCCGACTCTTCGAATTCTAAACGGAACACCTAGCAGGGTCAAGACCGCCTCACACAGGTCCACCAAGGTCTCCGTACTGTCGTTACTATCGTAATCCAACATGCTCACGAAAATGTTTCCTGTCCCAAGTCTTTTGGCCATTTGGACGATCACCGCAAGCTGGTCGACTAAAAAATGATCCGCACTGTGGATGACAATTGCGATGAAATAGTACCGTTCCCGAGCTCCGTCAGAGACCAAATCCTCATAGGTATCTGTTTTACTGTTCTGTCCGAATGGCCGCGCCAGAGTTGGACACAAAGCAGCGACCCATCCATTGAGCGAGAGGAGCTGGTCAATAGCAGAACGGACGTGTTGTGCATCCATATTGGACGTTTCCTTGCTGATCATACTACCGAAATAATTTGAGTGGCTGTCCACACGGTAAATGACAATTTGCTCACTAGGGCACCTGCCACCGTTCCCAATAATCATCTACACCGTCTCTGACCACACCGCTGAAGATGTCTTGTCGCTCATCTCTTCCCATCCTCGATTGAAGCCATGTATGACTTTGTACGTCCAAATTAGTTCCTAAACAGCCCAATTAGCATCGAGCGCATTCGTGTAGATACGTCTCCTCCACCTGTTCCTTCAAACAAGCCCTGCTCCTGTATCTCAACATCCTTCGCCTGTCTCGCCAATGTCGGTACCGATGGCGTAGAAAAAAAGAGCACTCGAACGAAGAAGATCAGAAGGAAGGCGAAAAGAACGCGCGACAGCGACCGCCGCCGCACCGAGATAGCCATGGTCATGGTGGGAGCGGATAAGTCCTCGAACCGATAATCGGGTGTTACGGAAATGGAGATGTTGTAGTTGTCGTTTCTTCGTCTTTACGGAAGCGATCGTCTCTAACACGAGCGCGCCGACGACCAGCTCAGGGATGGTGGGCGTCGAAGGTGAAAAGTCACCGCACTCGCGCCCGTGAAATGCCTCCTTTTCCCAATCAGGGTCTTTTCACACGGTCCGGACCGATCTTGAATCCGCCTCAACTGATCCTGCGGAATCGCAAATAGAGAGCTCAAAGCAAAGCGCTACATAGCTGGTAAGAGTAGATAAAGATACAAATGTATAACTATATTACAGCTTCTACAAATGAAGAAATAACTAATCGTGATGGTCATGATCATGCCGGCATTGATGAGGAGGAAGCCAGCGCCGACGAGTCTGTCACTCCAGAGCCAGACGGGAAATCAGCCATAAAAATCGTCAAATCCGTGCTATCTAAGATGGGTGACCTTGGTGGACTGCGTTGTTTCATGATCAAGAGGAAAATTCGAGTACAAAAGATGGAATGGAAGACACGCTGGGGTCTGCAAATATACATCAAGAAGAGCAAAGAAGAAAAAGGAGCATAGACCAACGTTGCGAGCCAATTGGAGAGAGACTGGATGAAAGAGATGTTTAGATTACAAGAATAAAACTAGAAGTCGACTCACCGGTATGCAAATTGGGATGACGACATTGGCCAAAGAGAGGGCTACAATGCAAGTCAGTCACGTACCGATATATGAAGGTGAAAAGGCTGACCGAGAAGATACAGGTAAAACAATAAACCTAACAGACCGTCAGTATCAAGATCTGAAATCTATACACTCTTAATAAAATTACTGCTCACCATCTCGGTACAACTTCGCAACCCACGGCGAATATGGCGGTCGTACTGTACGGAAATAAGAACTCGATTGGAAAGAGCCGAATTGACTTACAATGCCGTGTCGCCTTTATTAGCATAAGCACAGCGATGACTGCAAAGAATAGTCATCAAATATTATTCCTTGAAGTATCAACATACCAGTTTCGCAGAATAATAGTAGAAGATATGCCCCCATGATGATGGGACTCGCATGTACCAGATGACATCCTATGCTCGCTTTTCTATCTGGAGAAAACGACACCCCGTCAATCTTGTGTAAGTTTGATGGCGGTGGTACGAACAGACAAGGGAATTGAGTTCTAGACCCGTGAACACAAACGACGGGACGGCCACAACCTTGAAAGCTCCATTAGGTCCAAGAAGGTGCAAGATCGTATGTCGGAGAAATAAAACATACCAAGATAAGTATAATAAATCCGATCATGACTGATCTTTTCCGCTCCCAGATAGCATACGTTCGCAGCATCAAAATCACTGTCAAAATGATGAGACCGTAAATTCGTCCTTGAAAGTCTCGGAACGTACCCTCACAAAGAAGAATCCCCACCACCGTAAACCCTACGTCACCATAACGGCAAATCAGGAACATGGAAAGCAATCTATACACCGGCTGAGGCTTACAGGTGACGACTTTGAAATGCTTAATACATTTCTACATATCGGGTAGCTTAGTTTGTACACCAAGGGCGTCCTGAAACGCGTGTGCGTACCTCAGGAGAGTTCTGGGTAAATGACACTGCAAACATCACACAGTCAGCTAATATCTGGGGCCGGAGGTTAAAATCCGGACGCACAGCTCATGGAGGTAAATGCATCTACGAAGGGTAGATATCGATTTATGAAGAATAGCATGGCACTAAACGATAGGGGATGTGACCAGACGAAATCCACCTGTCGGTGACTTGATGTGAAGACGTGAATAAGGACAAAAAGGTGGCGCACCTCCCGATCTAGTGTACAAGCCCAATCGTAAACCTATTCATCATATCAGCGGACCAACTCCACAAGATGAACCATTTTAAGTGTACCAAAAGCATGCAACTCGCTACCAGCGACGCAGGGATTAACTGTACGGGTCGTCAGAAATCAAGAAGAGTTGCAAGTACCGAAGACGCACGTTGATCTGCATGACTGGCAATTTCCCGGAGAGAGATAGTCAAGGAGAAGGAACATCGTCCGGAGAAAATCTTTTGGCTTCGCGTCTGATCTCCCATTTGATCATCATGGTCCGATGTATAACACGGGTAAATAATCGCTTACATCCTCATCCGCGGCCCCCGATCGACGGTCGTCGGTAGGACCGGCTTCTACGCAACCATGCCAGGACAACAACGAAAGCACCAAGAGTAAGGACACCGCACTGAAGCGCCGAAGAGCCATGCTGCTTCTGTGGCCGCGTGGGTGCCATTTGTCAAATATTTTCCTAAACCCACATGATCAGCCAAGCCAAGGATCAGAGTAGCATCTCCTAGACTCTAATATCCCTATAGCTAGTCCTCTTGAGTCTGGGAGATTCGGACCCAAATCTCCGGATATGCGAAACCTTCAAACTGTTCCGCCCAATCCCGCCAATGACAACCCGTTGTTTTTTTTTGTTTCAAGTGATGGTAACTGCGAGCAGTCGGGACGAGCCATTGGTATCACGAGGAGCTGATCATTGGGGTGCAAAAACGAAGCTGAAAGCCTGCAACGGCAAGTACTTACCTGAAGGACAATTCGTTGTTGCTAGGAAACGAAATCAAAAGACCAAGTGGATCATCGAAATTCACCTTAGGTCCATCCGGGGAAGTTTTGCTAGACAGATAGATGATGCGCGATGATACCAATAAGTTTTGAGGTATCAGATGATCTACGCCTCCAATACACGGAAATAAAAAGAGAAGGCTGAAACAGATATAGGTAGAAGCGGAGCGAACCGCGCCGTAGCTCTTATTTCATTTTGGCCGATAAGACACCGCTAAAGTGTGCTCCGTCGCTTTCCTTGAACTAGTGCGTATCACGGGCGTTGCCATTAAACGGAACCAGTTACGAAGAAACTCGATCCGCGGTCAAATTTCGTAATTACATGCCTTAGATTGAGTGGGCCTGATTAAGTTCATGGTCAGTAACTCTGCGAAACCGAATACAGTTACTTACCAACGAATGGATCATCAAGTGGATCCTCTGCAGTACAATCAGCGTCAAACTTAGGGCGCTCGACATTTCAACAAATCTTCCATCGCCAAATTCTCCAACTTACCTTTCCAGGGTCATTGAGATTTGCAAGATCAGCACCCTCAACGATATAACTAGTACATTAAACACATGGGGGAAACACGTACGTAGACCAATCATAGGTACACCATCTATCCAATAATGAAGCAAACTGTCACTTCCTTTTCCTGGTCTTCACAGGCTTAAACACCGCATCAGAATCAGAATCATCATCGACCTTCAGTGCGGCCTTTTTGGCCGTCCCCCTTCTTGTTTGGGTACCCTTACGTGAAGGCGCGCTGGATTGCAGTGTCTGTACGTCGTCGTCATCCGCCGCTAAATCTTGCTGCATGCCCTCATCCTCCGAGTCCTCCAAAAACAAAGGAGGAGTGCTAGGCCTCCGCGATGCTGCTCTTTTCTTGGGGACAACACTCCCTGCTCGAGAGGGTGGCTTATTCTTGGTCTTCTGGACAACGGGCGGAGGGTGATCATTATTCGAATCCGAGTCGTTGATAAGAATCTTTTGACTCTTTGTACGTTTTGGCGGTTCGGGTGAATCGATGTCAATGGGCTCTTCTCTCTGCTGATAATCTGCTGAGATTTGAGAGAACGCTGTAGAACCACATGACTATTGGTTTAAGAACAAGGGGTCACTGTTGCTTACCCGTCGCCGGAGCCATAGTACTCTCATCACTAATGACAAGGTCAACGAGCTTCGAGCGCACCCGGCTTGTTACCTTCTGCATGGCCACGACACATTAGCCATCAAATCTCAAATGATAAAGATACCCTACCTTGTTGAATTTCTTGAAATTGGGCTTGCCTTGCCATTCCGCATTTGTTTCCGTCTGTCTCGTCCTTCCCCCATGTTTGCCATGCACCTCCATCGGGACGACAACCATGAAGTTCCCTCTAACCCTATTATCGTCGCCAAACTGTTCCAAGACCTTCCACTCATCCTCCGGGTTCTCTTTATTCAATTCGGGTTTGGAAATCTTGAGCTTGTTGAACTCTCGATCAAATTCGTCCTCATTTTTCTTCCCACGTTTTGTAGAGGCGATTGCCTTCAAGAAAGCATCGTCCGTATCCGGCTTACCTGGAGAAGCACCGGATTTGGACTTCGTTGGTTGAACGGTAGAAGGCGGCTTCGGTCTGGTCCGATCCTCAGCCTGGATAGTTGTTGTCGGCAGACGGTGAACAGCATTGTCATTGTCTACGGCTCGCTTCTTAGCCGGAGGTGCTTCGGTCTCCGGTGTAGGTGCGAGAACCTCCTCAACATCAGCCATTTCAACATCTTCTGAAAAAGTCTTTCTTTTTTGCCCTCTGCTACCTTCGGGTACGGACTGCTGAGTCTCCTCCTCTTCCTCACGGACCGGATGAAGAGCACCGCTTCTGGAACTCCGGGAACCCAGTGTTTCAGACTGATTCTGCGTTTGACTGGCAGCACTGCTCTGGAAGCCACTGAAGTTCGTCCCGTCAAATGTTATTCCAGCCTTTTCTGGATCGCTCGCATCGAATAAAGCTTTATGCTTTTTGTATGCGGGCTCTTCAGGGACTTCAATCCTGCCTATGGTGGCCAATTGCGACTCGATAGTATCTGTTGTGTCGAGGCGACGTTTAAGTTTCTTAGAACGTTGCAGGGGAATCTAGAGAAAGGGATCTATGTTCTGGGATGTTTATAGGTAACTGCCAACTTACAGAACTTTCAGCCGTAGACTCGGCCGGGGTTGCTGGTGCCGAAGTAGTTAACGAGTTGATCAATATCGAATTATCATTCAATCCACTGATAATTGGTAGTCCTGCGTTAGCACGTCTTGTCAAAGTCTGTATTGGCCCGCTCAACAAAGGAATACAGTTTCCAGCGAAATTCGACCTACCCGCCTTGGAGGCAGTGCACCTTCCGGAGGAAGCATCAGCGAAACTGGAGTGTCTTCCGGTTGTTGGGACCCTGTTCTTCTCGTTAGTTTCTTGATACACAAATCAGCTCATAGTACATAGACAGGTTTACTAAACATACACGCCGCGGAGGCAGAGTTTCCTCTGGGTTCAGATCCGGTATACTGGCAGGCTCTTGGGACCCTTGGTGAGAGACTGCTCGTCTGATCAGCTTCTTGCGAGATGGAACAGCTGATTCTAGCTCGGGAGGTGGAGCAGATGGCTCATCTGGTATAGAATTGGGAATGACGTGTGGAAGGGAAGATTCTAGTAGACATCAGGCATCATATTCGGTCAACGACTCTATACTTACCTATGTCGGTTGATCCTTGAGTAAATATTGACACATTCACATCCAACACGGTCTGAACAATGTCCTGGGGTTCGAGTACACGTACTTCAAACCTAATGGGAGATCCGTAAGTTTCAATCAGGAACCTAAGGATATTACGCACTCCCGAGCAATTTCTAGTAGCTCCCGCCAACTCTCGGGCCCAACGGCGGCCACCATGGCATCCTGCGATGCAATAGCAACCATCTTCACGTTCTCCTTTGCACGTCCGCGAGATAATGCTTTCCGCCACTTTGCACCGCCATCTTGTATATTGAAAGTTTCAATTGCCCCGTCGCCGCGTTCGAGAAGTCCACGTAGCTCATTATCAATCTCTCTGGACTTTTCACTGATGCACATGAACCGGTAGTCCTTGAAAATGTGGAGCCGTTCTTCATTAGGGTTCCATACGTCCGCTGTCTTGTCTTTCTCCAGAAGTTCAGGTGAAAAAGTGGGACGGTATTTGGAGGCAAGAGGCATCTTGAAATGGCTCTCAAGCGACGAAGGATCATCGTCCGGTAGACTTCCAAGCCTGAGCACCTCACTAAGCCATTCCGGTTTGACGATTTGGCATGCAGATATGAGTGATGCGGCAATTGATGCTGTTGCTGAGAGTGTGGAGGTGATATGGTGTGTGACATTAGGGTTCGGTGTGTGGACCACTTTGATGCCTAAACACGTCTTAGGGAACTCACGCGGCAGGTAGGCAGCAAATCTCACCTAGTACTGCACAAGACTCCAGAGATGTGGACGCTTTCCCTCGCGTCAGCGACAAATAGACACACACAGGCAACCATCTTACGCTAATGAAGTTTGAGTCATAGAACGCACTAGCTCATTTAGGGACGCACCTCGCAGATACTGCAGACACCAACTGAAGTATGTCACCGTCCTGTAGCTCTACGACTGCAGCTGAATTGGCAGGGAAAGGAACTCCGTTCCTCTCAACCTTGAACATCTTGTCTTTCTTATTTACTAGTTGAACATTCGGCTTTGAATGCGGATCAGACTGAGCTAAGTTTTGAGCATAAACTCTAGGAAATAGACAGTCGGCGCACCACATCGTCCACCTTACTCTCTCCTATAATGAGTTCACAATGGTGATGTGATATCTTTTTGCTGTTAATTAACAGCGGCTGGCCTTTCCTTCCCAAACCGTACGTTGACCCAGGCTTTAGCAGCTTAGATTCTGTATATCCAATCAGATGTGCATACCACGAGCGGAGAACAGCCTGGCCTACTGGCAAAGTTGACTTCTCCGGTTTCACCATCGAACGGTCCAACGATAGTCCACATACTGACGGTCAACACTTGCGCCTCAGAGATCCTAACTGACAAAAATTAATACCACATCAAAGACGCGGTATCCAGTGTGAACAATGAGAGGTAGTGAAAATAGCGCTGCAATCCGTGGAGAAGGTGGTCGCTAACGAGTGATTTCACTTTCTGGGTGTGACAAGTCGCGTCTGTGACAGTAACAATACTGCGATAGGGGCTTTCTGACTACCTTCCACTGTCTTCTGAAATAAATTCAACGTTCCAAACCCTCAAGCCTTGACCTAACTTGTGTATTATACAACATAAGTGCTTGAAATAACAATAAAAGTACAAGCCTTAAAACTTAACATAATGATATAATAATCTACGCTGGGCACTCCCGTTTCGCGCTCTCAACCGCTGCTAAAACCATATCTCTTAGCTGCGGCTGATCGCGGAACACCGCTGTTAGTTGTTCGGGCTGCATGGTCACTAGCGCTGCTAAATCACTGGGCAGAGTCACCGTATGTGATACGGGCGTCGGTGTAACCGTCGGAGGATTGGTCGGTGGTGACGCATCCGTCGAGTTCTTTGTTTGGGGTGGCGGTGGCGGTGGCGGTGGAGGGGGAGGGGGAGATGTGGCTGTGGCTATCTTCAAGTTGCTCGTGGCGCTCGTCTGCGTCTGGTATTGAGCACTGGGGTAAAAGTAACCACCATTAGGCGGACCTTGGTATGGCTGCTGCCATTGCAGCTTGCCTGAATATCCTTTCGGCTGAGGGGCGGTGTAGGGATAGAACTGGGCTGCTGTAGTATAATAACCCTGATACGGATAGGCTGATGCACCTGACTGCTGACCTGGGACCTGATATCCCCAATATGCATATGGATTGGCACTGTAGTTAGGCGGAGCGGTAGATCCATATTGAGCTGTAGGCACTGGAGACTTGGTATTTTGACTGGTCGAGGCTTCAGTATTTATTGTTGGTGCTGCTACGAAAAGATGCTATGAGCGACCCAATGCAGAAGCAGGGCGTGCCGTTACTTACGGGGCTCAGGTGCAGCTTCAGAAGGCTTTTGCACAACAGGGCCGTCGGTATTTCCGAAGACTACACTGCCCCATTTGAACTCCCTCTTCGAGCCACGATCCCATAGGACCTCCACAGAACCGGTCTCTTCAATCACACGGACCAAAGAAACCTCGAAAACACCAGCACTGACTCGGATCTTTATACGAGCCATATCAGGTAAAGTCATGAGTTCGTTTCGAATCTTGTCTTGCTTCGAAGCTTTCTTCGCTGCAGCTACGAACTGCAACAACAAAAGTGAGAAATTAGAACGGACTGTACGTAACACGGTACTAACAGGGTTGTGTTGCGTGCAAAGTACTCGTACCTCTACCTTCTTGATCACCTTTAGCACCCGCGAATCATCTGTGGGAAGGCCAGTTACAGAGTCGACTTGCATCTGGTCAGACGAAGTCCCGGGATCATTGGAATCCAAAAGCACCACCTCCTTCTCCACTTCGCGCAAAGTCTCGAAGATGATATGTTGGTCTTTTCCGTCCCGAGCGCATGACACAGTGAAACGCCTTCGGACATTTGCCCTTGGTACACTGTATAGGTGCTCCATGTGCCCTAGGTCTGCTCTTAGTGCAGGCGGAACATTTCTGTAAGACGCCGTCAATAAACATGCCTGTCACGCTAGTAGTCTCACGAAATGTCTTACAAGATTCCATCTGTCCCTCACAATTCCGTCAACGCCGAACACCACCCTTTCCAGTCCGTTAGTTTCGTCTACTTCGTCAACCCACGTTTCAGGTACGATGTTAGCACAGCTCTCGTGGGCCATCCATTTACTTGGGTGTCCAGCAGCATCTACAGCATCTCTGCGGCCAATAGGCGGGTCTTGAACGCGAAGAAGGCCTTCCGTTGACGTAGATATGCATAAACAGCATGGATAATGTTCAGGCTCCGATGGTCGCGGTCCTAACTTGAGTGTAACCTTCGTCACCACTGGCGATGTGGATGGAACCGGTGCGGGAGGCTTCATTGATTTCGGGGGTGCCAATTTAACCTTCTTAGCTTTGGGTAATGGCTCTCGTTCGTCCTCGTGCTGGCGCTTCGGGGGCCGGACGGTCTTCAAACTTGGAATGACGACCGAAATTTCCTTTTTCATGGACGATCGCTTTGGCTGCGGGGGCGACGTGGGAGCGAAAAGTTCACCCTCGGCTTCACGGTCCCTTAGAAGTTGCTCTACGTCGATGCGAACACTAAAGATTTCGAGTCAGGGCATGAAAGAGTTTGGGCTGTTAGAAACTGACCTATCAGGAATGCATTCGCATGCCTTGGCCTTGATTCCCTTGCTGATCCAGCTGTCCAAAGCAAAATTTACGCTTTCCGCACAGTTTAATCCCAGATTGAATCCAGCGTGATAGCCCAGCGGATAGGTAATGATAATTTCTCCTGCATGCTGTACGCAATGATTCGGCCTGCATGATGATTGTGCCAACAGAGTCGCGGAAGCAAGGTAGGATTTATGGCGAAGGAACTGTGAACACTGGCTGCCGTCCTTGGGGAAGTAGCCTGTAGCGGATGGATCTAAATCAGAAAAAGGCGTAGAAAAAAAAAGATGAAACATACTTCGCATGGTTTGTTCCAAAGCACCCGCCCTACCTTGCGGAATGGCATACCAGAACTTGGGTGCTCCAAAGTGAATATAGTTGATACTGAAAAGATCCATGTCTTCGACATGCCAGGCAAATGATGCACGCCACATTCCCCAGTAAAGATAGGGTGTATTCACGCCAGGCAACCCTTGGCTCGACGAAGGCAATAGTCGCGTCAAAGCAGATTCTAGGTGTCCAACGTTCCAAATCTGGGTCTGATCGGTGAACAGGGTCCCTGGCGAAGTGATGAAGAAATAGTCATGAGTTTTGTGTAAATGGGACTTACCCTGCGAATCTGCACCATACCAAGCTGGTTTACCCAAGCCACAGCTACGCCAAAACTGCCTTTCGAGTATGTGACAGAACTCTGGAGTGTAGTCTGATGATGTCGTGCCCGGTGGCAACCAATGTGTATAGGGATCAAATGTCTTCAAGAAAGCTGCATCGCGAGCCGACCGTTCCGCAGCTTTCTCAGTTGTTGTCTTCTTCCTCCCGGGTGGCCTCTTCGCAGACATCTCAGGTTTTTCTCTTGCGTGGATAGAGGGGTCAAGAGTCGTGCTTTGCAGCGGTTCGACCACGATAGGCGCGTTAGCAGATCCTGGGCCGTCAGTCGTAGATTTTGGGCGCTTCGTTGGGCTCCTCTTTAATGACGACCTGATCCTCGGCGTCAGCCGATTCCGCTTTCACGTTGTCCGAAAAACGTTTAGATCGTCGCGTCTTTGCCCTGACACCACTTCTTCCATGAAGACCGACTTCGTGGACGCCCGGTGCACGATAATCCTCCTTGTCGCACATTTCCACCCACTCTCGTACACTCATATACTTCCTTCTCATCATGTTCTCCACACGGAAGAGGCCAGCGCGTCCCTGCATGTGCTGCTCAATGGGTGACGATATTTTCACATTATTGAGTTGTTCCTTTATCGGTGGCAAAGATTCCGACCTAAGGAATGGTCAGGGATGACAGACAAGCCAAGGTGCCATTACACACCATTCCTTCGGAGGTATAATCTTAATAATACCACTCCGTTCACCCCAACACTCGACTTTCTTCATGTAATCCTCAAAATCCCTGAACTCGTCCATTGTCGGCTTGAATACTGGTATCCCTCGATGTGCCAGGGGATCATCTTCGGGTGTTAGCCATGGCCTTCCGACGGAGGTGGGTGACGGAAGTGTGTCATCGGCACCAAAGAAATGGTCAGGTTGAACAACTGGAGGGCAAGGCGTGCATGATCTCGAGCTAAGTGAGCTGGTAAGAGACGGTGTCCGAGAGGATGACATCGCAATATAGTGAGCGAGATAAATGGATTGCTGAAACAGGGCTAGAAGCCCGTGTACGAGCTCCGGATGGACTTGGACGTTGCTAAAGATAAAGAAAGCTGTCCTGCTACGAAATGTGCCGACTGCGCGCTCGTTGTTGGTAGGAAATTGTCGCTGGGGGTACGTCTAAGACGACCTAGGCTGCCTTGCTGAGTTTCAATAGTTGTCTAGATTAGTCCCAGTATGACTGGGCCGGCCGAGAGCCGGTCCGAGGCAGTGGGCATGAGGTTAGGGTTAAACCAGTCCTTTCGCCTTGAACTCACTGGGACGAAGGAAAACCTGACAAGATGGTTTGGAGAGTTTTCTGTGGGAGACTATCTAATGCCCCCTTCTTGCCCCACACTGCAGTTTGCCACCGTGATCCGTGACTCTAAGTTCGCCGTCTCGCCGCACATAAAGCCCAATTTCTGTAAGGACTCGATTAGGCTGGACTCCGACGCGATATATTCTTTGCTTCCAAGGTTCAATCAGAATCAGGAACGAAGGAATTGGTCACCGCTATTCTTTCCAGGTTTTCCTTCATGTTGGCAGCAACCCCGTCTGGTCTCGTTTCAGCTCTTTTGATGACCCGTGCACGATTCAAGGGAGGGCGTCGTGCCATCGGTCTAGTATGTCGAGCGGTTACTAAAACCGAAAAACAATTTTAGCACAAGTTCTCCACATCTGGACTTACGAGACCCCGTCGTTCATCATAATCCATTGCTTCTCAGCCTGCTTTCGCACCCTCATCCTGTGGCTCGTTGATGTCCTTGGCTACGCGGCTGCTCACTGTGATGCTGAAACTAGAAAGAATCCCGCAGCCTTGCGCCACTCCCTAGACGAATTCTGGCGGCTGGAGCGGCCAACGGTGATATCGTAGTGTAAACCATATCCCAGGCGTGCCCTATTCGCAAGCTCTATTCCGGATTGCTCTGGCTTACGAAACTTCTGTCTCTTGCAAGTTCCACCTTATATCAACCTTAACGCCTGATTTTCTTTCGACTGGTGCATTGTCTGGTGAAAAGATAACCCTAAAGCAAGTATCTATCAGAAGGCTGACATATACCCTTGTCTGCCGGTACATTCGAATGGTTCTTGTGACCTGGAGACGGAACTTCTTTTTATAAATGTCCCCCCTCCCCCAAAAGACCCACTAATCCACGAAGAATTTCTTCCTGATGGCTCGATCTTTTCCTGCCCATCACTTTTCCACTACAGTCATACAGCCCGAAGGTAGCTTCGAATCTGTCCATTTCAATTGAAACTTATGCATATCTTTAGGACCTTTGATGCCCGTCCGAAATGGGCGGGATGGCTATTCAGACCCTCACAACAGTGTTATAGGTGATCAAGGCCACTTTTATGGATGATCGAAGATATACAACCAAGGTTTTAGCGCCTCAGCCACCACGAAAGACATATTTAGAATGCATGAGATCGTTGCTGCCTTTCGATCCTCACACCTATACTGCTTTCTCTTTCTGAACCTATTCGAACGTCGTCTTCCACGCTGCCTAATTCTGCTTGACTTCGTGCTTTGTAGTATGAATGTCACAGCTCAGGCAATATAAAATGAAGGTGACGGTGTTACGCCCATTTTCCATTCCCTCACTTCCTTTCAGACGTTCTATATTTCTTGAACGACAGAATGATTACTTAAAGCAGGAGGAGGGTCGGAGCCGCATTGTAGAGATGCAATGATCATGCAACCAGCGCCTACTACGTTGGAGGCATCCGTTTTATTGGTTTTTCTGACGCTTGCTATTAAATTTTCTTCGTAAAATTTCCTTATCTAGCGACTCCAAGGCAATCTATAACTCTCTGCCAATAAATGCGGTAGAAGCAAGTAAGCACCCCTGCTTCAAACTATTCCTTTTCTGTCTGATGTTGACGGTCAAGGTCGGCTACATTGGAGCCAAAAGGACAAACAAGTGACGACTCGGCGCGACGTTCCTGAATTACCAGGGTTGTCGTCTTGTTGATATCCTTGGACACAGTGGACGATCAGGCGCCTATGTGGCGTCGATACGAGAGTCTATTATACAATGGGGAAAATCAATCCACGGCAGCGGAAGACATCATTAGTATCAAGATATACATTCTAGTTTCAAATGTAATGAATCTGAATCTGAACCTACTTAAACCTCTTGAGGGCTGTTCGGCGCGGAAAGGAATAACTCCCGGCGATCCGGCGACTAACTACTGACGGCTAGTCGACCCTGCCCGCTTACGGGAAGAAAACATGACTATCTTGATATCACTTGGCGGTACCGTAGCGGGAAGATAGCTCACGGAGTGCCACTATACCGCTAAAATTTCTCCTTTACAGTATGAGATTCCAAGGCCTTGATACCGGAGGAATAATGGACAGTATCATGAGTCGTCCGAGCAAACCGGCAAAAACTTGAAATCCTTACGGAAGGCTGATATAGCTGGTAAGTACGAACCCAACTGGGGTATAGTGACAAATGAAAATGCGCCGGAGAAGATGGTCATGTACAAGGAGAAAAGTCTAGAAATTCCATGACGAAATGATACGTTTTGATAATTCGAGACAATATGAGGTTCCAGAGAACCATTCTTTGTTCAAGCGGGCTTCGTTAGTAGTCCAAACAAACAAGTCTTACTCGCCGGATTTACTATACTGCCCAGTCGATGTTACATATGAATCCAAGTATCCTCGACAACATCGACGATTTCCGCGACACCTACAGGCGGCAAACCTGTGGCGTAAAGTTCCTGAATTCCATTTTGCAAGCCCGACCATGTTTCGCTGGTTGATCTTGCTCGGCAGCAAAAGGAAGCGCGCGCTGGATTCATGTAGCTCCAATATTAAGCTGATGTGAATCGGATTGAATGGAACGGTCAAAATCAGGGAGAAGGGACACATTGACATCATAAGGGTCAATGCTAGCGGGCCCTGGTGACCGACAAGCACCCAGCTATCACCCATATACCAAGTATTCTTTCAGCCGCTGTATGCCTTTCAAACGGGCGCGTTTCTACTTCAAGTTCGATGTGATGCATGTTCCAGAGCCCCCTAGACTGAGACGACTGCAACAAGGCACTCCAAAATATATTCGACCTAGCATCCGCCGCCCTCAGAAAATGATGCGTCGATGCGTCGTTCCGTGAGCCTGAGATGTGGCGTATTTCACTGAGTCGGAGGGGCCAGACCGTCCAGTGCATACTGGCCTATGCCTGGAAATTTGAAAGATCGACACGATCGGAGGTGAAGATCGTTGATCACTTCGTGTATGATTTCCGAGAAATCCAGGAAAGACAAGGAGGAGCAGGAAAGTCTTTTCTCAAGCTTGGCGGTCAACAGAGGATGTATACTATTTGACAAGAATCCGCATTGGGTCCGTCGCGCTAGAGCACAGCACTGAGCATATCCAGTGTCCACTGTCGGTAGAGAGGTCGGAATAGCTCCGTAAGCAGGAGAAATATTAGGGGAACCGACAGACAGTGCTGTGTACAGACCTAGACTTTTGAGAAGGATCGCCAAAGCTATTTCTGAATGAGAGTCTGACCCGAAGAAGAGGTCCGTAGATATGACCCTAACAGTCAGTGAACCGACCAATCAGAGGATCGATATGAAAGGTACAGCTTAGTAAGCACCCCCTGACATCCTTGAAGCCGACCTGGACGAAATTCGAGGTGTATTAAGAGTTGACAAGGGGATGTATTGATCCATGCCATCACACGTTCTCCGTTCCTATAAATACGGTCATGTATTGTTTCCCGCTCTTTCCTCCAACTGCCCCGCCTTGTCTGTCCACTGGATCGCGTTTCGTGTAAAGTAACACAGGTTTCTCAGCCACAGTCATTGGAACTCCTGCTGATCATTGCTTTATGTCTTAGACTGTCATATTATAAAACACCCTTCCTCCACA
The DNA here is from genome assembly GCF_030435595.1 of Desarmillaria tabescens. NCBI lineage: Eukaryota > Fungi > Basidiomycota > Agaricomycetes > Agaricales > Physalacriaceae > Desarmillaria > Desarmillaria tabescens. The sequence continues at coordinate 275,759 of NW_026848343.1, read as the reverse complement.
TAACTCCAACTTCCCTTCAATCTTGTCATGACTGGTTATGGGCCTATTGGTACGCCTCAAGGTTCCCCTTTATTTTACCACCTCTAACTACAAATCTAGGTTACTACAACAACTCACAAATTATGAATCCGTACATTCCTACTAGTCTTTCAGACGACCGCAATCGCAATTCCAATTTTGCTCCTGGGAACGAAGGACTTTGCCTCTTACCGTCAGATGGTAAGCCAAGATATCCCTATTATCCTTGTCCACTTACTGAGTACCTCTGTAGGCGGTGTCAATGCCTTAGGTACCTACGATTGTTGGAACAACATTCCTTCCTCTGCACTGCCTTCCAAGGTTCACGCGCACGGAGCTAGTACGTTATCCGTACACATGGCTATTCGCCTACCGCCGTGTCTTACTTGACTCGCTTAGCTTCTCAATTTCATTCTTCATTAAAACAAATTCCGCACCATGAGCACGGTTCGTTTGATTCTTCATTGTTACTTTTTCTGACCATTTTCTCAGAAGGCTACGCATACGCGAACTCTCCTCCGTCATGGCCACATCATTCGGAACGCGATGTCTCCACCCTTCCACCGTATTTTCCCGTAGGCGAAATAGGAGCGGCACCCTCGTCGTGGTCTCCGAATTCTGCAGACCTACAGACTCCCGATCGTAAGTCGGCCTGGTTCGGTTTCTCCTTGATATCAATCTCACACTTAGACATAGTGGGATTCTCCTCACCCGCGCTCTCAGACGATTGCCAGAATGTATTTGATCTCCAATTTGGCCACTCGATAAATTCGGCTTCCACGGAATCAATCTCCCAAAATATGTCGTACTCTTCGCTACCGCAAGATAGATCAAGACATCAAGGGATCTCGTCTCATTTTCCAAGTGGCTCACACGAGGTGATCCAACATGTTCCTCTCAAGAAGCCTGTCTCCTCTTCGTCCAGGGCAAATGATAGTGATGACGCTGCTCAACGCAGAAGATACCCCTGCCTTGTAGCTGGATGCGGTCGTCGCTTCACGAGTCAATACACCCTGAAGGTGCATACAGAAGCTCACAAACCTAAACCGCGGGTGTCGTTCCCCTGTACCTTGGGATGCAATGAGTGGTTTTCGCGTCAGCACGATCGACTTAGGCATGAGGTCGCCAAGCATAACAAGATTTGCGAGTTCTCATGCGATGTTTGTGGGAGATTCTTCTCAACCGCCAAGACGTTGGGCAATCACAGATGTCCTTTGGCGCAAGGGGAGACTCGATGGGTACATCACTAAATTATTTGTTTATTTGTATGTGGACGCTTTCATAATTTATTTGCGGGTACTTATAATTTGCTCTTGCAGAGACGACTCGACTGGCATATTTCAACTTGAGATGGCGACAGTATATTAACCTGTATTCGTCATAGTCATGGAGATTTTACACGCCTTGTATGACCATCTTGAAATCACCTACTCTCTACGCTACAGTCATTATATTCGCTCCTTGTACAGTAACTATCTCTATGCTAAGCACAACAACACGTCATTCGTTTATAATAAACGAATAATTGCTGTCAGCGCCGCAAATTTCGCTGAAAGCTAATCTCCGGCACCATACACTACATAACACGGACACTGATCCCGACGTCGTAAACGGTAATCCACCACGGTCAGCGCATCTTCATAATCTGCGAAGATCGTTCTTGTTATGGCGTCCGATTCTTTTAGAACGATGCGTCATGGGTAGCATCTGACCATTCAATCCTCACATATACTCGGCGGCGTGTGAGTTGGGCCTACCGCAGTGACTACACTCGTACCCCAATATTCACCCCAGAACCAATGGCAGAACTGAATCAGAAGCTTCGTGTTGCTATCATGTACGTCTATCACTGTCACTTTCGAAAGCACTTAAGCTTAAGATTACCGGGTTTCAACAACCGGCAGCGGAGGGGGCATTGGGGGCCTTACGTGCGCTATCGCACTCAAAGATTGTAAATCGTTAGAGGTTGAACTATACGAATCCGCGTCCCAGCTGACAGAAATCGGAGCTGGCATCACGCTGTGGCACCGTACATGGACTATTTTGAAGAACCTTGGATTGGAGAAAGATTTTTTGGAGATAACTGACGAAAAGCCTCGGGACGAGCCTGGTACGAAATCTCAGCCGCTGCGTGTATCGGATCGTGAAGGCACTGATGTTACCTCGTAGGCCCCTTATTCATGTTTCGGCGAGGGGATTATGCACCTGGGTCCGACCTCTTCGAGCTTATGTCTACAGGTCAGACAAGGGCGCTGTCGTCAATCACTTTCTAACGGGACATTGACAGGCGCCTTTTTCGCAGGCGGGTGCTTCGGTCCTATGACCGCCGTCCATTTGATAACGCTTACTAGGTGGATTCCATCGCCACGATGTTCAGAAGGCGCTCTTGAAAAACCTGCCTCCCGGGGTTACATGCCACCTGTCCCACCGGCTCGTTAGTTACTCAGAAACTAAAGATGGAATCCAACTCGAATTCCAAAACGAGCGCACTGCTTTTTGTAATCTGCTCATCGCAGCTGATGGAATTAAAAGCATCGTCCGAGCGAAGCTGATGGCCAAACTGTATCCAGAAATCGATAGCAAAATTATCGCACCCGTTTTCTCAGGGACCCTTGCATACCGAGGGCTATTTCCTGTTGGCGACCTTGCAAAACGATGGCCCGGACATCGTGCACTAAAGAAGCGAATGGTGGTGAGTGTGTATATAAGGCAGTACCAAGACTTACATGAGGCTAGTACTGCGGGAAAAATAAGGTGACTGGCAGCGCGCGACTTTTCCCTTCCGGACGTCGGTCTGACATTTCCTAAGCACATCGTTGTATACCCCGTATCACAAGGTCGGTTCATCAATGTGGTCGCATTTAGTTCGGTCCTGTCAGATGAAGGTAAACCATTCGATGGACCTTTTGTTGCAGAAGCAAACAAAGACAAGATGATGTCCAATTTCATGGACTGGGAGGACGAAATAAAGGTTCTTCTACAGGCGAATAAAATCCCATCACGTTTCAAAAGACGATTTGACTGATTGCGCACCAATACAGTGCATTGATAACCCCACAGTATGGGCCATACATGCGCTCAATCCATTGGGATTATACGCTTCTGACCGAGTTGTGCTCCTCGGTGACGCGGTACGACAGTTGCAGACGGAGTATGGTTCAATCATTCAACCTATGTTTGTGCAGGCTCACGCTATGACACCGCATCTCGGTGCAGGGGCAGGACAAGCTATCGAGGTACGCCCCTCAGCCTTCGAATAATCAGATTCGAAAGTTCTACATTGTCGACAGGATGCATACGTCCTTGGGTCCCTGTTGTCCAAATCAGCAGAAACACTTGAATCGATTCCAGAGGTACTGGCCGCTTACAACAAGATCCGTCAACCATATGGGAACTACATCCTCTCTACAGCAAAAACAGAGGGGTTCCCTATATGAATTCAACGCACTAGGGTTCGAAGATATCCGAGATGGCGGCGACCGTCTAAAACCCAGGCAGATGGAAGACATGATGGAGAAGGTGAAAGAAGGTTGGTCGTGGGCATGGTCAACTCTGGACCTCGATCAGGAGGAATGCCAAGACGCTGTAGCACCAATACGGTAGTAGTTCACGTGTAACCAAGTCACCCTATGCACCTTTATCTTACCCACAGCTAAGAGTGGAACTGAACAAATAATCCCTGTTCGCGCCCCTGAAAACATGAACTGGAAAAAGAATTGATAAATTATAGCACGCAAAAATACAGCAAAATCTTGCCCTTATCCATAGTTACACCAAACATTCCCATAGCGATCCTGCGAAGTCCCCGAAGATCCTTCGCCCTCTACACCCGTCTATGCCGCTATCTATATATCCTACACCGTAGCTGCTTGAAGCATTGAACTGCTCCGTTGGACATCGAAAGCCAAGGAAGCTTGGACAAGCTCGGTCAGCAGCATTGCAACGCTCCAAGCATGGCAAGTAGCGCCGTATAAGTATCGTTGAAAGATGGAAAGTTTGAATTTCTAGGCGCGACAGTCGTTGGACTGCGGTAGCAAAGCTGAGAAGACCTTTTGAGCACCATCGGAAGCCACTATGGTCCCATTATTTGAGTTTGCCTCTCCACAGCGGGGGAAGCTGATGGTGCATAGCCATCTCCGATATTCCCGCTGACAATCATTACAAGACACAAGAGGCGAATAGTCATCGCGGCCGCAGGCAAAGGTCGTAAGCGTTATAGTGAAGTTGGTCAATGAGGATATGAGGGGAATCTGAGATTTGTGAAGGGAGATTGGTAGAAGTCGTAGGTTGATTGCGGGGATGGTTGGGAGAGAGGGACCGCATACGCGATGTTGGGGACAATAGGGCAGGTTGGATAATAGTGGACAAGAGAAAGACTCTAGGGCTATCGGTGAGAAGCATTAGCGCATATTGTTGGTATAGACGCACCAGATTTTGTTAAAAAGTACATGGGTCCACTGACGACGGTGTTGTCAATTATAACATAGGCGGTATAATTTGTTGCAGGCGTCAAATCGTCAATAATCCACTGTGTTCGCCAACCATCTTCATTTGGAAGCCAAAAGGTCTGATTAACAATGTTTCCAGTGGAATTTTGACTTCGTAACGCGCAGCCTGTCTGCAATTTGGATGTCAGTGGACTAGATCCTGACGTCTCTGAGAAAATCAGCGAGAAATTATTGGACGTGGGAGGTATTGTAGGGATCGAGAGGTTCGCAGATGGTAGAGAGTAGTTTGGGTAGGTCGGCACTTCTGAGTCTGCTTCCAAGAAAACGGGAGAAAATATGATAGCCTGGGTTGCTGTGGTATCGCCCAGTGATGGAGGGTCGGTTAAAATTTTATGCATTGGTCCTAGAAGAATAGTTTAGCATTTGTATTATTAAGAAATGCAATGAGTACCCACCACTTTCTGACACGCCCACTTCGAAGGTAACGTCGCTGGTATTCTCCGCCGCCAATACACCTCCATTCGTAAATACACCCGCGAAGTTGCCGTATCCCTCATTCAGTAATATTTCGTATACGTCGGTACCGCCACCGAGTCCAGGATCATCTGCGTCTGCCGATGTATTTGTGACAAAAAAACGAGCAGAGGAGGCTGAAGAACACAAGGCGACTGAAACTGTGAGGTTGCTTGATTCCGGTAGGGTAAATGTCGACGATTCATCAAACGAAGACACGTCGTTCAGAGAAAGCTGCCGTCTTGTTTGTGCAATGACAATGGCGACATTGAGAAGGCACCAAAGGGTCTCCGGGAACATTTGGTGGATGTTCAGTTGTAACTGCGCCTGGTAAGTACAATTTCACTTGCCACGTGTCGACGGTCCTCCGGTCCGTGATTCCGGTCCGCTTCGTCATCGTCTGCCGACAAAAAAGTCAGGCTCGTCATCGACATTCATGTCACCGAAAGCTAATAAAGCCATTCACCCCCTCCTTTATTGACGCCGTTCCCTTCGTCGAAAATTTCTGTCGTTTGACGGTTCTGATATGAATCGCCTTGTCGCACAGCCGCTACTGCTGAGATGGATCCGTAAGGGAGTCGACGAGACGCTACACAGACGGTCGTACGCGTCATCTACATCACCTACAATAGCCCCATCTCGAATTGTGAAATATGCTCGTCGGACGGGCTACTTTATTGCAGGAGCAGGGGCCGTATACGCTTTGGATAGGCTTTTCAATGCATCGGCTATCACCCGAAACTGTAGAACGATATATACGGTTCGTTTGCTTCTTTCTATTCTATCGCTTGGAAATTGATTTGCCGTTTCAAGTGCGCCATGATAACGCTAGACTACAAATTTAATTTTACGCCAGAGAAGAGCGACCTCATACCGGAACTGCACCAACGCGTCGCGGATAGAATGTATAATTTATTCACTTCTAATGGAGGCTTGTATATTAAAATTGGTGCGCCTTTCTTGCCTCTAAATCATGCAGTGAATAATTCTTCCTTTAGGCCAAGCGATTGGTGCCAATGCCGCCTTTCTCCCTAAACCGATGCAAGAGAAATTTGCAAAGCTATTTGATGATGCTCCCCAGATTCCGTATTCCGAGGTTCTCTCGGTGTTCCGGTCTGAATTCGGGAGGCCTCCTAACGGTCCGAACGGTGTCTTTGAGTTTTTCGACGAAAATGCCATAGCTAGCGCTAGCATCGCCCAAGTGCATAAAGCCAAGCTGTGGCCGATGCCAGGAGACAAACAGGAACATTGGGTCGCTGTCAAGGTCCAGAAACCTGCTGTTTCTAAGCAGACCGAATGGGATCTCGGCGCCTATCGGATGGTCATGTGGATGTTTGAAAACTGGGCGTTTGATTTACCGGTATACTTTGTCGTTGGTGAAGATTTTTAGTACCTCCATGAAAAGGCTTCGACTGACACCTGTCCCCAGACTTCGTCGCCGACCATCTACGGCAAGAGCTGGATTTTATTCGGGAAGCCGATAACGCCAAACGGACTGCTGCGTTGATTGCTTCAGAACCTCGATTGTCTGACAAAGTGTACATACCGAAAGTCTACGACGATCTCACGACGAAGAAAGTCATGACAGCCGAATGGATTGATGGTGTACGGTTTAGTGATCGGCAAGGCGTGTTCGACCTAATGGGCGAGAAACCGTCGAGATTGGGAGCATACATGATACCTTTGGTCGTTTCACCCACGGAGATGCATTCAGACTCGCCTCTCCCGTCTCGACCACTCCGAGGTGGCGTCAAGGCTGTTATGCAGACAATGGTCGAGCTTTTCAGTGCGCAGATGTTCAGCTTCGGTGTGATACATTGCGATCCACACCCGGGCAATATTCTCATACGGCCGAATCCTGCCAATCCAGAGACGCCTCAATTGGTTTTGCTTGACCATGGGCTTTATGTGACCGTTGGTGACGAGTTCAGAAAACAGTGGGCTGGCCTCTGGAAGTCGCTTTTGCTTTCGGACTATTACGCCGTGGAGAAAATTGCAAGAAGTTGGGGCGTCGGTCTACCTGACTTATTTGCTAGTGCAACACTCATGAGGCCTGTGAGACTCAAGAAGGTGGACAAGGAGAAATTCGCGCGAGAGATTGAGGAGATCAGTAGGATGAGCCAGTATGAACAGAGCGTGAGGATGAAGGCTAAGTTGAAGGAGTTTTTGATTGACACCGACAGGTTGCCCAAGGCGCTACTTTTCTTGATGCGCAATATGCGGTAAGTAGTAGTGATCTCGATGGCTAAAGCGCACTAATAAACAGTGCTGTAGTATCGTGCAAGGTAATAATCAATCCATGGGCGCCCCCGTTAACCGTGTGAAAATCACTGGATATTGGGCTTCACGGTCATTGACGTATACACACGATCTCCCCCTTGGACAACGCATAAAAGAATACTGGGGCTATGTTGCCTTCCGAGGTATCATGTTTTCCTTGGACGTCCTCTTCTGGGCCATTCGATTCCGACAGTGGTTCTGGCTAAAGCTCGGTCGGTATTCCTCCAACTTTGAAGACGAAGTTGAGAGGTCGATGCAAGTCTTTGCGAAAGGCAGCCTGGGAATGGATGTCAAAGGGGGCGTATTTCACGGTTAATATGATACACTGAATACATCATCAGTTTCCCTAAAGCAGATAGAGTTGGCAGTGAACTAAACGAAGTCTACTAGCAACTGGAGCGTACGGTAGCCACTCTAGTGAGTCTAACTTGCGGCTCACCATAAATCTACAATGGGATCGGACAACCATCATCGGCTCAAGCGCAATCGGCAGTGATGTCAGTGTAGAGTATAGATTCGACGACAAACGTTATAGGTTAGCACGCCGGTCGGGTGTTTCTTATATTTCAGAGATGTGTGGAAGTATCCTTTACATCGCACTGAATTAAAGACTAGATCGAATAAGCATATTGAAGATGAAGCACTTCAATTCGAATTTATATTCGGACATCATCGTACGGTAGCTTTGTTTTTTATTCAATGAGTGTGATCGCAAGGTGCTCAAACGTCAAATTTTAAAAAACTTGACATCGGGAAGGAAGGAATGCTATGGAATTGTGGCCTGATAAAGCATCTGGCCAACGCCGGGGTATCAAGTAGTTAAAGTTGGTGAAAAGTGAGTAAAACGAATAATAACGAGTCCAAGATGTGCTAAAGTCCGTGGTGCATCAAGATTCAAGGATGTTCAATGGAGAAAAAATCATGACGTGTTAGAGTAGTGAAAGCCAATCGTCGAAGTTAGTGTATGGGAGAGTGTCTCCAGTCAAGGTCCAGTCGAGGATGTAATTCCACCAGTTCGTCCTTACGAACTCAACATCACTATATTTGAAAGTCAACGCGAAATTATTTAAATTAACCGGAGAAGCGTTGTACACACCTAGGCCAGACGGTGGAGTCGATGGCCGTGAGAGCCCCGTAGAACCAGTCAATGTAATTCTGGAAGGTGATGGGACACCCGCCTTCTTGCCAGGCGCAATCACCAACAATGTTTGCATATATCTGATAGCCATCCGTAAGAATGCAGTTATACTGAGCGAATTATGTAGCGGATCTACTCACGTTGTAATTCAGATGGGGAATATCACTCGCATTACCGATGTTGGAGTCGTAACATTGTGCTAATTTCACGACTGGATAAGTCTATGTAAATGTGAATATCTTGATTTGGTGGGATAAATTAAGGAACTATACTCACACCTTGACAGGTAGCAGCGGTGACGCAGCTATTTTTGCTCCACAGATCTTCAGTGCCATTCAGATTCGAGATACAGTCATTGACCTGGGGAGGATCGCTAAGTAAACACCGCGCAAACTCAGACACAGAAAAGAACTTACCAACTTTCCACAAGAAGCATCATAGATGTTGTGGTATATTCCTATGTACTTGATCAAGGGGACACATTCGGGTGAAGGAAAGTCCGCGCGTGCGTCAAGCTCGTGGTGTATGACCACAGCGGAAGCAACCGACGCAGTGAGAAGCCCAACCAAAGCTGCAAACTTCATGGCAGATGCTAGTAAGAACAAAAATGTCGAGTTGCGAGGTTGTAAAAGCTCACAGAGAAATAAATGAAGGACCCTCCGGCCTTTTATACCTAGAAATGTGTGTCACGTTGGCTAGTGATGCCGTATACATAGCCTCCTGCCATATGTTAATGGAGTCGAGAGACGGTCAAGCTAGCCCGCCGTGCCGCTGTCGCCATGAGTGGGCGGCCACATAAGTCATAACAGACAGGGCTTGGCGATTAGTATTGATCCTTAGAACGCCGATTGTTTCCGGGGCTGTTCTGAAGCAGGGGATCATAACGAAGAGTAGTGCTGGGCGTTTAGTGTTCTACAGGCAAAATAGTGACGGAGAATTGTGACTCGGCCCTGACAACGGGACGGTGTTTCAGATTTCAGGCCCTTTACATAAGTTAACGAATAGAATAGAATAATGAAGGGACATACATGGTTGTATGCACATCGTTGTGTCAGATAATTGACATTTGTGATGAGCACTGAGAACTGAATATATGGACTATCTCAAGTCTGCTTGTTCCATATCCAGTCGCAACCCAGCCACAAATCGTTGACCGATTTCCTTTCAGCAGCCGCAACAAAAATCTGCGCAAACATCTCCTGCAGCTCAAGAGAGATGCCATCTGGTATGGGCATGATAAACGCAGTAATCTACAAACGTCGTGAGTTGCTGTAACAGATAAAGCATCTGAATTACCCTTTTCATCGCTTCAAAGTGCCCAAGTCCTTTTCGTGTCCATGGATGGCCGCCACACAGCATCTCGATAATCGTACACCCGAAACTCCAAACATCGACTTTCGTCCCACAGTACTTGGCGTTATTGACTATTTCGGGAGCCATCCAGGGAACCGTTCTCGCAAATGTTCGCGCGTTCTCTATGTAAATAAGGGAGGCTAGTTCAAGTGACGTAGAATGAACCCCGTAGGGATGACTTACCAAGTAATGGTTTCGCGAGGCCAAGATCGGCGATCTTGACGCATCCGTCGAGGGTAACAGATTAGCACCTTTGATGTCCCTGTGGACTATGGGCGGGTCCTGGCTGTGCAAATACCCAAGTCCATCAAGGATTTGACGAGCGACAGCACGAGCATCATCTTCGGGTATTTTACCCAGCGTTTTTGTCATGCCTTCAACTGTACCACCGGAGATGTACTCCATAATTATGCTCAATTCACGATTTTCGTAAGAAGAACCTATCTGGATCCATTAGCTTGTACAACCAATATACTCTGCCAACCTACCGATAAATCGAACGATGTGGATGTGATCCAAACGTTTGAGTAAGCTCTCTTCGTTTGCCAGAGCCGGTCTGCCACGCGGAAGAGTACAGCGCTTTTCGGCAAAGACCGCCTTACTCACAGTGTCATACAAGATATTAACCGAGCCGAAATTGCCACTCCCTATGAATGAACCGCGGCGACAAGATCGAACGGTATCTGCGATATGTAATGTCTGAATCCACTCGTGAGATATAGAACGGAATGGCCCACCTGGATCAAAGTTGATTTTCTCGACGCTTTGACCGAGCCAGAAGTTTTGACGACAGCTACGGAGGATGACGGCATACAAGAGAATGGAGAATGTCTTCTCTTCTTGTGAAGATTCACTACTGTTCTGGATCTGCAGGGTTTCCGTATTCGTCGTTCCACCCAGCTGCAGTGTCTGAATGAGGACTGAGTTAAGAGGGTGCAGACTAGCAGAAATCAGCCTGGTATATTTGGTGATTATAAGTGGTGTATACTTGAGGTGTCCGCCGTATCGTAAGGTTGGGCTGATACAGAATCCTTGATGAGGAACCTAGTCGAGAGAAAAGCAAAATAATGCAAACATAGCATTACCAATTCACTTCGGGATCACGGATCTCAACATTCTCAGCCACTTCTTTGAGCCTGCATCTTATTGAGCTGGATTGCTGTCATGAAATGAAAAGAACCTACTGCTGAACCAAATCTGTGTCCTGCTTAGATAAATCGGAGACGGGAGTCTTGCTTTGAACGACGTGTAAGCCCCAGGCTTTGCAGGTGGCATCCCACAGTTGCAGTTCCGACATATTTCTTTTAGCAATATAAGTGGGTTTTTGCGATGATCGTATCGATCGTATCTTTTTGAGGCGGAGAAGGAGTGCTTTGTTAGCTGACAGCGATGTGGCCCACTTTTGAGGTTACTTCTTTGCCGATTCAACGCCATTATAGAACTGAGCCTGAAGTGCAGGCTCCGGGAAGCTCCCGGGCCTGCAAAGGTTTGTCCGGCAAAATAGCCAATTTTGACCCTCATATGTAACGATTTAGGGCCAAAATATTATGCTAACTCGGACAGAGAGTTTATCGAGCCGGCTCTCCGGGAGGCCTAACCGGGAATTTCTGCAAATCTTGGAGGACATCAGGAGAGTACCATCTGCCTTGATCTGTAGGCTTATTTCCTTAGGTCTTTCTCGATTTCTTACTTGTTATTATTTCTTCATGTCGTTTTCTCCATGATCTATCATCGTCTGTTTTGCAGTTCACATATTCTCTTACTGTAAGAGTACTTAGTACATCCCCCAAACCCAGGAGGCCTAGATTTGGGTGAAAGTCGTGGTAGTGATGCGGATAGGTAAAGAATGGACTCTCATCAGCGCATGGCTAAGCATGGCAGCGGATAATCATGTTCATTACAAGCCGGGATCAAACAGAAAGTAAGCAGTCTTGAATACTGAATCTAACATAATGACTCGCGATTAGCTGTTGGAATAGTGAAGCCAATCATCGAAATTGGTATATGGAAGAGTGTCCCCAGTCAGTGTCCAGTCAAGAATGTAACCCCAGTTTGCTTCTACGTTGGCAAAGCTACAATGGAAGATATATCAAAATCAATCAAAAGGAGGGGGGGAATCACACATACTCAGGCCATATAGTGGCATTAACAGCTGAGAGGGCGCCGTAAAACCAGTCGACTGTAGTTCTGGAAGGTAATAGGGCACCCGCCTTCTTGCCAGGCGCAGTCACCAACGATGTTTGCATATATCTGATTAACCATCTAAGAATGTCATCGTACCAAGTCATATATACGACTCACATTGTAACTCAAGTGTGAAAGATCACTTCGCATTGCCGACGCCGGTGTTGTAACATTGCGCCAATTCTACGAGAAGATTGGTCTGTGTAATTTCAGTGTAAGTTGGGTGACCCGATGAACCACTTGAAATGGACTCACGCCTTGACAGGTAGCAGCAGTGGCGCAGCTCGTCTTGCTCCACAGATAGATAGTTTCGCCTTCAGTTCCATTGACCTTTGCGAGACAGTCCCAGACCTAATGGTATATGGTTAACTACACGCTATGTGAGCTCCCAGCGTCTAAAATAAGACTCACCAATTGTGTGCAAGAGGCGTCGTAAATTTCATGATACATTCCAACGTTTTTGATGGCGTCCACGCATTGAGGAGAAGGGAGGTCTGCACGTGCATCAATTTGAGGTAGAACAGCAGCAGAGACTAACGACGCGCTGAAAAGCGCGAGTCCTAGTACAAACTTCATGAAGAGCAGTGGGATAGTGGCTAGTTCCGAAGACAGCACGAAGAATATTTATAGGAAGAACCTCTGCGCATTCTCATACTGGACGGCGCGTCATGATGTCGTATGTTGGTTCCTAGCCATATGTCAGCTCACGAGCCGGTCAGACTTACCCGCCGTGGGACCTCTGGTAGGCGACCCGTGCCCTAGGAGAACAGTCGACACTGCTATGTGTGGAGCATCGAACAGGTCGTAGTTATGAAAGCGTCTAGCCCGGCACATAGTTGTACTTATACGAAATTCTGCCGAAAACGAAGGGATTAGTAGAGACATGAATAGACGAGATTCCGTTTAGCCGTTGTTCTAGAGTTAGAGCAGACTAGATGAGAGGAGCCGGTCGATGGGCAACCGTGAGCTAGAAAGCTCTGCGGTTCCCTTGCAGTCCGAAACGCTCTTGAGATCTCCCGATAATTTTCATCACGCAGGCGAAAAGCGGTTCCGCGACAGATGCGTTTTACGCTTAGGACTGGAGCCTTCCAATTCAGTCCATCATGTCCATCATGATAGCCGTCCTTCAGTATTCAGTACAACACTCGCCGCATTATGAGCAGAAGGTCGAGAGCCATTCCATTTGTCGATATATCAATATGCAAACAAGTGTTCATGAGCGCTCAGTATTTTGATTTTAAGGCTCCATTCAGGGCGCTCCCGAGTCGCAACCTCAGCTGGACATCCGAATGTGACAGTTTCAAGTGGGGGAGCTAGTTAGATCCGTTTGAAGGGTATGAGTAAAGCAGTTGGCGCACTGCCACCGAACAAAGTTAAGAATCTCCGGTTTACCGGTCCGAAGGCTGACGGATGGCTTACGCTCATACTCCATGGCTTCCACGTCCAATGTCCGGCTGGATTCTGTCACCTCCGAAGCTGCAATAAACAACGATTTCGACAACCAGAATGAGTCAATAGATCTCGTTGGTGGTCCATTTGCCGTCATCGAATCGGACCCAGGTGAGCCCTTCAGCCCAGTTGCATCCTTACTCACGTGGTGCAACAGGCGTTTTCACATCTTTGACGCGTAAACTGGGAGTCAAGCACCTCGAGATCGTCGAAGTATATGATATAGAACCTTGGGCTGTCGACCACCTCCATCCGTACGGCTTGGTTTTCTGCTTTCGCTGGCGAAAGGACACACATCGTCCTGCCGACTTTAAGGATCCAGCTGCTGAGCATGTATGGTTTGCGAACCAGCTTAGCGACGATGCATGCGCATCTCAGGCCCTTCTGAACATTCTTTTCAACTGCGCAAGCGTCGATATCGGGACAGAGCTGAGAGAGTTCAAAGAACATACGAAGGAAATGTCTCCCGAGGTGGGTCTATGCGCATCTACCTCTCCTTACTCATTCAGAACACTACAGATGAAAGGGCTCGCGATATCGAATTCTTCTCTGATCCGAAACGCTCATAATTCTCTCGCTAGGTACGTTCCTTCAAATCGCTTAAACGTAGTCGTATATCTAATGACACCAGACCAGCCGACCTCCGAGGCGCCAACAACGCCTTGACCACGATCATCCTCGATGCCGAGAAGGAGAAAAAGAAACGAGGCTCCAACCCTCCCCCGAATAAACGCGCCAAGACCAAGAAACCCCCAGCTAAGAAAGCCGAAGAAGGCGACGAGGAAACATATCATTTCATCGGCTACGTCCCTGCATATGGCAAAGTCTGGGAACTTGATGGGCTCAAGTCGGGACCCTTAGAGGTGGGCGACGTGGCGGCCAAGACGGAGTGGATGGACGTCGTTCGGCCAGCACTGAGGACGAAGATGCGTAAGTATGGCGGTGCAGGTGAGGATGGTGGAAACAATATCCAATTCAGCCTCCTGGCTATTGTGGACGATGCGTGTGAGAAGGCAAGCGACGAGTGGGAGTATTGGAAGTCGGAACGGCGGCAGCTTGAGCGGCGTCTAGAGGAAGGCTGGCAGAAGGCGGTGAGTTGGTGTTTATGTTGGTACCGCATCATCTACATGTTGACATCATGAATAGGTCGATTCGGCACTTCTCTCTGCTGCTGCAAATGTGTTTGACGGCGGAAGCGGACAAAAATTTGCTTCTGATTTCGCCAGTAGACGCAATGATAGGGATCGAGATATATTGATTATGGACCAGGATGCTCTACGGAACGCGTGGGAGAAATGCGTCACCAATGCTATGAGGGCCAAGGTGGCTGTAGAAGAGGAGATGGTGAAAGCACGGAAAGACCACGTAGGCTTTTTTGTCGTCAGGAGCATTCGTGTTCTTACCTGAACCCTCCCCTGCAGACTGAACACGTAAAACGAACACACGATTATGAGCCATTCTTTGTCGAGTTTCTGAATCGCCTAAAGGACGAAGGTCTTCTGCCAGGGTTGCTTGCAAAGAAGTAACACTGTTTCCACGGACTTAGGGATATAGCTGTATTGATATAATTTGTGATGTAACGATTGGAATTCATTCGATAACGCGCAGAGGGTAAGCGATCGGGATTCAAAGACCCACGCATGGCAAGGTGGTGTCCGCTGACAGCTGAACTGGCGAAAAAGTGACGAAAGCAGGGAACGAAGCAGCTGGACTGCTCACGAGTCACGACTGCGGGGACGAGAGCATTCTGTACTTTGGATTTTGCCTTGTCTGATCTTCTTGGCAACGAGAACTGAGTATGGACTCATGAAAAGGTGAAAATGTTTGCAGCAACAACTATGAACGTAATCAAGGACAAATTCTCTATTCGCAATACCTAGAAGAGGAAGAGCATGGTCATCAAATGGGAGAGCCAGAGATAATGACAATACGTGCCTTCTTTCACCAAAGTCGCCTAGGCCTGGGATAATATACGCCTTCTCATTCAAGCCCTGGTCGATCCACCCCGTAATCTTTGGGAAGAGCCCGGTTAGTGATGAATCGGATAAGTGAAGGATGATGCTTACCACTTTGAGTTTGGGATATTTTCCGCAGAATGTTTGGAGGCCTTCGGGAGAGGCGATCTGTGAACGAATGCATTGATGATTAGAAGCGACGAGGGGTGGTCGGACTCTTACAAGATTGATGAAAATAATCCGCTCCTCGGGAACACCATGCTCGATGAGAACTTCGACTGCCTTCATTGCTGAACCGCCTGTCGCGAGCATGGGGTCTAGAAGGAGAACGTAACGAGCAGCGATATCTTGAGGGAACTACACGCGGTCTTGGTTAGCCTGTTTACATAGACCTAAGATAGACAGCCGCCACCTTGGAGTAGAACAGTTTAGGAAGCGCCGTCTCCTCGTCCTTCGCTGCAATGAATATAATGATCACGCCGTAGTCTATGGACAACTCACCCGCTGAATCAATATCTTTCCGATTCGAACGCTCCTGCAAACCTCCCGAAGACCTGCTTCCATAGCCTGAGAACGCGAAATCAGGCATGTAATGATTACATTGACACGGATCCGTCACCTCGCCAGCCCGTAGGATGGATACTCCACATATCTTGCCTTCAAAGCCAACGCCTTCGTATGTCGTGCCCTAAACGTGACGCCAGTCAATGAGAGAACAAGGCCAGGCAGCGCACACGACACATCCACGCGTAGACATGCATGTGCAACCCAGAAGAGACCCACCGTCGGCGTCGTAATAGTGCGTTTCACGACAGGCAAATGGTTCAACCCTTCCTCGACGAGCAGCCTGATGATCCTGTCAGAGTAGAAGAGGAAATCGCCCCTGGACGTGTCTTTGTCCCTGATGATGGTGTACAGAGCCTCCAATTGCGCTGTTTGAGGGAGGGTGAAGACGGAGGGTGGTACAGGATTCATGTGTGACCGGTTCGTCGATGGCTGGGGTGGTGGAACGGGTACTGTTGCCATTATTTATTTAACACAAAGTGGTGGTGAGGCCTTGAGGAGGAACTGATAAGAATGGGACGTCCGGGGTGATGATAAGAGGAAGAAAGAGGGGCAAGTCAATGAACTGCCTGTATAGATCAAGCGCTGATAACCACATGTCCCTTATTCTTCCTTCTTTGTCTCGGCCGTACTTTGCCCGTAGGCCACTCTTGGCCGATGCCCTCAAAGGACGCGAACATATATCGAGTTATTACAGCACACGGGTATGTACTTTTACTGTTACTCTATGTCAACAAGAGGTATCACTCGCTAAGGATCTTGAAAAAGTGTCAGAAATGATACCAAGGCGTAGCAGACGCAAAGGTCGACTTCTATATATACATACCGCGTCAAAAATGACGTGGGCGTTTGTTTCAATGTGATCTGACCTTTAGACTTGGAGATGCGCCAAAAGAGTGCACTAAGGGCATATTTATGTTGAGTTTTCACTGGCTTGTCGCGTTGTTAGCTTTCCTGGCGTAAATGTCGAGAAGAATGTCGTAGAAGCGCTTGCTGAAATTTGAAACCTCGTCGAGGCCGCGGAACTCGGCCCGCATTCCGAGGTTCTCACGATACCAGCTGCCCAGGGCCTACGCGTTCAACTTCCTTTATCCTCGCAAGTAATCCTAAAAATTGGTAGATCATATATCACTATCACGCTCGGCGAAAATGAGGTGAGGGAACACAATTTCTGACAAGCTATGTCCTACTTGGACTGAGGACAACCGTATAATTTTAGTTTATTTCCTCCTTTACGACTGTCAACAACTCCGAGACATCCAAAGTCCTATTGAAGGTCCTCAAGGGAACGAGGACAAAGACATCATGTATGGGGACTGCAAAATGGACAACCTCCCCCAATCCCGTTACGCGATATACCGCACCCTCAGGTGCCAAAAAAACTTCACTCCATATATCAGCAGTCTCCAGGTTGCAGGCCCTTTCAATAGACAGTGCCTCGTCCGCTGTCCCACCTCCATCTGGACGTGGTACCCCATAAATATGAACACCATGAGGTACTGGGATTGGACGCCCGTCAGAGTTAATGAAAGCAAACTGGTATTGGCGCAAGTCTGCCGTATCTCCACGCCATATGCCAATTTGGTGTTTTTCGCCTTTAAATTTATTATCGATGTCCACAACATGCATCATCTCATCTGGCTTAGGATAGCGCTAAACGGAGAGATTGGTCAGAACAAAGACACCATGAATTAAGAAAGAGCGCACGCCAATTGCTTTTTCACGGTAACCATTTGACTCAATGTCTTGCCGGAACGCTTCAATGGCAGATTTGGCCGCCTCGATAGAGCCATATTGTGAAAGATAAAATTCTTGTACAGCCTGGCGGCTGTGGCCAGTGGGATAGGTGACGCTCAACCAGTCTATCCAGTCTAGCTTATCGGTCTTCGAGGATGGAACGGTGACTGTAGGTTTGCCGGCAGAGGTCGTAGAATTCATGGTCATAGTGACAGTGGTGGTGGTGGTTCGAAGCTAGTCTCGCATCTTGAGCTCGGACAGGGGGATTTTTGAGATTGTCTCAGACAGAGGCCTTCCGGGACGCCAGGAAGGAAGGAAGTTTGTTTTATTAGTCGTCGGTGCTCCTGAAAAGAAACGCAACGACGTCCGTACTACAGTTAGTTACTCTGGGAAGGTATAACGCTAGCTAGATTACTAAATGTACACCAGTAAGCTGGCCGTGCATGAGAGCTCTGATTGCATCCTTCTGTCCCTGGGGTTCGTTCTTTGTACCGCCATAATATGCCCGCAAGTACTCCCATCTTCTCGTAGCTCCCATTAAGTCGCCGAAAATGTTCTAGTCATAGCATGCTACCTGTGAACACGGCGTATAGTGCGAAACAGGGCTCTTGTTGCTTTCAACAAATGTTCTACATTTCGTGCTTGAAAAGAGTCCCGGGCGTTGGAATCCGAGAAGCTCTTCTGGCCGATATCGCAGAGGAACCTGATATTCCGCTGGTACTGTAGTGATCGTCCAATTTCTACTTGGTCCTGAGCATCTGCTGCTTCAGGCAATGCCTTCGAGGGTAAGGAAGCCTGGCGCTGTTAGATGGCAATCTCGCAAAAGGTGTCCAATTACATTAGACTATACGCCAAGAACAATAGGACAATTTGCAGGATAACATAAGTAGCACCTTTCGCAGTGGCTAAGGAATAGTAGGTAACGGACACAGGCCGAAGCAGCAGTCAACGATTCTGAGGAAGTTGTCAGTAGACATCCAAGTCAGTATAAGAAAGCAGTATCACCCTATTGAAGATCCTCATCGGGGCGAGGACGAAGTCGTCATGTATAGGAACTGCAAAGTGAACAACTTCCCCCAATCCCGTTACACGATATACTCCGCCCTCAGGTGCCACGAAAACTTCACTCTTTATATCAGCAGTCGCCATGCCAGCATTCCTTTCAAGAGATAGTAGCTCATCCATCGTCCCACCTCCATCTGGACGTGGCACACCGTAGATGCGAACACCATCGGGTGCTGGGATCGGACGGCCGTCGGAATTAATGAAAGCGAACTGGTATTGGCGGTCGTGTGCCATATCCCCCTGCCAAAAGGCAATTTTGTGTTTATTGTCCTTGTCATAGATGTCCACAACATGCATGATCTCGTCTGGAGCAGGATAGAGCTAAATGTAGAGATTAGTCAGAGCAAAAGGCGCCATAGAAAGAGCGTACGCCAATGCGTTTGAGACTGCTGCCTGCAGGGCCGACAACTTGGCGGCGGTATTCGTCAACGACAGATTTGGCGGCGTCCATAGAGCCAAAGTGTGAAATATAAAAATCTTGTATCTCACCGCGGCTATGGGTGGGATAGGTGCGACACAACCAGTCTATCCAGTCCAGCTCCGAGTCAGCAGTCTCCGAGGACAGGGCAATGGTCGCAGGTTCGCCGGCAGAGGATGTAATTTTCATGGCCGTAGTGGTTGAGGTTCGGAAAGACTAGTTCCGGTTTGTATGTCGCTGTGGAATAGGAGGTAAGACGGTCTGAGACAGCCTCTGAATTTTGTTGAGGGTTACAAGGTCAGATCATACTACACGCACTGATGCCTCGCTGAATTCACCATTCCATGTCGACTGAGCTCTCGACATTCAAACGTTTAGGCGGCACTTGATTCACCCCAACGTCACAGGGCACGAACAGTTTCGGCGGTTATGTTATAAACAGAAATCCACCGTTGTCGAAGGAAAAGTGATCCCTGGCTGATGACGACTCGTATGAGGAAAATCGACATTGAACGTGTCCTTGAGATCACTTCTGAATCGAAAAACCGAACAATGAGGATATTGACGAATGGAGACCGTCGGTCTCCATTCCATTGCTAGCACGTCGTTCCCATAGGTAAACGATACAAGCGACTTGTGACCGTGATGGACAGACCGGAACAGCGAATTAAGGAGCACAGAAATAGGCCTGCATCTGCCGTTTTTCTGGGATCTTTTACTGAAAAATCGGATGAAGACGAAGGAGATGGCTTTTCATTGCTAGCGCACATCGCAGAGTTAAGGAGCAGTGCCTGTATCTATCGTTCTTGCTGTCCTCTGGAGCACAGGTTAAAAAGGCAACGGAGAAAAAGGAAGAGAGTAAAAGCACCTTTTCCTTTTGACTTTGTTGGCGCACCCTTCCCTCTTCCCTTCCTATCGACAGTATCTTGGAACGTTTGGTTCCTCCTCGTCCACAATTTCCAACGCTGGGTATCGACGGGCAATCGCAGAGATGTTGAGGGCTGGTCATTGGCCGTACGCGTAAAGGTTTGTAACTAGCCGGCCCTAAAGCTAAAGGCCTAAGGCCTAAACCTCGGTGGACTTCTGGCAAGTACGATTGAAAAGAATATGACCATGCTGAGCTACCCCATATTTGCAAAATTTATCCACAGGATGAGCAGAAGCAATGTAATTCCAATTTCCATCCGTGTTAGAAACATACATAAGATGTACATCAAATACCAGCAACTTAGCACTAGTCATCGGTCACAGTAAAAGCAGCCACGAATATAAAAGAGAGTACCATGACTCTCCCTCCCACTTCTTTCATCTAAGTCGAACATCTCTTCATCGCTGTCTTTCCACCGCCACAGAGTGAAAGACTTCCACGCATTCCCATTAGGCCGCTTTCCTCGCTCAACTCGTCCATCAATATCCAAAAGGCCAGTCTCCAGCATAGAGGGAGACATGACTGTCATACTTCGTATGGAATCGTCCGGGTCGCCTGGTACACGCCGCAGCAAAGCAGCAGGAAGATGTTGCGTCGTACCGCTGGGAAGCAACAACGTCACACTTCTTGTCCTTCGATCGATAGACTGTACCTGGTGGGAGATATGCATAAGTGAATATCGAAGCAAAGAAAGAAAGAAAGAAAAAACGAACAAGTGCATCCTTCTCGATGACGATATTACCATTCATGAAATTTCGTTTATATGAGATGAGATCCCCAACTTGTATGACGGCGTTGTGGACGAGGTCTGTAAATTTCACCTCGGCAGCTTGCCTGTGATAGCATGAAACTTGTATAATCGTTTACAGGGTAAGATGGACCATACCCTGCACGAGCAGATGACTCGGGAAGCGTCAGCCACTGGGCGTCGTTTCTGGTTTGCCTTCCCCACTCTTCGTCTTTGTACGGCGCTGAAAGCGTACCATCGCGTATACCTTGTTTGCACTTCTCCACCTTGGAGGTATGGCTATCGGTGGTCCACCCAGAGAATATGTGGTCTTGGAAGGTGTGTGCGGCGGAAAGGAAGTGCGCATCGGTGAAAACGGAAGGGTCGAGCGTTCCTGACGACGACGAGGATGATGATGATGAGGTATCCCTGCTCGGGTGGTCGTTACTAATGGACTGCTGGTATCCAAAGAACGCCGTCGGTGGGAGCAAGGTCGACAAGACGGCCCGTGAGTCCTCAGAGAGCAAAGACCAAGTTTCGGCACTGAAGATTGTCTATCAAGAACTGTTCAAGAGATCCAGTAATTCTGCGAAGACTGGGGAAGAGGTACGCACGGAAATATCCATCTTTGTCAGGGCACTCCGTGGATTCTTCAAGAGGTGCTGCATGTTGGGGCCGTCGTTAGAGGCCGGCTTTGAGGCCGGGGCTGCATATTGAGGTGTCTTAGAGCTGACAGCGCTTCGGGTCGTACGTCTTGGTCGAGTGGACATTTGAAAGAGGGCGTCATTAATGTTGGAACTGTCTACTCTCTGAGCTGAGTAGTCTTAGTGTGTTCCCACGTGATGATGATGCTTAATATTGAAACCCTCGGGCCGACACCCGCTCTTGTCCACTCAGTGTGGCTTCGATGAAGAGAATTTGGGTAACAACAGACAGAAAGCAAGTTTTATCATTGATGACTCAATTTACGAACAGATAGCAACACCAAAACATGTCTGAATATGTATACGATCAACGGTCAAAGGTTGAGGTTGATGGGAGTGCATCCAACGGCGATGAGACCGTTCTAGGCAGAAAGCTATTTAGTGCACTATAACAATGTCGAGGACTGTTTGACTTACGAAGTTGTTGTTCTCGCAGCAAACGGACTGCTGGGTGCAAGAATTTCCGCCGGCTCCAATAACCGAAAGCGGGTTACAGTTTAGACCGCTAAAAGAAAGCCTCAACTTTCCCGTAGAATGCTTAAAGAATGACTGTGACTTACACAGGGACGTCCACACTTGGGAGAATGATACCGAACAGCCCAGTTAGCAGCACAACTAAAGGGAGCGAGTTCGCCTACACACATGAATAAGAAGGGATGGTTCAGCACTGCCAGATCAAGAAAAACGTACGGGGCCAGCCTGGTTGCAGCACTGGATGCTACCGGTGTTGCATTGGCCGCCAGTGTCGGTAGCCGTGGTAGGAGCGGCCTGCTATCAATGAGCATTGTACAAAGCACGAATCATGGTAGGGCCTACCATGGCGGTGGACGTGACAGCAGTGAGTATGACAACAGTAGCAGCAAAAACACGAGAGAACATTGTGGATACTGGAGGAGAGTATGCGAGAATACAAGAGCTGGATTGCTGAAGGTGGTCGAATCATCCAAGGCCTTTTATAGTGCTGGTCAAGGATCCATTTCGCGTACGAGTGCGGAATTACTTACCTTTCGAACTACTCTGGTGATCTACAACCTCTGGAAAGCCGATATAGATCCTTCGTGTCATGCTGGGGGCGTCTAGGCATTGTGTCCTGGCCTAACTTGCGAAGAATCATTTGCAAAGAAGCATGGTAGATCACTGGATCGACGTACGGATTATCACCGACGTAGGACTTCATATTACATGTCATTTTGTTTAACTGGCTTTCCGTGTTGGGATAAGCTAGCGCAAGTGAAGTACGGCGCGACGATAGCCTCGCTACAACTTTTTCGGCTCAAAAACGGCGCGTAGAAATTCACAGATAGGATGTGTCAAGTCACCAGATACGAAGTTGACACAAGAGCCCGTGGTCCGCTAGGAACTAGACTAGATCCGTCCATGGATTGACTCGGCGAAGCAGAAAATTCCAACCGCTGGAGGCCAGTCAAAATTAGCACCTGTATTCTGACGATCTGCAGCGACGGAGGATACGAAAGGCTAAGAGGACCTAGGCCATGATCGGTATTTGCTACAATCAAGCAGATAGCTGGTGAAAAAAAAAAGAAGTCTGCGCCGGCGCCCAGGAGTCAGGACTACGATCCAATTCCAGGGAGGAAAGTTTGGCAAGTAATATGGCATTTCGGGTTCAGCTCGGCCAAGTTCCTTACATGTGCCCCAGTGATCTGCGCGTGGTAGCCACAAAATCCATGTATCGATTGCGGGCGGCGTGCTACGTCGGCAAGTGGTAGAACGAAACCAAAGAGGGTTCAAGCACAGCCACCGCCAGAACTAAACTTTAATTTTCCCAAGACGTTCACTAGTTGAAAAAATTTCTTTTCCTCACCAGAATGCGTTGTTTCTATTCCATTCCACCCGAGTATTTGTGGCGTACATTCTTAAATTCACATTGTAACGCGGAGTCGACTAACAATGAGCTGACTGTCAATTCAGATAGGCTACTACCGACGCCGTCGAAGGAGCGCGAGTGTATAGATAAAGAGAAGAAGGCACGAGGTTTTTTTCGTGCAGACAGACAGCTATGGCGAAAATAATGAAAAGCATATAGATTCTAGTCGGGTCTCGGGAATCAATAACCATATTGTGCGTATGATTTACAGAAGCGCAACTACTACTGGCAGCCAGCTGCCGTTCGTCGCCAATACATTGCTGAGGCGGGCCTGGACCTAGTTCAATATCAGGTGTTATTCAACTCGAAGGATGAAGCCGTGAAGAAACTTTGTTTGACCCTCTAGCATCAGGATCGCGAGCCGCGGCGAGTAGGAAGTTCAACATCCTTGATAAAGTTTCGCTTCTCCTTGACCACGGTGTTACGCTGAGAACAAGGATTTCACATACTATCTCAGTCTCCTTGGTGTCTGTCTGGTCTGACTGCCGCTACAACACCATGGCTTATGACGGCTAAGTTCACTGGTGCTTACACGGCGTTCAAGTTATACCGTGGCTCTTACCATGCTCAAACTAGCAAAGTCCTCAGTCCTCTGCATCAATACTGGATCCGGCGACGAGGCCCTGGATTTTTCACTGCACGTCAATGGTCGACTTGGTCTATTGGAGGAAGGAGGTAGCAACGCGCCATCATCAGTTTCTTTACTTATGCTCATGCTTTGGCACAGATGCTGCCTCGGACATCGAGTACCCGCCTTCAAAATGAATTTTCGTTAATATGTATCGACCAACCTTATTAAATTCATACGATAACGTCAGACGTACCTATCGACGAATGATGGTCGGCAATTTTGCACACACGTTCGAGCGAAAAATGTGAAAATTTCTCCGATGCACCAGGTCCAGCAGTTCCGAGGGGCATCTGGAAAATGAGATGGCACCCAGAGTCCAACTAAAGTCCTTTGCGTGTGCTTCAATGATCAGTGGTGGCCACCAAATCCACATATCGATTGCGGTACGCGTGCAGCGAGCCAGCTCTGTACCCCGCCATAGCCAGAACTAACCTAAATTTCGACGTTCAACGTGTAGCAGAGAGATTTTTCTTCTGACCAGAATCGGCTGTTTCTATTCGGCCCCAAAATCTACTATTCAAAATTCTACGGCTGACAAGAATTTCTAGGATCACCTAAGGATGCTTCAACCGACACGGCGGCCCGAGGGAGGGACAGACTGTATGTATTTCCATCATTTTTACACTTGATTCTTAACATCATCACTTCACTCCTACCTCAACTATGCTGCAGAATTATGACACATCTACCTGCTTGCTAGCTTCCCGTCTTCCTCTTGAGTCGTTTCTGATACCGAGCGGAGTTTCTCATGCATTCCAAACATCCGTTTGCTTGTACTCAACGTTGAGATTGCAACTCAGTCCTACGAAAATAGGCCATCGCAAAGTTTATCTTGCAAGGGTCAGATGCTTGGTTGTGAGAGTATACGTACAGTGATACTCATAATACGAATTTCTGTCGACTTATGCTGCTCAATCAGACCACTACCAGGGAATTACTGAAACGATATGGCATTCTCCAAGTGAAATGAAAGTGCATAACGAGAAAGAGAACTAAGCGGTGGTGAAATCGATACAACTCTCAAACGTCTGCTTTGGTGCATACCACCACCACTGAATCGCACAAGCACCTGCAGTGGTGCATGTGTCTCCTAAGTCTGGGATTGTAACGTTGAAAGAAGCTAGACGTCATCGTTACTATACTCTGCCACGGAGGAGTCAACAATCAGACTTACTTTCGTTCTTGGGCCATTGGGACGGACCAAGGGTGTCGTTCGCATACACAGGCCATGTGAAGAGGCGAGCAATGGGCGTTTGAGTAGCAAGGTTCACTACGGAAACGTTCTAGGCCATGACATTGACTATGAACGGACGATTTAGAAGGACAGCATGTAAACACCAACCGCGTATCCTGTGTGATGGGCCTCGATGTCCACTGCGAAGGGAACGACCTGTCCTGTGGTGTACACTCGAGTATTGGCCACATTGTCTTCGTACTAGAAGGACAAAAATCAATAAACTACTTCATCAACGGTCATGCAGCTTACCTGGTAGCCACGGCAGAAGAACAAGTGGCAAGCGGTGGCGTTGTAGTCGGAATCAATCTTAGCAGCAGCGGTTTCCACCTATTTGTGCTGGTTAACAGCGTACGGTGAGCCAGGCGAATCACCATACCGGCCCATATTTATCTAAAAGTGAGATTTGAGTAGGGAGATTTAAGATGTATGATGAAAGTACTTTACCAGATTTAAGGACCTTGTAAACGGCAGCGCCGCAAGCTTCTAGATTAGCGTCACCGATCTACAAAAAGCATAGTGATGCGGCAGGACATTGCAGGTTGCAAAAGGAACCTACTACTCGGGGTGAGGGAGTAGTAACGATTCCATGAGCGAGCGAAGAACCAAAGAGAGCCGCTAGAACGAGGAAAGAAAAGATAGCCATCGGTGTAGCGCAAATTTCGCTTAACGACAAGGGTTGGAGTTGGTCATGAGTCTTTTATGCGTTCCCCAAGAGAAATCCAAGCGACCGCGGCCCGCGAGAGACAACGCAAGCGGTCCGCCGGAAAAATCTCTGCAACAGAGTTGTGATTGCGCGCGTGGATGTCGGTGAAAGCTCGCATTTCTTCAGCCACTGCCTTCCATCGCCAGTTAGAGCCTGAGACTCGTATTACTGGACCATATGGCTTATCGACAAGAACACGGTATCAGAAGGCTTGTATTTTGCTTCGGTGGGAAACTGTAAGTTGAAAGATGGATATTGAACGCCAAGAATTGTCTAAGAATTAATTTCAGTTGCGTTGGAACAAGATGCATTGAATCTACGATACCTAGATGCTACTGTATACTACATACCCTGGGGCCTGATATGACTAGAATTACAATGATTGTATGCATGAAACACAAAATGCAACATGACTCATCGTCCTTCTCTCGCTCGACTGCTTTTCGTATCAACCCTTACGTACTCACCCTCATCCAGCTGACCTTGCCCGTTCTCCTTCTTGACCGACATGTACACCTCGCCGAGGATCTGCATCGCAACGGCACGCATCTGTGCCTTGTCCCGTGTAATATTGGGATCTTCCAGAACGCGATCACATGTTTCCCGTAGGACTGACTCAATTTCAAGTTTGGTGCCCTATCATATCGAATGAAATGATGAACGATATCGGAAGACGTGGGGGTATTCACCTTGAACAGAGCCTGCAGCCCTTTCTCCGCAGCTTGTTCCTCCAGCTTCCGCTTATCTTCCGGGCTTAGATTGCCCGCCTTCTCGGCGGCTTGTATCTGGTCGAAGACAGTCTTGAGCTCTATCGCTGAACGAAGCGTAGACACGCTGCAACAATTCATTAATAGTGGACGACAGGAAAGGAAAGCCCCTCACGTCTCGCTGAATACATGGTATTTTCCTTGAACGTTGTGAAGCCAACCACCGACGCCAAGGAAGGTCTGATTGGTAGCCAAATGATGTTTTGCCTTGGATGCATAAACAAATCCAATAGCTTGGAGAAGTTCAACGCCGTACGATTCTCGCTTAAGCTCTTCGGCCTCAAGTTGGCATATTGTCCGCCAACTTCGCGTGACATCGGCGTCATTGGGACCGGTCGCGGACTCCGTGAAGATGCCCAGCTTGCGCCCAAGGTTTTCGACCAGCTTCTGGACCCGTTCCGCTCTTTGTGCTGCTTTCTAGAAGTGAAGGAACTGAGAATGACCGCCGCCATCGACAGAGGGGCCTACCTCTGAAGCCTTCTTTCTGTCTCTCTCTTCCTTCTTCGCCTTTTCTTCCTCGCTCAATATTGGCCTCCCTTTGGAGTCCTTCGGTTCATTCCCCTCTGCTTCTTCTGCTTCCTGCAACGCAGTCTTCATATCTCTAGCCAGACTGATTTGACCAATAATCGGGGCGAAGCGATCACCACCAAATATAGCGCCGAACACCTCTTCTGGATCTACATAGCCTCCCTCTGGAGCGCTCTCCTTAGGACCAAACTCGTTGTACTTCTTCCGCAACTAAATAAATATGTCAGGCAAGTCAGAATAAGAGCTAGAAAAGGATGGATTACTTGATCGTCAGAAAGGGTTTGATAGGCAATAGCAATTTCTTTGAAACGCTCCTCGGCATTAGGATCATCTGGGTTCTTGTCGGGATGATGCTTGATAGCGAGACGGCCTGGAAGGAAATGAGACGCGTTTAACGAAGGTTATCCTACGTACGATATGCTTTCTTTATATCATCTGTCGTGGCAGTGACTGGGACGCCCAAGATGTCGTAATATCCCGTTTCTAAAGGGCGTTCTTGGGTCCCAATTTTCCTGCCTTTCCTTGCGAAAGAAGCCTGGCTGGATGAAGGCTTAGAGTTGTTAGTTGATGATGGGGTATTCAGTGCTGCATGCGAGGGTACTTGAGCCGGATAGAATGCATGAGATAGTATCGTTTGACATGAAAAACACCGGATCTGTAAGAGGGTTCCTGGTCGTGGCTGAGGTGTAGGCATGAGAAATTCAAGATGTGCGCTGCATTTCTGGCAGTTCGTTTGGATGTGAGGCAATACAGGCCTGGAAGGAAGAACAGGGTACACTGACATGGCGGCAGGAGAGAGCGCCAGTGCCGCGTGGCTGTGCCGCTACCTCATCTGACGGCTTTGCGGGTAATCCCGAATCTCTCCATTTTTAGTGCGAGTCCTCCAAGTCGAGAAAGTCCAGCAGCTCCTAATTCTCAAGCAGCGATAGATTCAAATACAGTTGAGGTCTCCGCGTTCTTCGTGTAGAACTTCTCTCTTGCTTTTCATAAGCTGTAAATGAGGACGAAATGACAAAAATCGCCATGGTTGTTTCGTTGATTTGATTTTTCGCATTCATACTAATACTCACCCTCAGATTCCGGGAAATGCTGTGACTTGAAATTCATCTAGATTTGAAGTGCCTTGAAAGGCTGTACGGAGGGTCACCGGATTCCTCCTGACCAGAATACAACTCTCTTAGGGCGCCAGCTGGCCAAACGATGTACATCTATTTCCTCCTGAAAATGGGAAACACTGTGACCAGTAATAGCTGTGAAGAGGTGCCCATCGGTCAGCTTGCCTGTCCGGAACTGCATTAGGTCTGGTCGCTTATAAATTATAAAAGTCAAAATGGACTAACGGTACTATGTATATTCTTGTTAAATAATTAAAGTAGCAACTTATAAGCTATGAATATCGTCGATACTCTTTCATATTGTCCAGTCGAAGGTGGTTCACAGCACTCTGATTTTGGGGGCTATACCATGTCTCAGCCTGTCTGGGCGTGCCGACGATGCCTCCTTTCATGACAAAGACCCAATTTTGGACAAAGTGTAGACAGTTGTATCATGAAACCCGCCATTCTACTTGGACTACTACCTGCAGGAATTGTTCAGAACATATAGCTTTACAAAAGCGTGAAGGATTGGAATTCCTGCTACGTTAGTAGAAGGTCTTATAGAGGATGGATGGTAGCCGAGTTTTTGACAGCTCCCCGAGCCGTCTGTCATCGGAATTTCTATGTATGGTGAATTTGAACGGCGTGCCACACATAAATTTCTGTTAAAGTCAGATTCTCGGTGTGGCTGTTGCTTTATTTGTCACTTTGTTTACTGTGACTCATATTACTATCACGCTCTCCACGGAATTGCGCGGCCGAACTTGCATTCAGCTCTCCAAAGTGTTTCTGAGAGAAAATGCGAGCTGGTGGCAGCAGATGCCGCCACCGAGCGAGGCTTTTTTGAGCAGCACCCTTATTGCTGTTAGTTTTTGAAGTCCTGATCATAACTTCTTACTAACTGATTCATGATTGAACCTCAGAGTTGGAATCAGAGCCGATCCCAGTGATTGTGGGTGAATTGTATAAGCGAGGTAGTTTTTGAATACTTTCATGAGGAGCGAACGTAGCAGGCTTTGCCCCAAAGCGGGCCTTACAAGAGTTATGCAAGTATATCGGGTAAAGGTTTGCATCATCAATTTCTGACAACCTGATCAGGATTGATCAGGACCGAACGGCATTTGGAGCCGCGTGTCTTGTCTAAATTAGTTGCCGGCCGCCTTGTGTCTTCAGACCATGAATTGGTACGGATCTATCCTTCACCGCAACCAGGACAAGTTCTTTGACTCTCAAATCTATTACGACGACTTGAAATATGGATAGTGGAAGATAAAAGGGCAATCAACTCCAGCAGTGACGTACAGCGGCGCCCCATCTTCTCATCAACAGAGTAAGCTCCTACCATGGCTCAGTCGTTTGGGGAGGTAAGCATACGATAGTATTCCAGGATTTAACTGATAGAAATCCATTAGTATGCTCGACCCACCGATACAATAGCCGCAATCTTAGGAACATATCCATTTTCTATCGGTCTCTTTCGAGAATTGATTCAGAACTCTGATGACGCCAAGGCCTCAAAGCAGGTCGATACAACAATCTTTTCTGGCTTCTGAAATACTAAACCGTCACAAAGGTCTTTGTCTTGGATTTGAGAAAGCATTCGACAGACACCCTATTCGATGACAAGTTGGCCGGCACGCAGGGCCCATCTCTTCTCGCGTACAACGATGCGCTTTTCACGCAGGAGGATTGGGAAGCCTTGCAAAGCATTCATAGGTCTTCCAAGAAGACCGACAATACGTCAGTCTTTTCAATTTGCAGGCCCTTCGCTTCTTATCATGCCACAGGAAGATTGGAAAGTATGGTATCGGATTTCGCTCCTGCTATCATGTACGTCGTCCGGGTTCTTTCTTTCTTATTTCTTTTTCGACCTTTTCTTCAGATAACAGACTATCCACAAATCCTCTCCGGCACATCCCTTGCTATCCTGGACCCCCATCACCATTTTAGCGAGTCAGGCGGAACCAAATTAAACTTTGCTGAGCTCGGAGACTCATGCGCTGACCACTTGTCCTGCTTTGACTTCTTTCTGCCGCTCAGCAACTCTCGAACACCCTTCTCGGGGTCTATAATCCGACTTCCCCTTCGCACCCCCGAATCCCAGAGCAGCATCAGCAACAAAGTTGTCACTCCAGGAGAAATACGCACCCTCTTTCGTGACTTCATTGAAGAAGAGCTCGACATTTCTCTTCTATTTCTCAAGCACGTCTCCAAGATTGAGATTCACGAGATCGACGAGCAGGGAGTTCAAACCTTTCTCGCTGGCGTGTCGATATCCAAGGGATCACCTTCTCAGTGGGTAAATGACGGCAGCCACAGCACACTGATAGAGACCATCAGCATCACATCACCGTCCCGAAATGATGCCATAACCTGGCGCATACTCCAGTCTTCATTCGATCAAGCCGAATCGGCGTCATTGATATCGTATAGATTAGGACGAGACGCACATCCCTTACTTTCGAAGCACAAGCTGGTGCCTTCAATATCACTCGCCGTTCCCATGTCCATCGTGACGGCCGAACAGACATCTGGTCGACTGTTCACATACCTTCCACTTCCCATCCGCACCGGATTCCCATGTCACGTCCACGGACTCTTCGCGCTGACTCAATCGAGGCAGAATCTCAGCAACAAGACAGAAATCGGAATTGTCCGTGGAAGCGACGACAGTGTCCTTGTCGAGTGGAATCAATTACTCTTCGAGAAGTACCTTCCCAAGGCTTGGGCAACACTTTTGCCTATTCTCATTGAGCAAGATGGGCTCAAACAGATCTATAGAGCTTGGCCGGCTGCACAACCTATCGTGGAAACGGGTGATAGCACGTATTGGCAAGACCTGCCTCGTCATCTCCTCACAGCCGTTGTCTCTTCGGGGTTTATGGTCTGGCCTCTTGTCCCACGCAGCCCTAAGAATAGGGCTCGGAATACACCAGTTGCCGCATTCCAGAATCTGCGATCTGTCATCGTAGCAAGCAGTGCAATCGACGTCAAGGCCCTTCAGGCCCTGGTAGATGCAGGATTGAATATCATACAGCCCCCTGAATATATCATGAGGGCGGATATCAATCATACGGCATTAACTCCGGACATCGCACATGCTGGATTGCTCGTAAGTCGCTTCCGTCTCATGCTGTCATGGTATTCATCTAGGCTTATGTTTAACAGCACCATGTTTTTGAGCTGGAACAGCTCGGCGCTTCAGATGCTAGTGCCTCACTAGCCATTTTGGAATATCTTCTATCGACAAAGAACCTTACGCTCATCCTTGGCCTCCCTATCATCCCATTAGTCAGCGGGAAATTCGCAACGCTTCAGCATGACACCCCAAACGTCCATGTTCTACTAGAGAAGGCTGAATTCGCTACGTTCCAGGAGTTTGATGGCTCAGCTGTACCCTTGGACAAGCTTTCGAACCCTACTGGAGAGCTTCTGCTTACACAGGGTACCGACGGCTACAACCTGAAGCACCTTCGTCCCGAACATGTTGTGGATTATCTGCGAATGTCTCCATTTGGAATAGATTTTTCGACCGCTGAGAAATTCAGCGAGACTGCTGTTCTGTGGTTATCGAAGTTCTGGGAATGGTTAAAAGAGTGGAAGGAGAAGGAGGCATTATTGCCGGTGATTTCTCAGTTCCGCCTTCTGCCATCAAGGAACGGGTCACTAGAATTTGTTGGTGATGGACTGTTCTCAGGGGAAGCATTGGAGGCGTCAGTACAGTCCGCGCTTCAGTTGCTGCAGATCAAATTTCTACATCCGAAATTCTCAGTTGCTGCTCGGAATGCCCTCAAAGACGTACCCGGTACACTGCGAATGCCAGACGCGGACATCCACTCTCTCCTCGACCGTATACGATTCCCTATCGGCTCCAACTTAGACAAGCAGACAGCTACCGTCATCCTGGACTTTTTGATCCCTTCTATCCTCGATTTCTGCCGTACCGAACGCCTTAGCGATAGCCAAAGATACAAGCTACGATCATTACCGATCTTTCCAATGCTTGTCCCTTCGAAAAGCCCGGTCAAACCTGAAAAGACGTCCAGATTTCTGGGTATCCCGCTGAAGGCCCCAAAGACAAACACGACGAAAGCTGTTGGTTCCATTCCTGATGGTGCTACTGTTTACGGGGTGATGACCTCGACGTCCTTCCTCCTTCCACTCGCTCGTGACGTTGTATATCTCGATGGATCAAACATTGACCTTGCAATATTATCCCATATCGAGTCGGAGAACAGTGTGCCGCTTTCAGAGATCGACGTTGTAGCTCTTACTCTGGAACATTTTGGCGAGCAGTCCAAGTTCCTCCAGCACGCGTTCCTGGAGTATATGGTCCAACAGCGCGATAGCTTGCCTCCTCGTTTGCTAAAGATACTCCAAACGACGAAGTTTATACCTGTCATTGACGGCTCCCTGCAGTCAGCAGAGCATGTAATTGACCCCACGATGCCAGTGATGACTCTGTATACAAACAGTGGAGATCGTGTTCCGAGGTCGATGGATGATGATGCAGGCTTCGTTTTGAAGCAACTAAGGCTCCTAGGGGTACTTCGAGGAATTCTGACGGCAGAGATCCTCCTCGAGAGAATACAGCATATATCTTCGATACGTGATTCTCATCCGAAGAACGCCAGAGAGATATCCATTCGCCTGGTTGATCTTTTATCTACTTCTGGGTTCGACTGCACGCACTTGGAGATACCCGTGGACGCAAGGTGGCTACCGACAAACCAGGGGTTGTTGAATCATGAAGAGTGCTTGGATCGTGGTCTGCACCGTCCAGAACTGTTTGACGAAGTATATCCTTTAGTAGAGGAGACTATAAGCGTCTCTCATTCTCTCCGGTTGGCACTTGGCTGGGATAAGCCGCTTTCGTTTGCTACCTTGAGCCAGCAGTTTAGCCTCGTCATCAGTGCACGCGGCACGAATAGCGCCTACAAGAAGCTCAGGGTTATCATAAAGGAGTTCAGTCAAAGGGCGCTTTCAGAGGAAGATCTAGCGACCTTGAAGGATATTACCGACAGTCGTGCATGGATTCCGATAAACTCTCGTTATATTGCTACTACCAGTCATGCAGTATTCTTTCTTCCACTTCCTCTAGCAGGATTCCATGAAATCCCTCCGGCTTTAGCTGATCGTCCTGAAATCCGTGAATTTCTGTTTAAGATGGGATGTACGGAGAGGTGAGTATCTACTATCTGTCCGCCGTAGTTGAGGAAAGTTGATAATCGAGTTTATAGGCCCTCGATCGATATCCTTGTGTCCGAACTCAATAATCTGCATAAGTATCCGGCTAGCCCAGACAAAACGCAAATGGTACCGTACATTTTCCCGCATCCAGTTTTTCCTCAGCTTAAGATTTACGCAGGCTCTTTTGATATTGAAAGCTCTCCCACTCAGTATGACCGAAGAAGAACGCTCAAAGATCCTCGTTCCTGATGTGTCCGGACAACTTCGTCCCTCAAGCGAGGTGTACTTCAACGACCTAGGCGATCGGGCGTTCATCGAGGCCGGAGACTTAACACTGGCGCATCCCCAGTTGAATGAGCAGATAGCCAAACGTCTCCACATGAGCAGACTGGGTCTCAAGTTCCTTCACTTGAAAAAACCGGCTGTAGATATGGGCGAGAAGCTAACGACCACCATTCGAAATGTTCTGAAGCAGTACACAGAACAACAGACACTTACCGAGTTCTTCGCTAATGCCTCGGACGCAGGAGCCACGGAGTTCAAAATCTTGGTTGATGATCGCCACGCTCCGTGCGAGCGTTTACTTTCACCCATTATGGCACCGTTCCAGCGCTGCTCCTCCTTGATTGTTTACAACAATAGTACGTTCACACAGACGGACTTTGAAGGCATCTGTAAAACTGGAGTGGGCGGAAAGGAAGGCGAGACAAGTACAATTGGACAGTTTGGTTTGGGGGCTCTTTCTATGTTTCATTTCACGGAGGTATGTATTGAACATATCGTGCGAGTGATATCCCTGATGTTCCTGGCAGCTGGCAATGATTGTCTCCGGTGACAAAGTTCTATTCCTCGATCCGTCCAAGACACACCTACCGTTTGACGATTGGGCTTCATTGCTCCTGCCCCTTCAACAGATGCAGCGGTGGGTATCTTGCAGTCGAGGTTAATATTGCACCTGACTTTATTAATCAGGATGTACTCAGACCACCTCGCCGCGCTTAACGGATTATTCGGCTTTAAGTTATCGTCT
Organism: Desarmillaria tabescens; assembly: GCF_030435595.1. Taxonomy (NCBI): domain Eukaryota; kingdom Fungi; phylum Basidiomycota; class Agaricomycetes; order Agaricales; family Physalacriaceae; genus Desarmillaria; species Desarmillaria tabescens. The sequence goes on along the minus strand of NW_026848343.1, from coordinate 241,210 downwards.
ACTACTTCTTATGACGGGGTAAGACCGGTTGTTTCTGTATGACGCAAAGTCACTCATGTTCTTCTCAGACCCTTTTCCGATTACCCCTCCGAAACGCTTCTCACTTAAACGATTGCTCCATCTTGCGTAGTGGTCAAACTGCCGACTATGTCCGGGACTATATCGTCTGGCCCTACTGGAAACAGGCCCAACAGTCGTTGTTGTTTACCAGAATGAGAAGTGTCTCCACATACTATCGGCACAAGTCAGGTCGTATCAGTGGCGGTTGGAAAGTAGAAGTCAAGGCAGATGACTCTACGACATCCGACGGGGATTTTTCTATTCGCAATCGCTATATAATTGGATATGCATCTCCAAAGGTCGAACCAGTACAAGAGCGTTGGACGGTGGTGACGACATCCCTCCCTGTCACGAGCTTACCCTCCGAATTCAATTCTTTGAAAGAACCCCACCGCTTGCGGTCTCCCATCATCGTAGGACTTGCCGCACGGACTACCGCACGAAGCCCGAGCAGTCACAATCTCTTTTCAACACTACCTCTGCCCATGACCTCCACGCTACCATGTCATCTCACAGCGTCATTCATCCTTACACCCGATAGACGACACATCAGATTTGACGATTATGACAACCTCGAATCACAGTATAATCGGTGGATATTGTCTACTGTAGCGCCGCCTCTCTATCTCACACTTCTTGAAAATCTACTTGTAGTGGTCGGACGTAATGACATATGGTGGCCGGGTAATACGACGCAGCAGGACAGCGTCACTCGACTTCTTGTCGACCGATTCTACACAGACGCTCTTCCCTCTTGTCAGCGTCTAATTTGTCCCAGTCATTTCAATCCCTCGATTCGTATTCGACCTTCAGATGCCGTGATCCTCGGGAACCAGCCTGCCTCAGTGACGCATGTGCTCGAGCTTCTTCGCTTGCCACGATATGTCGCATTCCCTCCTATCATCTGTGAACGTTGCTCAGGACACATCAAAACATTTAATCAAGAGGTCTTGAGAGACGAGATTGCTTTGCGTGGTTTCAGTTTAATTGCTGGATTTGAGACGGGAAAACTCACGACAAATGACATCCAAAGTCTTCTTGACTACTTGTTAGAAGATCCCTCTATCAGTTTAATGGATCTTCCTCTTCTCCCTCTGGCAAACGGATCGCTTGTCCCTCTACATCCAGCTGATTACAAGAAGAAATACTATATATGGAAGCTATCATCCAGAAAGCAAACGCTTTTCAACTCAGGGGACCTAGTGCATCTAGACTTCGATGCAAACCGGCTAACGCAGAACGGCTATAATGTCTCAGAGCTTCAGGCATCAGACGTTGCGAACTTGATGCGTCCCTTCATTACGGAGGCCGACATATTCAATGCGAAGAGCGCCAAGGACGAGGCTTGGATCAAAAAATATTGGAAAGAATTTCCCAGCTTGAACATGGATCCCGATATCCACGCCCAAGACTTTCCAGTGATTCCCACCATCCGCCCTGGACATTACGTTTCCATGAAGGCATGCAAAAACCTTCCTGACGTCGTAACGGTTGGTATCACTGAGCCTGATTGGCTCCCAGATTGTCTAGATAAACTAGGCATATCTGCTGTTCGGCGTAACGACGAAAGACTGCCTACGTCGGTACGCACTGTCATCTTGGCTCAGCCCGTCGTCAATATTGACCAAATCATCAAACTATTTGAGCACAAGACTTCTTCATTCAAAGCACTGGATGACGAAACGCTCGCCAAGTTTACAGCATGGTGCAGAGATAAGATCGGTCAATGTTCTTCCGAAAATATTTCAGCAGCTCGCTCGCTTCCCATCTGGCCCTCTCCTTCGCAGGATGGCAAGCAGTACCTTGCTGCGAAGGAGAAACGAATAGCCATGGTTCCTTACCAGTTTCCTCATGATGTCATCAGTCCATTCATGAGCTCTTCCTGTGTCGAGTTCTCTCAAGGCCTTCGTCATCTCGGCGTGTCGCCAGTGGGCTTGGATACTTTGTGGAAAAAGCTCAAACTTCCCAAAGAACTTGGTCCAGATAATACGTCTGCTTATAAGCGGCTCGTCACTGCTCTTATATCTGACCAGTCCTTCACAATTCGGGAGATACCCCTTCCCAATGGCACTCGTCGACTTGTTCCGTCAAACACATTGTATGCTCGCGATCCCCTGTTTACTGCTGCCTTCGGGTCGTCCGAAGCACATTTTATGCTTGAGGAATTTATCGACCTTGAAGCTCGACTCGGGCCATTTGGACTAAAGAGCACGAACAATTTAGATACAGATACATTCTTGATTTGCGCAACTTCGATTAACGATGACGTTTCCGGTAGAGATCGAGACGGACGAGCAAGGCTAGTATTCATGGCTTACTGCGAAGACCTACCTCTTCGTATTGCTGTCAACGAAAACCAGTCTTGGCGACAGTTGGATAACCTGCGTTTTATTCCTCGACTGCCTCTCAGGCAAAAGTCAATGGGGATCGCAGAACTCTCTCCTTATGTCAAACAATTGCCTGAGGTGATCTCCCCAAACGAGATGATACTACCGGAGTACGAGCCTATTGCCTGGTCTCAACGTGCTATTTGCACGGTTCGGCCCGCTGAAAGGGTTCTCCTCGCAAATCCTGGTCTCGGGAAGCCGGCCAATTCTGACGTGGTATGTCTTCGTTCTAGTCTTCAACATCCTTTCTTATTTACTGAAACAACAGATCCAACACCTGCGTGTGCTTGCATTGGAAGTAGCAAGAGATCATACTTTTGATAGGCACGTATTATCTGATCTGAAGGCCACATACAAATGGCTCGACGAACATCAAGATGAAGTCGGGGAGGAAATGATCAAGCTTCATCAAGAACGTCTTTTCTTAAATGTTGACGATCCGAAGAGCGACGTCTGGATGTGGAACTCTGCTGACGAAATGTTTTTCAATATCACCGAAACCGAAGAGTTCAAGACTGTTCACAAATTTCTGGAACCGTACAAGGATCTTTTATACGTCTCTGGCGTAGAGAGTATCAGTGATCCCCCCCGTCCTGAACCCGTCCTATCGTCGGTCGAAGCGCAGTTCTCTAAACTGAGAGAGGGATTCAACGTAATGCGGCTCGAAGAGAAGTTAACTGATGTTGTGTTTGTTACGGAGGATGATCAACACTTTGCTGCGCACCGATCATTTTTGTCGCCGATGAGCGAATATCTACGTGACTTATTTTGCGGAGAATTCACTGAAGCCGGCCCTGCTTCTGCAGATGAGCCGATCGAAGTCAGCGTGGAATATCCAGGAAAGTGTTTGAAGACCGTACTAGGTAAGGATGTGCTCCGGGGCCCTGTATCAGCACTGATCTGTCTCTAGACTTCATATACACCGGAACTACACCTGATTTTGACGATATTGGCCTTTCTGTTCTCCTAGATATCCTAGACTTGTCGCAATATTGGGGTTTCACCGAACTAAACGAAATTACCCAAGCCAGGATCATCGGAGGGAGTTTCATCAACCCGGTAACGTTTGATGATAGTAAGCCTCTTCCCGTCATTCATCCTTTGAATGGATTCTAAGAAATTATATCAGTCCTTCATCGCGCAACTGTCCTCGACGCCAAATTCCTTCTTGATGCTTGTGAATATTATGAACGCAAAAACAAGGATGCTATCCACCGACTTCGTGGCGAAGGCAGGGTTCGGAGGGAGAACCCACGATATATTCCAGTCAAAGCGAAATCTACGCCGATTATTCCGTTGGATGACAACAGTCCGATCAGCAATAAACTACGACCTCGAAAGGTCCGCAGATTCATGCACCGGATTTCGATGAGCTTCTCGCGTAGATCAAGAGTCGTACCGCAATCTTAGCAGATTAGATCTCCCAAGAATGTATTTTTACTGGCAGCGTTTGTACCAATAGATGCTGATCTACGCTATAATTAGTATCACAACGATGTATCACTATCTCTTAATATCATGCTGAAAATTATACATATCTACCTTCAATATTATATCGGTACCTACTGCGGTAAAACTACCTCTAACACAATTCCTTCCTCCATTAAGGAACGTGGCGTGTCATTTAAGCCCTCTGACCCTCAAATTTTAATTTAATGTCCAACAGTCCACACTCATCAAAAAAAAATTAATCCTCATCCTTGTAGAGTAGAATTTGTCGAGCAGTGCAATACTCCGTCGCATTTCTCTTCCTGACCTGATACTGACGAATATTGAATAAGACTAAGGAAGGTTTAAACTGGCTGGATGACATGACGACGACTAGAGGCGTCTAAACCCTAAGATGCAAATACCACAACGAGGAACTGGAGGCCACCATCTCCAATTGTGTCTTCTCAACTGAACGGAAGGTGCGCGTCACGTAAGCGCTTCATAACCTTGTCCCGACTGAGCGCCATCTTGAAGGTTCTCGGCTCTTTGGAACGCGTCGTAATCCGCCGACCAGCTTGATTCCAAATCATCCGCAAAGAACCTCGTCCATCGCATCCGCAGACCCTTCTTGGTCTGTTTGAGCTCTTCGCTATGTGTCCTCGCAAGCTCGGACTGCTAGCAATGTTCACTTGTAGTGTGTAAAGAAAACAAGGATGTCGGGCATGCGGTCCGAGTGAGAGGGTGGCGAAAGTCACGTACTCTCACGAAGGAGCTTCACGCAACGTGTGACAGGTGTAAAGGCTGGTTATTGCAAAAAACCCGAGCTACTATAGCAGTACGTAGCTCTTATATACTACTAACTAATATCAAATAGATGCTATGGACTGTGTCGAGAACGGTGGAGCGTGTGGAGCGACAACGAGGGGGAGAAATGAAGGGGAAGGACTGGGCTAAAGGCCAACTCGTTACATCGAGGGTGGCTGTGCTCCGAGTCTAACGTTCGACCTCCGACCTATACCGCCTTCTCGCTCGCTCACGTTCAGCAATGGAAACAGACTTTCCGCATATTTGTGGTACCTCGTTCTCTCTATAGTGTAATGGAACGATTGGAGCCTAAGCAAGTCAAACTCTGCTATGCTTCGTTGTTCAACGAACATTCGATGGCCAGCATCTCTTGGACATCTCCTGGGATCGTTCTTCATGCTTCCAGTTCGAAAGCGTCGTGATGATTTCTTAACTTACGCCTTGTATTAACTTCTAGTCTTCCTTTCGTCCCGACGCGCCTCCTTGCTTCGAGTTGTTTGCCATAGAACTCCACAATCCAACATTTTTTTCGGAACCGTTTACTGGTCAGGTGAACGTTCCCATTTGTGCTTCCTTGAGGCCTTGCTCAGTCTTTCGTTTCTTCCTCTGTTTTCTCCAAAGAGTCCTGAGACCATCTACAGCTCACAAGTGTTAACTTCGAGAAATTTTCGGTCTACACGCGTCAGGTGCATGTATCAACTTGCATGGTTACAGTCTTTAGTACCTGTCGTGGTCACCCTCCGTGAGTATTACTGTTAAATATGCATGATCCGCATTTACACAGGGCATAGAATTCGCTGTCGAGGATTATCCGCCGATGTGTGCTGCCCTTCCTCGTGATCCTCTCGAGGTGGATTTTTCCATGCCGGTCCGTTTTCATTGCTCGTTAGGTGCTCAGAATGATACCCATAGCAGTTTTTTCCTTATTCTCAGCTTCTTGGCAAAGTCAAATGCCAAGCCAAGAGTCCTGAGTTTTCAGAGCCCCGACATGCTAACATTTTACCGACGGACCGTCCGGGACGCATAAGCGTTCAAGCCGTTCTTCCAGGAAGTAATGACTGCGCTACGAAGTATAAATTGGCTCGGATATGTTTTGTACTCCACAATCACTGGCTATTCACCATGCTCACTCTTCAAGTTCTAGCAACCATAGCCCTCGGAGCTGCAGTTGTCGCGGCAAACCCGTAAAATTTCGACGACATTGTGCCCCTTTTCCCATTTCGCTAACTCGGTAGTTCCAGGTTGGAACGTCGCACTGCAACCAACGTCTTCCCGACGCCTCCAACAACCAGCTCTCTCAGCAGTCCCATCACTATCGCTGCTGGACAGACATTCACTCCATCTCAGGCATACACTCGGTACGACCGAGGATCTGGCGCATGCAATGGACAGGCAGAAGGTGGCGACTCTGATGCTGTTTTCCTGCTTCAAGAAGGTGCCACGTTGAGTCGAGTCGTCATTGGCGCCAACCAGGCTGAAGGCGTTCATTGCCTCGGTATGCACTACCTTGACTTCGTACAGCCCCGATCTAACAGAATTCCCACAGGTTCGTGTACCTTGGATCACGTCTATTTCGAGGTAACCATCTCTCCTCATGTTGACAGATGCCAACCACTAAAGTATCAGTACTTAGGACGTCTGCGAGGACGCTATCACGATTAAACAGACTTCGGGTACCTCCCGTATCAACTATGGCGGCGTATGTCGAGCTACGTAGTGCACTTCTTACCACTAATTTTTATTAAGGCCAAACACGCTGAAGACAAAGTGGTTCAACACAATGGTGGTGGAACTGTGATCATCAACTCGGTAAGAAAAACAAACATCGGACGTTAGATCTCAGAACTCATCCCCATGTAGTTTTACGTTGAAGATTTTGGAAAGCTTTACCGAAGTGTAAGCCTCTCTCTTAATCTCTCGTGAAACTTTCTCGCTTTATTAACTGGATGTCGCAGTGTGGAAATTGCAAGTAAGTCCATGAACGCGAAGCGTGCATTCCATCATTCTTATACCGATTCTAGAACGCAATACCAGCGCAAGGTTCAAGTGGGTATTTCGACTCTTCATGGGGACAAACTGTTGATTTCCCCATGCTGCAGATAAATGATGTATGGGCCGTCAATGGTGACGTTCTCGCTGGCATCAATTCGTGAGCACAAGAGCATCCATGGGCATTGGAACAACACTCATACCGTTTATCTCTTTCTAGCAATTACGGAGAGTGAGTTGACAACACTTTCGTTTGAGTTTTTGCTTTACTTGGTGTATGCCAGCACTGCAACGATCCGTACAACGACTGTCGATGATGTTGACACTATCTGCGAAAGGCAAGTCTAGGAATTGTGCAATTTAGTTTCGTGTTTCTCAGTAAATATTCCAGGTATGAAGGTAACGATGACGGTGATGAGCCCGAGGAGCTTGGCAGCGGACCGGACAGCAAAGTAGGTGAAAACATCTGTTTCTGTTTCGTTCATTGATGTCTTCTGGCACTAGTACTGCCTTTACTCGACTTCCGATATCACGGAAGCCTGAGGTCTTAAGATCGCCTGCCCTGTTCTAGTTGATCTGCAGCACTCGTACTGTGCGATTCCGAAATGAATCTTGATTCGCTACTTCGTCTCTCAGATCATCAAGCTTTACTTCCACCCGCTTTCATGCGGCACAACTGTTTCTCAGTATCTTTGGTATCTATTACTGTCATCCCTTGCAATTGGACTCATAGCGTCCAATACAAGGCCACGGCGTGAAGCCCTGTTATCAATAAGTAGAAGTCCATGGGAATTCAATCCAGTGCTTTCGAATTCGACCTCTTAGCGCTAATCACTGGGCAAGAGTTCAGTACGGGCTCGGCGTCCCGAAACAGAAAACGATTCAATTCCAATGATTTCTACGAGGATCAGCAGATGATTGCTCTGATATGGAGAACATGTGCTGATTGCATATCATCGTGAGCATCATCTTTGTTCGTTATGACAACAAAGAAGTCTTACTGAGAAGCCTTTCAGGCATCAGCTGGGGTGAGGTGCAGATGTGAGAGAGAGAGAGGAAATCCTTTGGGAGTGATATCATTATTTTCGAGAAGAATTAGAACGATCCAAAGGGAAGACACATGTTATATGCTAGAAATACAATTCGGGCGAGATTTGAGTGAAGCGTGATATCGGATCTATCCAAGCAGGTTGGTGACTCGCCGTGCCCCATTCAGTGGAAGTTGAATCTGCCCAGGAAGTCTGGTATGCAACTTGAGGATCGCAGAAGCAGCGCTGATAGATTGATAGATGCATCATAATATCGACGAGCCATATGCGTAAGAAAGCATGGTGGGAAGAACAGAGCAAGACGCCGTTTCGATGATGATGTCGTCCACAGTAACACAGCCCTGTAAGCTTGGTAGTTGCATAAATTTCAAAGCATATTCTTTTCTTCGAAGTCATATTTGGGGAGTCGCACGGAAGTTCAGTCAAAACGAAGGGATCAGAAGATTACTTAGTGGAAGAGTCAAATCAGGAAGCTAGATTTTCTCGGGCCGCCCTTTTCAATCAACGAACCATGCTCATCACCACACTCGGTCTGCTCGCACTATCCCGCTCTAGGTAGATTCTACCTCGACACATCAATCAAGATTTTTTCCCATCCACCCCGAATTATCCGCAGGACAATGTGGCCCAAACAAAGGGACCAGGTTACGGAACTGCAAGTTCTGAGACGATTTGACAACTCGACTCTTTTCCGATACGGAGGCGCGTCTATTATCTTGCCGTTTCAAGACGAATAACTTGGTATCCTAGTATCATGATTCTAGTTCGCAAAATCTTGCATCTGATTTGAACAAACGATCTGTCCTCTAGAGTCAGACATTCAAAAATCATTGAATTTTCAATCATGATAGTTACTTTTTTCAACAAAGTTTCCGTTGCCATTCACATCCATCCACTCAGATTATCCACTTCGTCAGTATTTCCCATTTCCCTCCTCCCTAAGCGATGATGTCCACTGCCCAACGTGAGTCGTGCCATGAATCCCTCATTTATCGCCTTTAAACTAACTTTGTAATTCACTAGTTGATTATGAAGCGCTCGAGTTCTGCGTACAAGCATTCGATGTCATTCTGATTATCACATTCATCCTGTTAGGCCTAACAAGCCTGACAGCGAAGCTTTCCTCGCGCATATCCAGGTCAAAAACTTGGTACCTGTTCATCGGAAGCACGATGTTCTGGTGTATCGCGTACCTGTTATTGCTCGGCCGACAAGGCAACCGAGACCCTGCCTTCGGCATCTGTCTCTTGCAGTCAGCCCTGGTATATGCGGCCAATCCTATGTAAGTACTCTTCCAATAGTTTCTTAAGGTATTTGACTGCACAATACGGTTCTTCAAGAGCTACGATCTCCGCCTTGGGCCTGGCGCTCGAGGTATGCTAGATGTTGTTATTCGGAAGACGTAACGTAACTGAGCCTCAGATGCAGCTGCACATGAAGCTTAATATCCTGTCATTTTCCGACAAAAGACTGAAAGAATGGCAATCCTGGGTACGATATTAATTCGGTTGCACTATGTATCTTCTATACCGATAGCCTTGGAAGTTCCTTGCTGCGCCGCCTGCTGTCGGTCTGGTGGTGTTCTTCTATGTCTTAGGTGTAAGCTTCATGAGCTCGCTTGTCAATGCATGGCTCATCTTACTCATTTCAGATCGGAGCCGCCCACCCAGATGCCGTCCAACGAGATTCGAGCCGTATCTTCTGTCACATCCCTCATATAGATGGGTTCGGAATTGGGCAACCGTTCGTCAACCTGCTGAAATTTATCGCAGCATATCCGTCTAAGCTTCTCATCTCGTAGGTTCGTCATTAGCGCCGTAACAACCATGATACCCGACGCCCTCGTCCTTCTCTTTTCTGGTGAGGGATGTGCCATTGATCCATTCGAAGGGTCTCAAATTCCTGCAGGTCTGGTTGCTATCAAGGTATGTATTAGCAAGCGTAGATATGGACAGGCTCTTCCACCAAGCGGAAATGCCCGCATTACCGTGTCGTGGGTTATACGTGTAACCGCGCTCACAGTTCTGCTTTCCATCGGTAATGTGTAAGTCTGATCTGATCACTCATACTTTGGCATCAGAATCAACTTATCCCCCATCCCTTTTCCCAACAGCATGGCTATAACCAGCTTGGTGATGACCACATCGACGGCAGGATGGAACTTGGCCCTGACGTCAAGTCTGTAAAATCCCCGTCTGTTTGAGAGAGATGCCACTGATTTCTTTATGTTAGTGCCTGTGTCCGTAGTTCTAGTCTTTGGCACCCAGATGGTATTCAAAGTTGACTGACATCAGATTGTCTCCATACTGACGAGCCCGATAGGACTTCTTGCATACGTGGTGCTGCCGCCATAAAGCAAGCAGAGGGGAGTCGAGAAAAGAGGCGAAGGGTTTGGAGATGGCCATTAGTGTGCGACCATCTCCTAGTCGCATCGACCTTCTGCGTCCGTGTGAGGACAGATGAAGAAACCCGGCGCGAGATGCCAATTCCTATTCAGCAGCATTGTCTCTATTCTATAATTGCAATTAAATAGCATTCCATACACTTGTGTCAAACTGTAATGAACCATCGAATCCAGAGGGTAAATTCTTCCCCAGCCAAAAAAGATCCAGCGCTACATCATTCGTGGTCAACAGTTGTCGCTTTCCAGCACCGAGCTACGGCACATCTGTGGTTTATCCTCCGGCTATTCTCAATTCTGCAGGAACGACCAGAAGATGTTTCGTAGAGTGGGCGTTTATGCAGTCGACAATTGAGTGTATCCCCACCGATGCGCCGGTAATGTGATGAACAATGAGGCTGGGTTCTCGAATTAAACCATCACAGAAAGAAACAGCTGGAAATCCCGGGAGCAGTACACAGAAATGATCGGGCAACAAAGACTCTGAACGAACTGGGGATACTAGAAGGGGTAAGCCTGCCGTACGACAAACAGTTCGGTGTAGCCTTCCTTGAGCTCGAGTCGGTATTTGAAGCTGCACGTGGTCGCCTCGAACGGGAAGGTGCGCTTGACATTTTCGGTCCCACGCAGTTTTCTCCGACAGTCTCTCACGAAAGTTGATCTAAGCTAATAAATCGTCGCTCTTGGGCTCAATGCTGTCTCGGTTAGTGCCATTGTACCTAGTACTGGATCAGTTGCTATCCCAATTATCCATTACAAAGCGGTAAAATCAACTTTCATAGTCCCTTGATAGATCTTTTGATCATCCTTCACTATCGTATACTAGGTCTCAGAAGCAACTTACAATCACAATATACCGCCACTGTTCTAATAGTGGGTCTTATACATGACTTCGTCTCTCAGCATCATGATATTTGTCGAAGGAAACTGTATCTGATTATCGCAGAGATCCAGAAAATCACGAAATTTTCAATCATGATAGTTGCCCTATGACTTACCCGTCGCTTGACTCCGGTACCTCCATTGCATTCAAATTATCCTCTCCCTCCGCTTTCCCTATTGTCCTCCTTTCCAAGTAATGGCGGCCAATGCCCAGCGTAAGTTCCCCCACAAATCCTCCCATATCTCGTCTATAACTCGACTGCCTAGTTGATTCCGATGCCCTCGAGTTCATCGTTGAATTATTCGATGCGATCCTTATCAGCACGTTTGTCTTGCTCGGTTTGACGTGCATAACAGCGAAACTTTCTTCACGTATAACAAGGTCAAAAACATGGTTTCTGTTCATCGGAAGTACAATGTTCTGGTGTGGCGCATACCTGTTATTGCTTGGCCGGCAGGGCAATCAGGAGCCTCCTTTTGGTATCTGCATCTTGCAGTCAGCCCTCGGCTATGCTGCCAATCCATTGTAAGTTACTTGTTCATTTTTAACACTGACTGAATTCATACGAGCTTTATCTAGCACCACAATCTCCGCATTGGGCCTGGTGCTCGAGGTATGGCAAGCCCTGTGGAAATAGAACATAGCTGAGGCTCTGTAGCTACACATGAAGCTTAATATCCTATCGATCTCAGATAGAAAGATGAAGCAGTGGCGGTCTTGGGTACATTTTCCCTTCTGTCTTGTCTACCTCTTTGTCAACAGCATCTTGTGCAGTTACTCGCAATACCCCCTGCCGTTGGTATCGTTGTCTTTTTTTATGTTATAGCTGTGAGCATCAATCGCCGATCATTCGCAACTTCCATTCTGACGTGAAGCTCTACCTTTCAGGTCGGAGTTGCCCACCCAGAAGCTGTGCAGCGAGATGCGAGCCGCATTTTCTGTCATATTGCTTTCATAGATGGATTTGGCCCAGGACAACCGTTCGTCTAGTCGTCGTCCTTTTCTCGTACCCACCTGACTTTGCATCTTACAGGTACATCATAAGTACCATAACGACAATGCTACCCGACACCTTTGTGTTTATCTTCTCTAGCAAGTATCCTTTCACTCACCGACATGTCGAAGGTCCTGAATTCCCGTAGTTCTCGTTGCTATCAAAGTTTGCATCACCAAACGTAGACTCGGGCGCGCAATTCCGACAAGTAATACCTCAGTTACAGTATCCTTGGTCATACGTGTGATAGCACTTACAGTTCTTCTCTCCATCGGTAATGTGTAAGTCAAGCCCGTTCACTGTGACCATGTCTCCAATTTGTTCTTTGCTAGGATGGGAATAACCAGTCTTGTAATGGATCCCAACTCGTCAGCCATAGGATGGAACTTGGCTTTAACCTTGAGTATGCTAGACCCTCGTCTCTATGACACTAACACTAACCTCCCTGCGTACTAGTGCCCGTATCCGTCTTACTACTCTTTGGCACACAAAAGGTGTGTGTCACGGCTGCTACACAAAGGCGCGCAATATACTAACAAGCTAACAGGACTTATTGCATGCCTGGTGTCGCCGAAATAAAACCAGTAGAGGGGATACGACCAAGCTGTCAAAAGATATAGAGATGGCCAATGTGCGACCGTCCCCAAGTCGTGTAGACTTGTTACAACCTCGCAGCAGTGAAGAAAGATGAGAAGCTTAGGGCGATAATCTTTCTCTCTCTCGGTAGCAATTCCTCTCAAGGTCAATGTATCATATGTTGACATACATAATTTCATGGAACGACTTATTCCAAATTACGAACTGTTACGACACATGAACTATATCGCATCTAGAGGCAATGTATATGTGATAGGTTAAAAATACACGGGTGTGGAAGGAAATGAATATAAATATAAGGAGTCCAACTAAAATCGGGGAACAAAATTTAGAAAGAGTCGACACCAATTGACTTTCACGTCTATTTTCTCGGCCAACCAGAAGGTCTGCTGGAGGGTATACCAGATGGTCTGCCGTAGGGGATACCTGAAGGTTTGCCGTAAGGTATGCCAGACGGTTTGCCCCACGGTATGCCAGACGGTTTGCTGTACGGTACACCAGATGGTTTCCCGGATGGCACACCAGAAGGGATGTTCATAGGACTTGTCGCGCTCGCTAATTATCCACCGTCAGTCACCATATAATATTCACGTGAAGTTATCACTCACGCTTATACAGATACCACGGCTTGAGAGGAGGGAGCCCCTTCGCAAAACGTTGGGCGTTTGTTTCCCGTTTCACGGGCGCCGCGACAACAGCGGCGACGAGAGCAAAGAAGAAGAGGGCGAAGACTTGGAAGTGCATTGTTACGTTGAGATGAGGTACCATCCATTCAACCAACCTCTCTTATACCGCAGAGTAAAACAGCTTTCTTCCATCTTCCTCGGGGTGGGGTTCTCAGACATCGAAGAGTACTCCAAAAAAGAAAGTCGAGGATAACCCCCTCTTTTCGCGAGGATATCGTGATCGCTTGCACCGCCGAGAGGATACTCCCCGTCCGAGGGAAGGCGAGAGGAAAGAGCTTGTCAAACTGCATGCCTGACTGCTAGAGGATGATAGCATAACTTTTAGAACAGAACAAAATGATGCTTGTTCCCTGCACTTCAAATGGTGGATCTCGATCAACTTGAAGGTAGTAGGGGTCAAGAGCTGTACCAAGAAGTGTAGGGGGTAGATTCAACAGATAGACATCTTATCCACTATAGGGCTGTTCAAACTTTCATGGAAGGGTCGGTGCATTCGAAGGGTTTGAGTTTAGGAGACCGGTATGTGGTCTCAAACGAGGAGGAACAGAGGAACACCAGCGTTCTGTCCCACCACAAAATGAGTCAGACCATAGTAATACCATGCTATTGTGCCAGATATCCACCAGGGACGAACCGATAACGTCTCAAGGACATGATACTGTCACAGGGAAGGAAAGAGGAGTTTCACATGCAGATTTTTGCCCGCTTTCACATGCACACAACGCCGAATGGGAACTAATATACCACTGAACACAAGGCTTCGATTGGCAAGTACGTGAGAAGATGGAAGGAGACGTGAGAGCCTTGCAATGCACATGAATCAGGGTGCTTTAGTAAAGCAGGCACATCGGGATAAGTTTTCCGACCGGGACGCAAACCCTGGACTCCAGAAATATGCTTCATACATCAAGACGGAGCACGACGTCGCCGCAAATTCACGGATTCTTGGAGGCAAGAGACGTACAGACAGACTGAAGAGGTACCTAAGAGTGAGGATCAGGCACCGGCAATCCAGCAGAGTGACCCTTGTAAGCATCAGGGTGGTGAGCGGTGAGCAAGTCATATCAATCCGAAATGTTTCTGCGTGTATCAATGCTAACAAGGTGTTGGAGTGGACACTTGGGAGGTATCGAAAAGTGTTGGATGCGTATCGCAGTTCTTCCGATACTACGGTATCGACGTCAAGGACTTCGTAAGCGTCGTCGTTAGTGTGCAAGAAAGCAACTTCAATATTGGCGGTGTTAGTACAATCGTAGATGTAATATATGCAAAAGAGCAGAAGCATTTAGGCAGCGTCGTTCTCTACGAGCTTGCCACAAATGATATACTTGTTCGAAAAATGGTCGATCCAGCCTTTCATGTTATCGCTGTTCAAAAGTTAACAGGTTTGCAGTTATAATGACAGCGAGGAACGTACATTTCGTCCTGTTTTAGATCTTCGAGCTTGTCCAGAGGTTGATCAATGGGTGTAAGCATCTCTGCAAAAGTAATTAGTATCGGGAATCATAACAAGGACAATGACTACATACCGACATCAAACGACTGCTTCGCCATTCCCCTTGACGCATCGCGTCCGGCAAAATTTCCATACATACCGCCTAAAAACTTCTGTCAGACATAATACGCTACTGATTTAGCAACTGACGTACCAGGGCCATAAAAACTCCTTCCGGCGGTAACATCGAAAACGATTCCATTGATCGCCAGCAGAATCCTTTCGTTGTCTTTGCCATTGAAAGGTTGCAGCGTCTTTGGCGTGAAGTTTTCGAAAATCACGGTTGGCGGATGGTACTTCGGCATCCACGAGTAGCCGCCTTTGAATTCATTGGGAACAGCACCTTTAGCAGCGGTGGAGGGGGAAGGAAAGACGATGCGCTGGACGGAGTATAATATGAAGAGGAAAAGGGCAGTGTTGACGGGAGTTCCAAGTTCGAGAGTGAGGCCCATGGTGGTTGGAAGGAAAGATTGCTGACAGCGGTAAACTCTGCGCCGACGTGTGAACGTTTGGCACCGGGCCGGTTACATACAGAGGCTGACATCAACTTGGTCCACTGGCAACTTTATCTTTCCTCAACCATCATCTGGCACCTGCTCAATATTTTCTATTCATCTCGCTCGTTTTACAGTCACTCTTTTACGCTTTTTTCTACGATAGCTATATGTCTCCAGTCGCTCGCTCAGCACCTCACGCTCCTCAATCACGCCCTTCAGTCATGGTCGGCATCATCATCGGTTGTATCGTCGCCCTATACCTCGTCGTCGTTCTGTTCTACTACCTCTGTTGCTCCATATCCGGGACCTTCTTTGTTCAGAGAAGTAAAGAAAGGACGGTGCCCTACAGCGAGGTGCGTCACTCATCTGCACTCAACTTGACCCTGATTTGAACGACCTTTAGGCTCAATATCTTGTTGATTTTATATCAGCAAGCGGAAAGCCAAGACAATCTCCGGACCTCTACACCACGCCCGTCATGCGCTACAGGTTTCTTTTCCGTCAAATGTACCCCGGGCGACGCCGGTCGCCATTTGAGTTCCGCCGTATTGTCTGCCTCCCTCCCTCTCCGCTTCGGCACCTTCTCGCATCTCGCTTTATGAACGAAGAGGAATTGCTACTCCATGATTCATCGAGCAGGCAAGGACTCAAGAGCAAAGCATCTCCTGCGGTCACTATCATATGTTCTCTCGACTACATACCGTTGTACGACGGCCCCTACCCCTTGGGAACTGTCACCTGTACGCTCGGTAAACCTATCAAGGGAATCTTCGGGGACGACGCTGATGGAAAGGAGAACCAGCCTATTCCGGAAGTTCTGATACAGGAAGAGGGGCAATCCGTAATGCCACGCCGCCACTGAACAACTCTACCTCACGATTCATCACTTTCTGTGTCTCTCGGATATCTCAAGTCTATACATTCCTTTCTCTAAACTTGCATATCTGTTTCATCCTATCTTCCTGAATTATTTGATCTCGCGAAAATGCAGTCGTTCTTCTATTTTCGGCTCAATACTAGACGTTTTTCCAGCAAATGTATAAAGCTTTGGGTGTAACAGCTGTAACACGTGGCGAGCAATTGAGATATCCCGCACACTTCCCCCCCCCCCCGCATCGACGATCGACGAGACCTAGCTGAGAAAGAAAGACAGATGAAAGCATACCAGGCACGTTGAAAAGAGCGGGATCCCGCGCAAAAGCCCATTGAATTTTATCTGTCACAAAGTGTCGGCCGCCAGAAAAATAAAGCGCGAGATGGAAGAGCAACTTGCAAGCGTTAACCTGCAGGGACCATGATTTCGGCAGAAAGTCCCGATTTGGTAGTCAACGCTATTCTTCGACTTCGTCGGCGTCTTCAGCGTATTACGCCCTGCCGTCTCTCACATCAGTGACGAGAAGCAGTCTGAAATAATGGATAAAATAACAGTATATTTCGGTGAATGTGTAGTTGGAGGAGGAGGGCCATATCATGGCAGAGTGTCGAGGTGACTGGGAGACAAGGATTATTCATTCCGAGGCTTATACACTGTGCAGAGACCAGTGAATCAACGATCGAAATCATATAATGCCAAGGGAAATCAACAAAATATCTATGCAGACAACCGGAGGAACTTTCAGACGTCAGCGTTGCCGCGATATTGGAAATGGATTTGACTGTACTTTTGTACTTTCCAGCATTTTCTTTCCTCTCCTCAATTTATTGCTTACGAACTGAATTTAGAGATTCCTCAAGATATAGTAAGATTTCCTTACCAATGCAAGCCTCACTCTCTTAGCACCTATTCATTTCAAAACACATGTGCACTCAGCGACTATCACGACATAATTTCACCGATTTGTACGTCTAACGGCCCATTGGCATTCCGAACTTAAGCTGGAATGGCCGAGTCCTGTTTTATCCATGCAGCTCAATAATGTGCCTGTGAGATGATATCTGAACCCTGGATTCTCGCGAGATGCTTTCTGAATTTAACTCGGTGTCCAATTCGAAAGCTATTCGTAGCTTCAGTGCGACCATTCTCGCCTGAACATCAAATGCTCTGTGTCTCCCTGGGCCTGAAGCGTAGGTGCTTTGCAACTATTCACTTCATATTGATTCGCACATAGGGACTAGCACGCCGCAGCCTTCACCATATCCGAAACCAACGATATTTGAATGCTTCTAGCCGGTGATGTACTACGGAATAACTGAATGAATGGAATGGAGGCGAATGTCTCCATGCTCACCATTCAAACCTATTGTCAGGTTCAACGTTCAGCCCCGAAGCATCTGCGAATCAAAGGTATATTTCAGGTTAGTTCAACCCGAGCCGATCATTAAAAGAACCTTTCACTGATAAGTAGTTGAAATGACGCCTTGGGGTTTCCCCGATATTAAAAGTCTCTCACGTACTTCATTTCCGAGGTATCTTCCACTCCGCGAACGATTCAACTATGTTTATGGTTTCCAATGCTGGAGAGGAGGGGTCACTGTGCTACGGGAGTATTTCAGCATGCTCTCCTGGCCCCTGCCATCAAACAAAGTACCCGTGGGGTCTGCTTGGGAAATCATGCGATCCGTAAACAACCGTTGTCATTGCAGTAATCCATAGACTCACGTCATATTTTCCTTCTCTGCAATAGCTATCGGCGCACGGAAACATTACTTCGTATGGAGTAGGGATGACGAAGCACTGAGATAGACCGGTACGTCGCCAATTTCCCTGGCAGAAATCTCACTCATCTAATCACCTTCTCCTGATCGCTCAGAAGTACGGGCGATTCATGATTAAGCGAAGATGAAAGCATAGAACGCCCTCGTTTATGGCCCTATTGTTCTAAACATTCCCAGAATTGGAAAGGCAGATAAATTAAATGCGTCCGGTGCAAGTTATTTGATCTTAGTATCAATCATATACAAGCGTAAAGTCGCCCTGGAAGAATAGCTAGATATCGCTGTAGGAAGACTCAGAGTATGAGACTACCTTCCCTAGACCTCCATTACTCCAAATCTCCATGCGCCTCAGCTGCTAATGCCACCACCTCCTCTCCATATTATACGCCGTCCAGTGCATGCCTTTCCATCCCCCTCCACCACCGCTAAAGATGCAGTTCCCAATGAATTCAAATGTACATAAGTAGGCCGAGGGTTCACAGCCGTGTAATGCTACCTACCTACCAGCAAAATGTATCAAGGTTTCTATGTGATGTATGAGAAGATGTAGGGTAAATTCACCTATGAAATAGAACCGCCACGACTTGTTACGACCTTCTCCTCATGTCAGATTCAGCTGGAAACTCCTCCTTGTCTACCCTGATGATCACGTCTAATCGGTTGGCAGGCATCCAAGATGATCCGCTCAACTTGATCCCATCCTTCACCACCTTCTACCCTCGTAAGGAACGGGAAGATACGATCCAGGTATCTAGCAACACATGCATGTCGCCCGACTGAGGCATCAGGCGATGCGAGTGTGCGCAACCCGTGCTGGAGAATCTGATCATGCGGCGCCACATAACTCTCGGGAAACGAAACAGGCAGAGTGAGATGTGTCAGTCTGGGGAAATTCAAGGCTATCACGGGTAACACATCGAACGGGAGAGCCGGCCCCACAATGCGAGGGATGTTGAGCATTTCAATATCTGGCCATGCTGTAACGAGCCTCTCGTGGAATAAATCCCGATCCAACGCAATTTCACCAGTGTAATGAAGCTTTTTGAGCGACGTTAGCCCAAAAAAAGGCTCAAAGACCTCTTGAGAGATATTCCAGTCAACCCGTTCAATAGACCAACTAGGATATGTCAACGACAGCTCGCGCATACTCGAACCGAAGCGGGCGAGAAGATCGCGGTGGAAAACACGCATGGCCTGAGAAGTGGACTGGTAGCCTTGGCCGGAGGTGTTGTCGATGAGGGTGAAGGACTCTAGTTTGCCCGGTACGATGAGTCTGAGGACGCGGTTCATTGATGCTACCGGGCCAGTGACGTGAAAGGATTTCAAGGAACGAAACCCAGCTCGTATGTCCTTGCGCCACCAGGGAGAGAAGGTGATTTGGAGGTGCTCGAGGGACTCGGAGGATGACAGTTCTTCAAGGAAGGCATCTACGACCCTATAATTTAGAATTTTCAAACGCAGGCTCTTGCCAGTAAAGAGGGCAGCATCGCATGGAGCTGTCACATCAACGGGATGACTCATTGTCGCTATGGTTGGACAGGAGACGATGAATGTTTTTCGCCCTGTAATGGCGGCGTTCACTGCGGTAAACACGGTGGGGTTGTCTGCGTCAAGCCCTACAGAGAGTTCGACCTTTTGCAACTTGGGGCTAGGTAGCAGGAATAAAATGCGAGGTTCTGCGGCAATAGATTCGTCCACTGTGATGCTGTTGAGGTTGGGGAATATTGGTACATTCGGGAACTGCGCCACGATACGAAGGTATGTGGTCGGGTGAACTGCCGGAAGCAAAGAAGCACTAAGAGTCAAGGATTTGACCCGCTGCGCATGTAGCGCTAACCTCTCCCACTCTTCTTGGGTCGTTTTTCCGGAATCACCTGGAAACGAGCTCGGGTTAGCATTCTTCCTTAGGCGAAAAACTGCGTACCCGGTAGATCCCAGGCGGATCGGCAGTACCTGCATATGAGGAGTATTTAAAAACATCAAATAAAGGATTGAGACCATCGATATACTCCCAGAGACGGTTGAGCGCCATCTCGGATACCGCAGAGCAGGTGGAAGCCAATGCAACCAGAGGATGGATATGGGTTCCAGCTGGATGTAATTTTTGGACAGGGGGAGTCCATAAGTCATCGCAAATAATGGTTAAGAGGTCTTGGTTGTATAGGACGCTCTCACCGGGAGAAAGAACGCGATTTTTCATGGTGTATGAGAAGGAAAGGGAAGACACGATGGCAAGTGCTGAGTTCAGTAGCAAACGAGCATTATTGAGACGTATAGTCTCAATCAAATATTCTGGATAGATGATACAGCAGAAACAGTGTCTGAGGCGCGTTGATGTTGATAGTTTCAAGAAAAGTGAAGTCTTTTAAGTTTTAACTCAACCACGGTCACGTAAAAATCATGTGATATTTCTCTAATCTCATGCTTAAATATGCCTAGTCCGAGTAGGTCCGAATGGTGCGTGTGTTAGCCGTGTGGAATATCACAAATTATTGTTAAACATAAGTGACAACACTAAGTCGAGTCGGATTCAACAGCAGGCTTAGAAGCGCGTTATATGGTCACATGACTATGTCTATATGAGGTATAATTCAAAAAACCCGCGGAGGATGCTGAGTGCTTCTTACTATTATCGCCGTCTCTTGTAAAGAAACATCCGTGTGCACTCGTAATCAAACCATCGAGGACGCAGACCATTCAGCTGACTGAAGTGTGAAGGCTTTTCTCGCGATCGGCCGCCTTCTCGAAGATTCCGAAAGGATTGCACCCTCGTACTCGGTAGAAAGCAAGGAACAGAGGTACCAGGTGATTGCATAGAGATGCGTGAGTAATTGTAAGCACTCACATGCATACACCCAAGTCATAGGACAACCCCATGCGCCGCAGTACAAGGAAAGCAGCACAATTTTCTCACTCAAAACGCGAAAACGTGGAAAGCTTGATCTTCGAGAGAAGTCTTGTGGGACAAAGACTAATCTAAATCGGGATATCAACGTTTCTTTCTGGTTTCATTGACCACCGCCGACGACGCTCATTCTGAAAATGCAAACGGGGCCACCAGTGCCTCTCCTGTGCTATGAAGACATTGTGTTTCGAATATTCCATGATAAGTCGCTCTTTAATTATTTTCTAGTGCTGAATAGCATCGTGTAAATGCGTCACCGCCCGTGCCGAATTTCTCCTTTCGCGGATCCTCCCTTCACTTAAACTTTGCTTCGTTTTAGTGGCGCTAAAGTTAAGCGCTGGTATCTAGTTTATAAGGCCAGCCATACATTCTGAAAAACCCGTATTTCTAGCATGGACTCTAGTGTTCGTTCCTCCGAGAAAGCTGTCCTCTATAATCAAGATCTTCTGAGCGTAATCTGTGACAATCTTTGGAGTGCTGGCATCCAGTCGTTGCCTGACGGAGCCACAGTTCACCCCCTGGTCTCGTTGGCAACAGTCAGCACTTCCGTATCCGAGACGGCTCTTGACCGACTCTGGAGACATATCTATGGCTTCAATCCATTATTACGCGTCCTCAATGTGGGTGCTTCCGGGCCACACGATGGAAGCATTTGGGTAAGCACCGTCTTTGAGTATCTTGTAAATGTCTAACGCACGTCACAATGTTGGCAGACTATTCCAAGAGATGTACCAGAGCCGGTATGGAACCGGTTCAAGAAGTATGCTGAACGCATTCGGTCATTGACGCTCGATGCATCTTCTCGTGCCAAAGACCATCCATCAATCTACCTGCGTCTCATCGCCCAGTTCCCGGCTCTCCTATTCGCCAACTTGAAGCGCTTGGAAGTCGATCAATCCTTCGCTGCAGAACCTCATATTCTCTTTCTACTCTCAAGCCCCGATTTGCGAGAAGTCGAAATCACTTTGGAACCCAACCCTGATGATGATATTGTCGCGACATCTGTGCGGACCGCTGTTGCCGGACGAGATACGTTTATCATCTCTTGTCCGCTGGCAACGCACGCTGGTTATAATACAGTTCCGAGCTGTATCGACCGGGCCTGTCCCGCTACTTTCTTCACCGTAAAAGGCCTCCGTTGCCTAAAAATCACTTCCCACCCCGTAACTTACTCCTTCCTCGAGGAGCTCTCCTCCTCTGAATCCCTTGAGCACCTCCAGTTCGTCTTTGCCCCACACATCTTACCTCACGACGACCGAGATGGCTTTTCCTCCCTCAAGATTTTGCACGTCACCGGACCCATAGCGTCTATGAGTCGTGTACTCAGACTTATCGCGCCAGATATCCTTGAATCTTTCACATTCATCGACAACTCCTCCAACCAAAGTTATCATTACGCATGCGAGGTCATGCTGGATTTCCACGTCGGACTTTTCGAACGATTCAACCTGAGCCTGCGCGAGCTTTCGTTGACGTATCCATACTGGTCGATCAGTCAAGAGCACTGGGAGTCTTCGCGACTCGTCTTTGAGCCGCTTTATGGGCTAAGACTGTTAAAGACACTTTATTATTCCGGTAACCTAGCTTTGGATCAGGGCACGGTCGAAAAGAAGTTTGCTACAGCATGGAAGGGTGTCGAAAATATCTGCATCCCTCAGTTGGCGGTACCTCTCCCGTCCGACGTTTTGCTGGAGCTAGCAACGCACTGCCGTCAGCTCACGTGTCTTACCATACCCATTGCATTTCCCGACAATGATGCGCTTCTGCCTCGTCAAGTTCTCCGACACAGGCTACGCGTATTTTCGTCGCCTGGCATACCGGTCGGACGGCCAGCATCTGTTGCGAGGTATTTAGATAGCCTTTTCCCGTTCCTTGCAGTGATCAGTGGTGGGGAACGATGGGATGAGGTTGAACGTATCATCCTCCATGCATGTCAACCGGTCAGATGTGATGAGCGAGGGAGAGACAGATCGAAGGATTCGGATTAGATGAAAACCATCTTGATGGCCGGCGCAATTTTACTACATCGAGAGAATCTGACACTGACATTACAATGGACTTGGATATCTAGTAGCAGTAGTATATTGATATTATCGGCATATAAACATGTAAAACAAGATAGTCATGTCCTGGGAATCACCAAAGAATTCCTCGATAGGTAGTGAATCCAGATGGGATGGATAATCCGATAGTATACAGATTGAAGTTGAAGAAAGTCGGGCCGAAACTACCGAATTTGACCTCTTCCCACCATGACATACTTATTGTAAGTCAAGCCGGCTTATTGTGTCATCTCATTGTGTCCGGCCTAGCCTACTGTGCCTCATGGAAGGCTCACTTGACATCTGTCTGGAGCTATCTAAACTTCTTGAGCTGGCTTGCACTAGAAAATCTGTCTAGCCTAGTATCCGTCGTTGTTGGGTTCAACCTCACTCTGGCCTTCCGACTGAGTATAGATATTACAAAGGGGATTTATTCTAGCTGTATCACACCACAAGTCAATCTTCTATGTGGAAACCATCGTGCTCAGAACCGGGAATCGTCAATACGAGGATACGAGGAAGGGCTTATGTGACCACGACGCCGAACGCCGCTATCCTGATCTGGGACCCGATATTGCCCTTACAGCTGGGCAGACCAGTTGGTACAAAGTTTGAATGCCACGAGACTCGAAGCGCGTTGCCATCACGATTCCATGACCTCTTCCTGGTTAAGACTGCGCCTTCTCTGTTTGTCCAAAAGGATTCTGATGATGCACAGCGACTCGAACGTTCTAGTATTGACGAGGATATCGCCTGTCTTCTCTTTCGGGAGTTGTATTTGTGAGCAAATGCGCACCCTCACCTAGAACCTATCTATTGTAGTATCAAGCCGGAGGCACAAATCACCGCCATGTCGCTTTGTTCAGTCATCGCGGGATAATTTCGCTACATCGATTGACGATCTCTCGTCTCCCATCAAGAAATAGACGGTTGGGTTCTCCTAGCTAGCTGCGACGTCAATCAGTGGCTCCGTGGAGCAGAGAACCAATCAAGCTTCGTTTACTCTCACTGGTCTCAGCCCTGTGGTACGCGCGTCTTCGTACCGAGGTTGCTCCTTTGATCGGATTCGGACTCTCGGAACTGTTTACCTTTCATGCGGCTGAGAACATCTCCGGAATGTTCTCTCACAGAGAACCTCAACCTTCTGACACTGAGCTCTGGAGCATTCGGCGTCATAGTACTACGGCAATACCCCACGATGAGCTTCTTCGGGGTACCATCTTTACGTCTTGGGAACGGGACTCGGATGGCCAAAGCATTTTAAAGGACCATCGATATAGATGCTCAAGCATTTTCCTTCTTTCCCGTCTGTCACTGCCGATCTGTCCTGTCTTACGATTGTTGCCTCAGCTATCAGTATTAAATGCTCGAGATATATAATCCGTACGCCATCGCGGCCATCAGTGCGCTGGGCGGATTTCTTTTTGGTACAGGTAACTATGCATTAGACTGAGAATTCTCTGCCACGTCGTTGATCTGTCTTCTCTTAGACATATCATCCGTCTCTGCATTTTTGGGCGTCGATTCGTACCTGAACTACTTCAACCATCCCAATGACACGACCCAAGGTGGAATAACGGCGGCTATGCCAGGGGGTGCTTTTATCGGTGCCCTCATTGCCGGTCCCGTATCTAACCGTCTTGGGCGCAAGAAGTCCATCATACTTTCAACAATATGCTGGGCTATCGGGTGCATCCTCAGCTGCGCCGCTCAGAACGTTGCTATGCTGGTAGTTGGGAGATTTATCAAGGGTATTTGTGTTGGATGGACGTCAGGTCAAGTTCCTGTATACCTTGCGGAACAATCGCCCAGGGTGAGAGCATTTCTAACTGCTACAAATGGTACATCACTCAGAAACCATTCTTAGGCTATCCGTGGTCGCCTTGTTGGCACTCAGCAGATTGCGATAACCATTGGTATTCTTGGTGCGTTGATCTCTATTTCTCCCTCAAGGTCTCACTGATTGATATTCCTGATATTAGTGATGTTCTATGTCAGCTACGGCTGCAGTTTCATAAATGGCGTCGGGGCCTTTCGATTGGGTGTGATAGCAACCTTGAACTCTGTGGAACTGGTGTTGATTTTTGTTTCAGCATGGGCCCTACAAATCATTCCTGGCGCTCTCCTTGGTCTTCTCATGCCTTTATGTCCCGAGTCATGTCGCTGGCTCGCGGCCCACGGTCGCATGGAAGAAGCAGAACAAGTCATCGCTAAGATCCACAATTTGCCCATCGACTCAGCCGAGGTACAGCTTCAAATAGATGAGATTCGCGAAGCTCTCCGCATTGAAAAGGAGTCGGCCGAGATTGGATATACTGACTTGTTCAAGAAGAAACTACTGTCCCGAACTATTGCCGGCATGGCTTGTCAACTCTGGAGGGAGGTCCAACCGTATCCCACATTGTCGTTTACTTACTTCTGTTTCATCCTTACAGCCAGCTATGTGGCGTGAACGTCATGATGGTATACTTCTTACTCATTCGTCTCACCCACTCTCATCCCTTGACCAGTACTACGTCGTTTATGTCTTCCAAATGGCTGGTCTTACGGGAAATACAAATTTGATATCCTCGTCAATCGTAAGTCCTTCCTACCGTTAACCTGCGCTCTCCTTACCTTGTTGGATAGCAATATGTGATCAATTTCGCTATGACGATTCCAGCTCTCATATGGGTTGATAAATGGGGCCGTCGACCGACCCTCCTCGTTGGCTCTGCTCTCATGGCGGCATTCCTTTTTGCAACAGCTGGCTTACTCGCCAACTATGGCCACTACGTAGATAGTGTTGAAGGGAACGCGAATGTTCGATGGTCTGTTTCCGGTCCACCATCCAAGGGTGTCATTGCATGCAGCTATCTCTTCGTGGCTTCTTTTGCAATTACCTGGGTATTTTTATCTTCTGATTGAGTGTTCTGTTGGGTTTTTATCTCTCTCACAGGGACCGGTTTCTTGGATATATGTTTCGGAGATATTTCCCCGTCCTGTGCGAGCACAGGGGTCTGGTCTGGCAACAGGTTCGTGCTTCTCTTCTACTAGATCTTTCTCGCGGGCCGTCTAACCGTAGTACCTCAGCGACCAACTGGATCATGAATTTTGCTTTGTCCTTCTTCGTTCCTCCGGCTTTCAAAAACATTCAGTGGAAGTGAGTTTGTGTCATCATGACGACTATATTGCAGAAATCAACTTATAATCATCAGAACGTACCTCGTATTCGGTGTTTTCTGTGTCGCTTCATTTATTCAAGTGTTTTTCACCTTCCATGAAACAAAAGTATGTCCCGGACGAATCATATTTCTGTTTGCAACTGACGACTTGGTACCAGGGTCGTTCTCTGGAAGACATATCGACACTCTTTGAAACTTCAATCACACCGTTCAGTAAAAAGGCTACGCTTTCCCCGTTATCTCACGATTCTTCTCCCCATCCGGACGATTTGAAAGAACATATAACTGCTTCGGAATGAATGCCATCTGGTTCAGCAGAGAAATCGGAAAGATTATAACTTGACGCATTTGCTCTATTCTTCTACTTTAATGATACAGTGTCCATGTACTAAGAATTTGATACGACAATGTTATGAGTGCTTTCAGATGATGCCAGTCAGTTAGCTGTCGTGTTACCGAGTACCCGATATTGATGCCCTCTGAGCGTTGTAAATTATAAGTTCGTCCTTAAGACTCTCCTGACGCCTTGACATCTGCCAAACTTTTAGCCGGAAAGCGTGAAAAGCTGTAATAAAGACACACCGCAACATAGATTGCTGCAGACATAATGACCGCGATCCCAATAGCCGACCATGTGTTGGGACTATAGTCGAAGAAAATACGTTCGATAATTGTGGCGAATACAATCTAGTGGATTTAGAACATCATTTCAGACGAGGCGGATGGTATTTACTGACTTGAGTATAGATAGCTGTCGTTCCCCTCCCTGCTGTTTCACGCTGGAGGCCCATCGTAATCAGCACCTTGCAATAAAAAGATGATCAAGCCGCTTCAGAATTAGTGATATGGCATACCTGTCCGGCAAAGCCAGTTGAGACGAGGATCGCAAACAGTACACCCCACTTCGGTAGTGTCGGGATCACGACCGGAGTACCAGTTACGACCATTCTGCCTGCCATGAGGATGTGGAGAGAACAATGACCTAGAACTCTTACCCAATGCTCGCAGCTATGACACATTGTAATGAATACGAAGCTAAAGAGTGGAGTGCATGTGCGCGAAAGCCGATGGCACGGATTGCTGTGACTTCGAGAACCGCATGAGCACAGAGCAATTGCGAGAATACAGAAGATGACTTACAAGCGCCTGTACTTCCCATAACGCCCACTAAAGACATGCTATCAACTAACTCAGGTCCAGGTAGCCGTAAAACAATAATTTACACACCCTACCGCCAACAAACGAAACTCCGGATCTTCGGCCCCCTCGTCTGGTGACTGTCCAAACAGGAATACCGGTTGTGCGATACAAATGACACCAAAGATATTGAGTACTGCAGTTATCAGAAACGGATTCATGACGCGCTTCACAAGACATACAGCCAGCTAGGATATGCCCCACAGACAACGTTTCCCCCAGAAATATCGAACCGGAGATAGCTGTTGCAAAAGGCGCTAGGAATGACAGAACGATAGCTTCCGATAGTGACAAATGTTTCAAAGCATAGTAAACACCGCAGACGCCTACAAATCTACGGGTAAAAGGAATGAGAACACTGCTTAATCGGTGATAAGAGGGAAACCATTGTACCCGCATAGCCCACGGAGTACGAGCAATTTACGAGCACCTTCTGGTCCTATGAAAGGCTTAGGAACTCCAATCCATAACATGACAAGTATGCAGCCCAGGTAAGTGGCGAACTTGGTCGCCAGTTCATAAGTAAGACAGAAGCAAGGTCGGCCAAACGTACGCACCATATGCGCGCCAACCAACTGTACCATAGCCATTCAATATAATGAAAGGCTAAAGTGCATTATGCTCACCTCTAGCGTGGATACTGGGTTTTCCAGCCTGTTCAACTCCTTGACGGAGGCATTGCTCATAGAAAAAGCTAACTGTGATGCAGTGATGAGAAGGAGACCGATGTTCCTTTCATAGGTTTGATGCAGAGAGAAACGCCAGCCATCTGAGCCTTTCTTGGTGGAAAGCAGGGGAGCACTTTCATCCTGAGCACCAACAATCATGGCCGAAGGGACTAGAGTTGTGGACTGGTAGATGGCGAGGTAGCAGAGACGAGAGGAGCACGGGAGAGAAAACGCAGATGATATAGAAAATCGACAGTACATTACCGGATAAGTCGGTAGTCTTCGCCATTAGGCAGGCAAAGATTTAGAATACGAAGGCACCGAAGGTTGATGGTGCAAGTGAAACCTTGCCACTACCGCTGAATTCTCTAGATTAGAGGTACATATGATTGTCCGTATACTTATGCTATTAGTAGAGCGCTGTTGTTCTTCGACGTCGAGCCGTCGGCACAGATTATCTTCTACACTCTACGCGCCACTATAGGCTCTGCTTCATCTATAATAGGTTCCTTTGTGTCCTTGTGCTTCGACAACTGCCAAACATCATAGTTAGTACGACGCATTTTCAATCCGGCCAACACGAACCGCAACGTATATCGCAGCCGTTACGATGATCGCAATGCCAGTGGCTGACCACGAGTTGGGGGTAAACTCGAAGAAAATGTACTCAAGGATGACGGCAAAAATGATCTGAAACGATCAGGACCCTGTCACAATTTAGTCGGAGAAAATGCGCTGACCCGTGTATAAACAGCAGTTGTGGCCCTGGCTGCCGTCTCGCGTTGGAGACCCATCGTGAGCAGTGCCTTGTACGTTTGGGAATGGATGAGCCTGTTGCAGAATAAGGTAGGGGAAATACCTGAGCAATAAATCCAGAAAAACCGATGATCGCAAAAAGTGCGGCCCCCCATTTCCATTGTGTCGGAATTACGACCGGTGTTCCAAGTACGATCATTCTTCATGCCCGGAGCCGCGTTATGAAAAGAAATATTGAAAAAATGCGAGGTACCTACCCAATTCCCGCAACGATGACCGACTGAAGGGAAAATGAAGCCAGTAAGTGAAGGGCGTGTACACGAGAGGCTAAGGCGTGAATTATAGTGACTTGTGAGCCATAGTGAGTGGATATATAACGGTACAGTCGCCTCTGAAGTAACCCATACTCTGCTGTAACCCATAGGTTTTGTCATCCACCGACCTTGTTCGCAGGTAAAATGAGTCCATAACCCATAACTTTGCTATAACCCATAACCCATAGCTCTTTCCTGAAAATCCCTCTGTATAGCCACATACTCAATCAATAATTTAGATC
This sequence comes from Desarmillaria tabescens, assembly GCF_030435595.1. Lineage (NCBI taxonomy): Eukaryota > Fungi > Basidiomycota > Agaricomycetes > Agaricales > Physalacriaceae > Desarmillaria > Desarmillaria tabescens. Next base: position 211,994 of record NW_026848343.1, on the reverse strand, counting down.
AGATGGCTCAGTTGTTAACATTTGGTGTTGAATTTGGGGTTGTTGTGGGTTTGAACCTTGTTGTTTACATTGTTTTTGGGTAAGTGCAGACTGGCGCACGCAGAGAAATGTGATTTACGGCTCAATTCTTGCTGCTCCCTCGACTCCTGCAGCTGTGCCTGACCCCATTACTAATGTTGAGAAGGATGTTGAGGTGATGACAGCATGTAATGAGGAGGAAGCTGAAGAGATGAGTGATACTGATGTGAATCAATGTCAGTGTATCAATCCGCTTCTCTCCTGTAAAGGGTCCCTGAAGGCTGTTGCAACCCTTCAACAACATGTTAGCAACCTGGACAACCCTTACGCCCACCAGCTTGAAAGAATTCTGGCCTCAACAGGTTGGGAGAGGCTCGTTCATTGAAGGATACCAAAATTACAATGTGTTTTACTTCAAACTAGGTCTAGAATACCATTTACGTGTAGTAGAGGCCTTTGAGACCTGTTAGCGACCGATTACACAAACAAGATCAAACAACTAGGCATGACTTGCACTTCGGTCAGGCGCCTTGTGTTGCTCGCAGGTTTATGTGCAGGGAGCTATCGCTTAGTTGAGCGAGAGTGAGTTCAGACTAAGTTATCGGGTGAATAAACTTTAGTTCGAGACTGAGGTTTAAGACCTGCAGTCGAGCTACTTAAATACAGTTTGGGTCGTGCTAAATATACTACAAGTGTCTGCAACGGTACGGTAAACGTACTGAACCCTCGTGGTGAAATGCGATCAAGTCCGGAAAATTGGCATAGCGAGATTACGAGAGAGCTGATAAGATAAGATAAAGCACGAAATCGTAATATTACCCCCCTGTTAAGGCAGTCATCCCGACTGCGAAGTAGTTTGGTTTTGGGAGGTAGGCTCCTACAAGTGAAGGTGCATTTGGTTTTACCAGGTATTCTTGTATCGCCTGTACCAAGGGGTGGTCGACTTCTGACTCGGTTACGGACTCGTGTTCGGACCAGGAGTCTGATTCGTCTTCATTTTCCCACCACTCCGCTGGGGGTCTTGTGATGAACGAGACTTGTTCGAAGTCTTCGATTGCGTCTTGGGCATTGTCGAGGTCTTGTTCATCTACCCAAGAGTTCTCCTCCCTTGGATATCCTTTCCACTTGACAAGGTATTCGATCCCTGTACCGCGCTTTCTTCCCCTTCCTCTTGCTCTCTCTCTTCTGTCTACAATTTCCTCCACCTCGTATTGTTCTTGTCCGTCTATGAGGTCTGGCGGTGGAGGTGTGGGCTGTACTTGGATCGGGAACTCCGGTGGATGGTATGGAGTGAGTAGGGTTTCATTGAACCGGTCATGGATTTTCCAGGATGGCGGAAGGCATAGTTTATATGCTGAAGCACCGTGTTTGGATAGTATCTCAAACGGTCCGACTCGTTTGTCCCCCAGTTTCTTCATTGGTCAGGGGAGATGTAGGTTCGTGGAGTCCAGCCATACTTTGTCTCCAGGCTGGTATTCCACTGCTGGTCGCTGATGCTTGTCATACTGCCGTTTCATGGTCTCGGCCGCCTTCTCCAAGGCTTTGGCGGTCTGTTCGTGCACCTTCTGAATGTCGGCTACAAACTCCCTTGCTGCTGGATTCGTCCCTTCTTTTACCGTGAGTGGTGCTAGGTGCGGTTTCTGTCTGTGGTTAATTTCGAAAGGAGAATATCCAGTTGCCGAGTGCTTTCGGTTATTGTGTTGGAAGGCTGCAAGCGGTAACCATTCGCTCCAGTCATTCTGCCGGTGATTAATGAATATTCGGAGGTATTTTTCAATCTCCTGGTTTGCTCTTTCTGTTTGCGGGTGATACGCCGTGGACGGGTTTCCTTGTATGTGCAGCATTTCGTACAACTCCTTCATGAACTTGGATACAAATTGAGGTCCTCGGTCGGAGATCACCTTCTGAGGCATTCTGTGTTTGGCCCATACATGATCCCTCAGGATCTTGGCCCACCCTGCTGAGGTTAGTTCGGTGGAACAGGGTACGGGAATGACCTCTTTTGAGAATCGATCTACGATCATGAGTATGGCATTGTACCCGTTGGAGTCGGGTAGTTTGCCTATCATATCGACCGTGATATGTTCCCAAGGTCGAGAGGGCACTGCATGCGGGTGTAGGGGTGCTCGCCTCTTTTGGGTGCTTGTCTTCGTTCGTTGACAGGCTTCACATCCTTTTACATATCTTTCTACATCCTGCTTCAGTTTCGGCCACCAATAATTGCGCTGAACAAGTTCCTTGGTTTTTTCCACCCCTGGATGTCCTGCTGTAATATGGTCATGGTGAATAGCTATGATTTCTCCCCGTAGTTTGGCATCTTGGGGCACATATAGCCGTCCATCATAGTACATCAGGCCTTCTTGTTGGGTAATTCCTCTGGGATGGTGAAGGGACGCTTCTACTCCTTTGTCCCACTGGGTTACATCACGCAAGGCGGTTCATATCTTTTTGTGAATTTCTTCTTCGCTGGGCATAATGAGCGCTCGGAACATTTCTGGCTTCAGGATTACTACTTCTGCATTGTCCTCGCTTCCTTGATCGTGGTCTGCCCTTCAGGATAACAGGTCTGCTTTCTTGTTTGCCGTTCCTGGCTTGTGGTGAAGAGTGAAATGGTATTCTGCGAGCTCCGTTACCCATCGAGCTTGTCGACGGTTGAGTTTCTGGGGTTTTTGGAAATATTGGAGATTTTGATGATCTGTCCAGATCTCAAAGTCCTGATACGCCCCCATGAGATAATGTCTCCAATCTTCGAGAGCTAGCATGATGGCCAGAAGCTCTTTGTCGTATATCTCATAGTTTCGCTCTGTAACCGTTAGGGCTTTGGATAGGAACGCTACGGGCCTCCACTTCCCTTCCTGTTCCTGAGATAGGACTGCTCCCACCGCTCCTTCACTCGTGTCAGCTTCTACATGATATTTTCCCGTTCGATTGGGTATGGCTAGCACCACTTCCTCCGCCAGTTTCCTTTTGATTTCTTGGAAAGCGTTCTCCTGGGATGTTCCCCACATCCACTCTGCTTTCCCCGTGAGCTGGGTCAATGGTCGTACGTGCTTGCTGTAGTCCCATATGAATCTTCGGTAGAAGTTGGTGAACCCCAAAAACGATTGTAGTTCTCGTTTCTTGGTGGATTGAGGCCATTCCGTGATTCCTTTGACCTTGACGGGGTCCATGCGAATCGATCCCTGACTGATGATCACTCCGAGGTATTCTGTTTCCAACACCTCGAATTCGCATTTTTCCGCTTTGAGGAATAGATTGTTGGCCCTGGAGAATGGCTAGGACCTCCCAGGACGATACTGCGATGTCTGTCTTTGTCCTTGGTACAGATAAGGATATCGTCTAAGTACACGGTGACGTCTCCTCTTGCGATTTGCTCTTTGAACAAGTCATTCATCATCCATTGAAATGTTGCTGGTGAGTTGGTGAGCCCAAAGAACATCACCATTGGTTCGAATAACCCTCGGTTCGTTCGGAAAGCCGCTTTTCCATTCATCTCCTCCCTTGATCCTTACGTTGTTGTATCCCCATCGTACATCCAATTTTGTGAAGTATTTAGCATCCTTGAGTTGATCCATTAACTCCCCGATGAGCGGGAGAGGGTATCGGTTCTTGATGGTCATCTCGTTTAGCTTCCGATAATCTTGTACGGGTTGAAGCTTTCCGTCCTTCTTTTTGACAAAGAAAAACGGTGATGCCATTGGTGACTTGGAGGGTCTAATCCTCCCCGATTCCAGGTTTTCGTCAAGGAATTTATCCAACTCTTCTTGTTCTACAGGGTTAAGGGGATAGACTTTACAGTCTAGGCTCGCGTTGGCATTAGGGATTAGCTTGATGGCATGGTCCCATGGCTTTCGAGGTGGTAGTTCGTCGAAATTTTCTTTAGCGAACATGTCCCGGTATTCCCGATACGGTTCTGGTACTATTTCTTCGAACGTCTTTGCCTCTTTTGCTTGATTGGCCTTGGTGGCCAACTCGTTTGCCTTGCTCCCCATTGCTCGAACGTGAAATGCTTCTTCAAAATTGATTACGAGAATCGTGTCTCCCTCTTCCACCTCTGTTCCCCAGTGTTGTTCTGGGTCTTCATCCGGTAGCAGGAATGGTATTTGTTGGCACGTACACCTGGCTAAGGTTACGGCTCCCGTTTTCCAATCTATAATGGGGTTGTGCCGTTTAAGCCAGTCGTGTCCTAGGAACAAAGGTATGTTTCCTAGGTCAACCATGGCTAGATCGATTTTTTCATGATGATCTCCAATCGTCATTCGAAGTTCGACTACTTCAGTGATGTCCCCCCCTTTGTTTCTGCTGCCGTCAGCATTGTACACTGCTTGCGCCTTTGGTAATTTTACCGTGTTCATTTGATGTTCTCGTACGAATGCTTGGTTTATGCAGCTGCCCGTGCACCCGCTGTCGACCAGGGCATCGACTGCTCGTGTCTGGGCGGTGATGAGCCTAAACTTCCGTGGCAACGGCAAAAACCAAAACTCTAGAGGAGTTCACGGCAAATGGCGCGTAGCGGCAATAAAGGCTTTGTTGTTGTGCGAGTGTTTCGGTGCACCTCCGTGCGATGAATTCCTCAAGAACGCAAGTATACACTGCGACTTTTCAGTCAGCGAAGTAGTACCCTTAACGATCGAGTACTAGAAAACGTTGGCTGTAAGCCGGAAGGGGTCTCGATAGACGAGAAGGAACGGAATCCGGTATAACTGGGAATACCGGCAAACCGTGAATGAAGTGACGGCAATTTAACTTGTAAAAGCCGTGGGCAATGTTGACGGAATTAGAGAAAATGCCGTCAAAGAGAAATACCGTTGGCAAGATAACAAATACCGTGACGACAAGAGACGAAGACTGTAGTCGAGAAACGAGAAACTGGCAGTAAAACGAAGATAAGACTGGCTGGCGATGATATGAGGGGGAACTAGTGACGGCGAAACGATGGCTGGGACTGGGCTGGACTGAAACTGAAACTATACTGAGGTTAACGACGGCAAAACGAAACTGATACTAATCCTGAGTCTACACGGAGACTATCCTATACTGAAACTGACGGCAAGATACCAAATACCGTGACTGATGATCCTATACTGAAGCTGTCGACCGAAATTCCGTGACAGATGCTGCTGGCAGCAATAACGATCCTAATCTGAGTCCACACGGGGACGTAACGATCCTGAACTGAACTGGGTAAAACGATGGTGACGTAGAAGGTGAAAACTGATGAAAACGATCCTGGCTGGTGAAAGTGAAGCGATGCTGGCGGATTTAAAAGATAAAAGCGAGTTGTGGACACCAAATTCCATGTATTGGCGCAATATGAGCGCACACCAATACCGTTAGAAGAAAAGCCGTGACAGAGAGTATAACTTGGAGTGACTATGTTGTTATTGTCTATCTCCTAGCGAGTACAAGCGATAACGGTGGTCGATAACGTGGATGATGGCTAGTGTCCAGTAACTTCCGTCTAGCAACTCCTACTATACTAGCTTTTATACTACAAGTCCGGAATAAAATTAGAATACTTGAAACGAGTCCTTAGTAAGTCCTTAGTACATCGATTGGTAAGAAATGATACAAAACGCGTGCTCCCAGAGTTCTAAAGTAACAGCACCCACACGGTTTTACCGCGTATAGACTTAGTGATCAGAAAGAATTCCCCCGACATATGGACTCTTGGGCTGCTGTGTTGCTGCGGCAAAGTACACTGAAGGTAGTACACTGAAGTAGATGCGTGCGGCATTATCTTGGCGTTGTAACAGCCTTAGTAAAGTGAGTGGAAAGGTCACGGTATTAGGTCTTTTGCCGTGGAGTTGGTACTTTGACTGCGGCATTCTTCTAAATGACGCTTGATGCTGAGGTCATCGATGGCTGTGCTGGGCGATCAATGATGGTCCTAAATCCGTGAGATCTGCAATCAGGTGCCTGGCGGCATTAATGAAGTGGCGCATATTGATACGGAATACGAGCTGGGAAGGATAGTTGGCGGTAAGAGTGGGTATTGCCGTGATTGCAATCGTTGACTTTAGTGAAAGTCCGCTAAGTGGACAAGGCATTTATTATAATGCTAAAATCCGCGAATTCTGAGCGTACAGAGCCTTGAGGCTCATCAGCGGTGTCTAGGGTTTCCAACTGGACGCGAATGTTAACGCTTCTTCCTTTTCCTCCTCGAATGTATTGCGGGGGGGCACGTAGATTCTCCATATTTTGCAGGCATTGTTCTCGTTGTTTGTACGTTTCTTTGGAGGATCCGATGAGGTCTAGAACGAGGTCTTCGTCTACCTCGATGAGGCGTCTCGGATGTACCCACATCTGAAGGGTAGCGAGCTTCCCTTCCATTGTTTTTTCCTGTCTCATCTTTCGTCTTACCCATTCGGCGCTATGGGGTTTAAGCCACCCTTGATCCCATTTGTCGTTGTAATATTCCTCTTCCAGCTCCATTACCTCATAGTCTTCTGGGTACTCTGCGGTGTGGATCACTGGGTCTTCCCCTCGTGTTTTGAGGCTTTGTTGGTAACTGTAGTCGTCTTCCTCATCGGGCACTTCTTCGATGACAACATTCTTTTTATTACAAATAGGGGGTGCACATAATGGTCCCACCAACCCGCCCACCGGGGAACACGAGCCCCCGGTGCCATTATGTGTTAGTGACGAAGGGGGTAGACATACCGTAAAGGGCTGTGAAGGGATGGGGTCCCCGGTCGTCTGGACTGTTCTTTGCGGGGCAGCGGTTTTCTTGCTGGGGATTCGCGTTCCCTCTTGCGGCTCTGTTCCACGATGGGGGCAGCCAGTCACTTGTGGCTGGCGCATACATTCCGCCCCTGAGTGGGGTTCTTCACTGCTCGCCTTGGGCTCGGCCGCTCTTCCTCTGTTCCCCATGCCGTCATCTGCCCCCGACGGAGTGATGTTGATCCCGAGTTTCCTGCCGCCTTGCGCAGCATACGCCGCTTGTGCTTTCGCACCAGTGGCCAAGGATCTTGAATGGGGTTCTTCTTCGAGCACGGTGGAAATCCCCTGTACACCGTTCTTCTTATGCGACTGAGTAATTTCATTTTGTGACTGCGTGAAAGTTGTTCCATTGCCTCGAGGTACTACATGCGGTACATTAGTCCGACCCGCGGGATTCTGTGACGCACCACTAAATGAAATTGTGTCCTTTGCCGACGCACGTTTGTCGCTTATGCCGCCGGCTCGTCTTTTACCTCCTCGATCTTCGATGTAGAGGCCTCTCCTTCTTCGTCCTTCAATACTTGCTGGTACATGGCGCGAATTTGGGCGCACGAGAACTTGGGCTGGTGCTTGACGAGCCACGTACTTTCGTCTTTGGGGCACTTGTTGTCTTGCTTCCGATGGCCCTTGTGGCCGCAGCGGAAACATCGCCCTTCCTTGCGGAGACGATCTATCTCCATGGGTTGGCCTTGGCCCCCGTACGTGGTGCCTGTTCCAGTCTTCTTGTCACCCTGGGAATTCCCAGAGCTTCTGGCTTTTCCCGTTCCCTTGTTTTGCTGGCCCTGCATTCCTTGACTTCTGCCCTGCATCTTCCGCTAGTCCCACGCGGTAGTTATAGTCCATTTGTTCCACCCGGAACTTCCACTCGGCATAAGTTCGTGGTAGTGCCGTTCCGGTTGCGTGTATGGCGGTCTTCACGTTTTTTCGAATGGCGGGTTTGAGGATCTCGATCATGTATTCCTCATTGTGCCGCTTTCCGGATTCTTTCGCTAATCGTTCAAAGTCCCAGAAAAACTCTTTGGCCGATTTGTACGTGTTTTGACGGATGCGTTTGAACTCCTGTAATTTGAGTTCTACCTCAGCGTCTGTTTGGAACTGGTCTTCGATGATTTGTCGGAATACGTGCCATGCTGGATATCTCAGATATCCGCACGTTTCATCATAGTAGTCGTCCCGGGCGTGGTTCCACCAGTGTAGTGCTTTATCCACTAGTCTGAATGTACAGAACACCACCCTGTTAGGGTTTTGCCCGTGTGCGTTCATGGTGAATTGCTGTGGGAATACATTGAAGTAGTCTTCGCACTGGTTGAGGAATCTGTCTACGTCGCTGGATTCTCCCTTGAACTTCTCGGGAGGATCCACTAGTTGCGGTTTTACTTGCCCCCATGGGTTCGTATTTGCCACCCCAACTATGAATGGTGGTGGCGTGTTTGGGGGCTGGACGGGGTCTGCGGGGATAGGGATTGCCAGCGGGTCTCGGTAGGGATCGTAAAGCGGGGTTGTGATGAGGGGATAGGGGGCCTTGTGGTGCCGGTGCTGGAACCATGGGGGCTGCGACTGCGGCTGCAGCTGCGCCTGCGCTTCCTGGTGTGCCTGCGGCTGTGAATAATCGGCTAGGGTCCACGTACCCTGTCCTCCTGAGGATCGATAGGTGGCTCAGGTCCACCGTGCTTCCGCTTGATGCTTCCGATGGTACTGGTACCTGATACCGTTCTCCCGGGTCCGTGTGGTCATCCGGGTGTACTTGGTTCCATAAAATATTTGTGTGGAACATGGTTTCTCTGTAGATTACGTCTGCTCCGATCATGGAGTCCTTCTCCTTCTGGAAGTACCGTCCTTGTGGGGAACTGTTCCATGACAGTTCTCGTGGTAACTTCTTCTCGGTCCAGCGTAGCATCTCTAAATATGTCATATTTTCCAGCTCTGCCTCAGTAGGCTCCCGAGCTAGATCCTTCCACGAATTCAGGGATAATATCCTCCTCTCCATACTCTCCGACCCTATGCTGCTGCTGTAGATCGAAGTCCGCCCTATTCCAGGGTTCTCGTAGATTTCGCCTTCTTCTAAGTCCGAGGGGTCGGACTCGCTCGAAAGGCTCCGTGCTTCCCGTGACGATACGGTTCCAGTTTCGAATGATTCTTGCCCACTCGTTGACCCTGAGTATGACCTGATCAAAGTCTGGTCTTCGGGGTCTGTCCCAGACCCAGGGTGCAACAAAGGGGATGGGGGCTGCGTGGGGGTGTTCTGGTGCGAGGGGATAGATTGCGTAGGGGATGACGGAGGCAGGGGCCTCGATTCCTTCGTACATGAGCCAGGCGTCGGCGTAGTCCTGCAGCTGTCTGCATACATCGCAGCTGGCGTCAGCATCGTATGTGGGCCCGCAGTTGTCGAGCTCGGTAGTTGCTTCCCTGGCCCGATCGTTGACGATGATCGGGGTGTTCTGGCGGGTGATGAGGTTGAGGTAGCTGCCTTCATCGTCTGAGGAGTCATCCCGGGCGTAGTGATTGCCCCATGTTTCTCCTCTGGAGTCCAGCCTTGGAGGGGACCAGTTATTGCGCAGCCCTGAGAGCTCGTCGCTGTCATAGTCCTCCTCTGTATCGCTGCTTTCTTCATTTGAACTGCTTCCAGTTCCATCTTCAGCCTCTCTTCTTTCTCCCATATGATGTCTAAGCCCTCTTTGATAGAGGCGCTGTCCGTCCGAATCATATCCAGGGTTGGCGGCTGAGTTTTCTGTTGATGAGGGGGAAGGGGCGTTCCAGGGATCACTTCCTTCGCTTTCCCCTTCGCTTTCCTCTTCGGTAATGGGAGAGAGAACACGCTGGTCCACCCCCCTTTCGTAGATTCTTCGCTCCTCTTCTTCTTCAATGACTGGGCCTCTTTGTGTGGGCCATCCTTCCACCTCGGAGTCGGACTCACTGGACTCGCTTGTGTCGGAGTCTTCTGTGATCCACTCGTCGTCTGTGATGAAGATGAAGTGGATGATTGGGTCGGGCCTGTTGTCAACATAGTTGGGAGGGGGTGTGTGCGGTCATCTAGCCTCCAGGGTTGGGGGCTTCGATGGGGATAGTTTCTTCGGAGACTGGCTCCTGGTTTCGTCGGTATTCGTATCCATATAGGAATGCGAGATAGGCTACGGCAATAAAGCCCTGTAGTCCAAAAAGGTCGGTGAGGTATTGTTCGATGGGGTTCATTCGTTACTGTTCGTCAACGTGGTTGTCAATGAAGAGTAAGAAAGTCTCGAACTAATTGTTAGCGACCGATACAACAAACAAGATCAAACAACTCAGCGTGACTCACACTTCGGTCAGGCGCTGTATGTTGTCCGCAGGTTTGCGTCAAGGGAGCTATCGCTTAGTTGAGCGAGAGTGAGTTCAGACTAAGTTATCGGGTGAATAAACTTTAGTTCAAGACTGAGGTTTAAGACCTGCAGTCGAGCTACTTAAATACAGTTTGGGTCGTGCTAAATATACTACAAGTGTCTGCAACAGTGCGTTTAACACACTAGACCCGCATGGTGAATGCGATCAAGTCCGGAAAACTAGCATAGCAGGATTACGATGAGGCCGATAAGATAAGATAAAGCATGAAATCGTAATACTTCAACAGCATACACGGGATTTCTGCTGCTTTAACTAGCAATGAACCCCATCAGCCAAGTCCTAGTGCTGATGGTACCTGCTGTGTCCAAGCCACTGCAAATACCCCTTTGGGGCACATGTACAATGCAGAGGAGTTTACTGGTTCAACAGGCGACCAAGGGTGGAACCTTGGGGGTGCGACGTTGCTGTTCCCTGCGGGCGATATCTGCCATACAGGAGGTCAAGACGAGGACTATGCAGTCCAACTCCTGGGAAAGCCACGTATAGCGGCAGTGGATCCAGACAATGGTGAACCGGCATCTCCCCCATGCATCAAGATTCTTCGACGACAGACCACTTCAGTGATGGTGAGGTCGGGGAGTCCAGGCGAGCCTAGGGACGAAGCCGAGGGCTGGTGGAGCCCAGCAGACCTGATGGTGGACTGTTGTAAAGCCTTCGGAGACAACCTGGCACCACACGTGGAACCAAGTGAAAGGGATAACCGAGGAGTGGCCACCTCTACCCTAGAGGACACCGGCCAAAAAAGCTCAATCGCCCACAAGGATCAAGCGGGCCACACAGGAGAGAGAGACTCCCCATTTCAGGTACGTCTCCCCCTCAAGGATGGCACTAATGGCGGCGACGATCCTAGTTATTTAAAGAGTTTACGGAACTCTCCAAAATCCAGTGAAGTCCCAACTAACCCGAGTGGGTGTCCGCACTGAGGTGAAAGGGAACTGACCGGTCGCACGGTCATAGGAGCAGGGCCTTTGCGACCTATGAACTGCGACGACGAGAGGAAGACCCCGATATTGCCAACATCAGTGGAGTACTCTCGAGACTTCAAATGGCTGAAGCCCTTCAGAGCCGCCTGGTACCGGCAAGCTATGCAGTTCACCAAAACTCCAGGAGAGAAGGTGTCACTTCTCAAGCAGTGGGTCCACCCTTGGCGACTACCCGAGGTGGATGAGCCACTAACCACTGACTTGGAACACCAAGTCGGAGAATCCTACCTAGACAAATACCGAAAGCTAGAACATATGGACTAGCTTGCCAAACCACCCCAGTACGCCCGCGGAGCAAAAGGGCAAAATATCACGATCACGCTACAATTGGAAACCTTCGATACTATGGCCCATCACTCTGCGAAGGCCCTGATCGACAGTGGCTGTACCGGAAGCACTATCGACCAACAGTGGACCTGTGATCATGGTATTACCACACATAAAGCGGCTCACCCCACTCCGGTCTACAACACAGATGGTACCCACAACAAAGGAGGCAACATCACCGAATTCACTGAAGTCCGACTCAAAATCGGAGACCACAGCGAACGCATTGAACTAGCAGTCGTGGACCTCGGAACAACACCTATATTCCTAGGACACGACTGGCTGCAAAGGCATAACCCACTTATTGACTGGAATACAGGTTCGGTCACCCTAGCGCACTGCGATTGCCGCAAGATACCGTTCCGTCTCCCAGACGAGGATCCAGAACAACAGTGGGGAACTGAAGTTGAGGATGGGGACACCATCCTCATTATAGACTTCGAAGAAGCCTTTCATATGCGAGCAGTGGGGCATAAAGCCAATGACTTAGCAGCCAAGGCCAACAAGGGAAAAAAATAAAATCGTTCGAGGAAATCATCCCCGAACATTATCAGGACTTCATTGATGTCTTCGCCAAGGAAAACTTCGATGAGCTTCCCCCTCGCAAACCTTGGGATCATGCCATTGAGCTGATCCCCAATGCCAACGCCAGCCTAGACTGCAAGATATACCCGCTGAATCCAAAAGAACAGGAGGAATTAGATAAATTCCTCAATGAAAACCTAGCTACCAGCCGAATTCGATCCTCCAAATCCCCGATGGCATCCCCCTTCTTCTTTGTCAAGAAAAAGGATGGGAAACTGTGGCCAGTACAAGACTACCACAAACTTAATGAAATAACCATCAAAAACCGCTATCCTTTACTGCTTATCTCCGACCTTATGGATAAGCTAAAGGATGCGAAATATTTCACTAAGCTGGACGTCCGTTGGGGATACAATAACGTTCGAATAAAGAAAGGGGATGAATTCAAAGCCGCATTCCGCACTAACCGAGGGCTCTATGAGCCCATGGTTATGTTCTTTGGGTTAACCAATTCACCGGCCACATTCCAGTGGATGATAAATGATATCTTCAAAGATCTCATTGCTCAGGGAAAGGTCACCATTTATTTGGATGATATCCTCATCTTCACAAAGGACAAGGCGGAACACCAAAGAATTGTGCGAGAGGTCCTGAGGATTCTGCGCAAGAACAAGTTGTTCTTGAAAGCAGAAAAGTGCGAATTCGAGGTACTCAAAACAGAGTACCTCGGGGTCATCATCAGCGAAGGATCCATTAAAATGGATCCAGTAAAAATCACTGGTATCATGGATTGGCCAGCACCCTCCAAGAAACAGGAACTACAATCCTTCCTAGGATTCACCAATTTCTACTGGCAATTTATCTGGCACTATAGCGCAATCATCAAACCAATGATGAAACTCACAGGGAAAAACCCTTGGACATGGGAAAAGGAACAACAGGAAGCATTTGAGGAACTCAAACACCAATTCGCAACAGGAGTCGTTTTGGCAATGCCAAATGACTACAACAAGTTTCGCATGGAGGCAGACTCCAGCAAAGGGGCAATTGGGGCCGTCCTGTCACAGGAACAGGAAGGGAAATGGTGCCCGATTGCATTCCTGTCGAAATCCCTCTCCATGACGGAACGGAATTATGAGATTTACGACAAGGAATTACTAGCAATAATGATTGCCTTAGAAGAATGGCGACATTATCTTATGGGTGCCTGTCAAGATTTAGAAATCTGGACAGATCACTCAAATCTACAGTACTTCCGCAAACCACAAAAACTCAACCGCAGACAAGCGCGGTGGGTTACCGAACTAGCGGAATACCACTTCATGCTCAACCACAAGCCAGGAGCAGCCAACAGGAAGGCCAACCTCTTGAGTCAGTGAGCCGACCACGACCAAGGCAAAAAGGACAACGACAATATTGTCCTTCTGAAGCCAGAATTCTTCCGTGCCTTAATAATGCCAATGGAGGAAGAGATTCATGGCAAAATTCGGAGAGCAACAAGCGATCACCAATGATGGGACCGAGGGATCGCTTCGAGTCTCAACCATGAAAAGGGGGTTATTGAGAAAGACCACCTTCTGTTTTACGATGGACGTATCTATGTCCCTCACGACCACACCCTACAGGGAGAACTCATCTCCCATCACCACGACCATGTCTCTGCAGGACACCCAGGCATCGAAAAAACTAAAGAGTTAGTCTTAAGAGACTACTGGTGGCCTAAAATGTGAAGAGATGTGGAAACCTACATACGAGGATGCGAGGTGTGTCAGAGGACGAAAACCGATACGCAGCGGAAAGCAGCCCTGCTACATCCCAATGCTGTACCATCTCGACCTTGGGAACACATCTCAGTCGACATGATTACCGGATTTCCGGAATCCAAGGGCTATGATGCAGTGCTAGTCATCATAGACTGATTCTTGAAATACATCGTGCTAATCCCATGCATGAAGGAACTCTCGTCAAGTGGGTGGGCCAAAATCCTATGCGACAAAATTATTTGTCGATTTGGAGTCACCCCCTCCAAAGTCATTTCGGATCGAGGCCCACAATTTGTCTCGAAGTTCATCACCGAGCTATACACAATGATGAACATTCAAGGAAATCCATTGACGGCCTATCACCCTCAGATGGATGGACAAACAGAGCGGGTTAACCAAGAACTCGAAAAATACCTTCGAGTCTTTGTTAACCACAAACAGGATGACTGGAGTGAATGGCTGCAGTGGGCAGCATTCGCTCACAACAACTGCCAACATTCTGCAACAGGCTTTTCTCCCATCAAAGTAGTCTACGGACAAGATGGGGAAATTCGTCCAACCGCGGTGAGGCAGTCGGAAACACCATCGGTAACTGACTTCGTCAAAAGCCTCCAGAGAGTATGCAAGCAAGTGGAAGACTCTCTGAATAAAGCCATCGAAGTTATGAGAAAGGCTTATGACAAACACACTTGCCCTGCACAGGAGTACCAACCAGGAGATAAAGTCTGGTTGGACTCGACCAACGTTCACCTCCCCCGACCGGCAAAAAAGCTAGGCGACAAACGCGTCGGCCCCTTTGAAATAATTTCCAAAAAGGGGCCCTCTGCATACGAGCTAAAACTACCACCAGGATGGAGGATCCACAACAAGTTCAATGAACGGTACTTAACTCCATACGTCCCCCCGGAGTTTTCCAACCAGGAAAAACCTCTGCCACCCAAGCCGGAACTTGTGGAGGGCAAGGAGGAATATGAAATAGAGGAACTACTTCAAGACCGTGACTGCGTCGTCAGTCGAGGACACAGCCGAAAGACCATAATGGAATATTTGGTCAAATGGAAGGGATACCCAGTGGAGGAGGCTACTTGGGTCAAGAGGAGCAATCTCGCCAATGCCAAAGAACTCGTCAAAGAATACAAGAACAAGGAAGACCGCATACAGGATCACAATTTGTGACACTTGGAAAACAAAGGGGGATGTATAACCATATCATCTCCTGGCTCTTTAGCAACCGAGAGCTCAACACTCTTTCCAACTGCCAGCAGGAATCATACCGATCCATTATCCTTTGACGAGCAGGACTTTTATTCATTGGACACGGATGAAGACGTCTTCGAAGACAAGCATCCCATGACTCCTCTAACGACTCAGACCAACCCTAGCTTCCTCTTAGAAGAACGGGGCATGTCTGCTTGGAAACAAAACAAGGACTACGAATGGGATAGGGAATCTACTAACTCCCTCAACTGGAGGAGTGGGTACGACTAAAGGACTGTCGGGATGACAGTCTTAGTCAGGGGGTATTATTATGGCTTTACCCCTATTTTCCTTATCTTATCTAATCCTTATCCATCGGAACCCTGGACCTACCTATCTTATCTCTCGGACCCATAATATTCCACCGGCACATTCCTTACCCGTTTACCCGGCTGCTGTCACCCCAGTTCACAGCTGCTGCCCCCTTATGACCAGCGACCTGCATGCGCCATCACACTTCTCTTGATGGCATCATGCTTCTTAGTAGTTGGACGAGAGTCAACTGCCAGTCGAGGGCAGTCTACAGGATGCAGCCTATTCAGACGGAGTCCCACGCAGGTGCAGGTGATATGCGCTCTTTACTCTCATTCATCGGGAGTACACTTCTTTTAGTGTCCTCCCTCCTTATTCGTTGAAAGACGCACTTCTCGCTGCACACGCCCTTGTAGACACTATTCTTAGTACGAGCCCAACATGTATTTAAGCTAGCCTATGCTGTGGCCTTAGACCCCAGCTTTGGCTAAGGTTATATACTCCTAACTCTTACAAGCTCCTTGCTTTCACTATAAGTGATGCCTAACTTCTCGCAATTTACCAACACCTCTCTAACACTGAATCACTGAATGCGAGTGACAGGATAGAGATCAGCTTTGGCAAAGGTTCGAGTTAGTGCTTAACAAATAGAAAGAACAAGCAGGAAAGAAATGAAGAGGTAGTCAGAAGGAAACGGGACTGAATAGAAAATGACCCATGCGATGCTGAAGGTGCATAGGAGACAACCGGAGAAAGTTAGCAGAAGGATGCGGGACTGAATAGAAAAACTCCCACAGTAAGCTGAGGCCAAGTAGGTCAGCAAACGCTGTGATGGATTGATTCCCCAAATAGATTTTTTTCCCATGGAAAGTTCAGGTCTGCATAATAACCGAAATTCCGAGTCCTATGTATATAGGATTCTTGGTCATTATGCAGGTGGAATTGGCCATGGGAAAATCTATTCGAGGTATCAAACCTTAACGGACTTTGCCGATTTCCCTATCTGAGCTTTTCATGGGAATTTTTCTATTTAACCCTGCTTTCGTCCATGTCCTTGTCCGTTGTTTTCCGCTTCACTTCTCATCCACTTTTCTCTCTCCTCATTATCTTTCCGTGTGCTTCTCCTGCTTGCTTCCTTCGTACCTACTTTATGTTTCTCCATTTTTTGCCTTCTCTTTCTTCCTCTTCGTCATCTCCCTACCTGTCTTCGCCTTCCTCCCCACTCCTGGAGCTCTCCTCTCTTGCACTTGCACTTTGTCCCACTTCCATTTTCTTCGTACTCGAATCCTACGTGGTGCTTCAAGCTTCATTGATCATCCTCAGAGTGTGTAGTGTGCCCTTTTTACCCACAGTACTCTTATTCTTTGCCACATTCTAAAATACATCGCGTTTGTTATTCCTTTCTCGTCAATTGTTTGATCATTGCTTACCATTGTGTGTGGTCACAGTTCACAGGTGCAAGTGCCCTCAATACCATGTTCATCCTTATGCCTCCGCTTCTGTATTTCATGAATACCACTGAACATTGTGTCTCGACGATATTCTCTATCCTGAACATGCATGGTCTCCCTTTCACATATCTGTTGGTATCCATCAGATGGTGTTCATGGCACTTCGAATACAGCACTCACTTTTACTTGCCTCCCTCGATTTTCCTCTAAATACTTGACTTCGTAGTCCTCAGTGTGCCGTGTTTGTCCTTGCCAGTATCCTCGGAGTCCTTTTGGGGTGGATACCTACACTGACCTTGTCTCTCTCGTGTGGCTATCACTTCCTTGGGCTGGGGGTGTGGGTTCAGGAACTCTACCGCGCCGTACTCTTGTGCTGTTGTAGGCATCCAATCCTATAATTGACCCTGCCAGAACTCTATCTCTCTCTCTCTCTCTCAGCGCCTCAATCATTTTGCTGAATCCTTGGCTGCTCAGACTGGACGGTGTCACCGACTCGCTGAGAAAATGATCTCGTCTCTTATTCCCCTTGAAAAGGTATGGTTATTTGTTCACCTCATGTCAGCATGTGGGTGCTCATGGAGACTCTTTCACGATTGGCAGCAGATCCAATGCCACTATTGTGTGGGTGGTGGTGAAAATCATTTTGTCCATTGCATCTGCACTCTTGCCATGACAACACTGCATCATCATCGATACGAGCTCTGCTTATTCCAACATCATTGTATCGTATGGTTCCATTAGTACCAATCAATAAAGCTGTCTGTTCATGTTCATCTATCTATCCACGCGAGATGCTGAGGTTCTTCCTTCATCCTGTCTTCGATGAGCGTGTTAATGGTGCTTTCTGTTTTTCTTTTGCTAGAACAGGAAGGTTGCCGTGGTCCACGATGCACTGGTTCTTTGATAATCCATTGTGCATATCATTATTGATCTTTGGCCGATGATGTGACGGAGTTTCGGTTAGGGGATATTATGCACTACTATGGCTCACAATGCTTCAGCATGTGGACCTATAGAAATGGTTTAAGGATACTGAGAAGATAGGCATTGCACACCTCATAAGGCCAGTTGTGTATACAATTTCCTGTAGGCTCAGGAATTAGATTGTACACAATTCTGTCAGGCCTGCAGGCCTGATCATAAGTATACACATGTATGAGAGCCTGGATCCAATCTAAATCCGCATTTTCCCAAATATTAGGCTCATTTTCCATCGGGATGGGCTAGAATCTTCTGTGGGGCCTTTCATAAAAATCTATAATTAGCCTGTAAAGTCAGCCCATCAATATCTGGCCGAAATCGGCTGGATGCGGCCAAATGATGGCATCATAGGGGCTATTTTCCGGTCAGAATAGGATTTAGGCTGGTTTCTGGGTGCTCGGTGGGTCAGGGAATGGCACTGGAATATTAATAAACCTAAATAACATAAAAGCGGACCTACTGATGAGGTATGGAGGCTCTGGAGAGCATGTAATATAGGTATTTTCGCAAAAATGGCTACAATATTTGCTTTTTGGGGGGTTTTTAGGGTGATACATGCATTGGATCGACCGGGGGACTTCACCAATGAATTTCCTGACCTTGAAAACCCCCAAACGATCCCTCTATAGCACTTGTGGCACATTTTATTACTAGGATTAGACGAGCATATTGGATTTTTAGGGTGCAGCATGCTTTGGATTGCTCTGAAAACTATACCAGTCAATTTGTACACTATGAAAATCTTATAATACATTGTCTTCTATAATATTTGACCTGTATAATACTGTAAAAAAGTGGGGATTGGGGTGCACATATGGTTTATTTTGTTTTCTGTGCTTCGGATGAGTCTGGGATTATTTCCAATAGATTCCTTGACATTTAAAACCCTAAAAAGACTATAGGAACCTTTTATTGGGATCCATAAACAATGGTAATAACAATATCACAGTTTAGGAGGAGCACATATGGAAAATCACTTTTCTGTACCTCGGAATACTTCAGAACTTCTACCAGTTTACTCCTTGACCTCAAAATCCCTCGTATAAAACAAGGATTCAAAGAAAACCTACAAAAATACATGTTAAAAAAGAGTAATAGGGGATGGAGGAGATATACCTTGTATTACGCATTTCTAGTGGTTGGAGAAGGTATTCCTGTTATATGAGAGACGATATATGCTGTATAATCATTTATAAAAATTCCCACATTCATCCGAAATGTATTGGAAGAGATATAAGCAAATCATTCTGCAAATGATGAGGAGCACATCCCCAATTTCAATATTCTGATCATTCTATAGCTTGGGGAATGTCAGAATCGGATTCCTTGACCAAAAAAATGGTAGTATCACCAATCATCCATGGGAACTCAAGTGTCAACACTCCGAAGTACAATATGGACTGTCCTTGGCAATTGCTGCAGTCTGATTTGTTCTTACCACTAGATGTTTTCTTCATGAAATGACCATGGATGATGGATGATACTACCATTTTTTTGGTCAAGGAATCCGATTCTGACATTCCCCAAGCTATAGAATGATCAGAATATTGAAATTGGGGATGTGCTCCTCATCATTTGCAGAATGATTTGCTTATATCTCTTCCAATACATTTCGGATGAATGTGGGAATTTTTATAAATGATTATACAGCATATATCGTCTCTCATATAACAGGAATACCTTCTCCAACCACTAGAAATGCGTAATACAAGGTATATCTCCTCCATCCCCTATTACTCTTTTTTAACATGTATTTTTGTAGGTTTTCTTTGAATCCTTGTTTTATACGAGGGATTTTGAGGTCAAGGAGTAAACTGGTAGAAGTTCTGAAGTATTCCGAGGTACAGAAAAGTGATTTTCCATATGTGCTCCTCCTAAACTGTGATATTGTTATTACCATTGTTTATGGATCCCAATAAAAGGTTCCTATAGTCTTTTTAGGGTTTTAAATGTCAAGGAATCTATTGGAAATAATCCCAGACTCATCCGAAGCACAGAAAACAAAATAAACCATATGTGCACCCCAATCCCCACTTTTTTACAGTATTATACAGGTCAAATATTATAGAAGACAATGTATTATAAGATTTTCATAGTGTACAAATTGACTGGTATAGTTTTCAGAGCAATCCAAAGCATGCTGCACCCTAAAAATCCAATATGCTCGTCTAATCCTAGTAATAAAATGTGCCACAAGTGCTATAGAGGGATCGTTTGGGGGTTTTCAAGGTCAGGAAATTCATTGGTGAAGTCCCCCGGTCGATCCAATGCATGTATCACCCTAAAAACCCCCCAAAAAGCAAATATTGTAGCCATTTTTGCGAAAATACCTATATTACATGCTCTCCAGAGCCTCCATACCTCATCAGTAGGTCCGCTTTTATGTTATTTAGGTTTATTAATATTCCAGTGCCATTCCCTGACCCACCGAGCACCCAGAAACCAGCCTAAATCCTATTCTGACCGGAAAATAGCCCCTATGATGCCATCATTTGGCCGCATCCAGCCGATTTCGGCCAGATATTGATGGGCTGACTTTACAGGCTAATTATAGATTTTTATGAAAGGCCCCACAGAAGATTCTAGCCCATCCCGATGGAAAATGAGCCTAATATTTGGGAAAATGCTGATTTAGGCCATTACATATCAGCAGTCATGTAAGTATACAACTCAGGCCTCACAGAATTGTATACAATTTAATTCCTGTGCTTACAGGGCAATTGTACACAATATTGGCTATATGGCCTCCATTGCAAGAAGGACTGCTCGACAACGTCAACGTGACGCGAGACAAGATGGGAAAAGATCATGATATGTTCATACATAGGCAGGCTATTATATGATCGGATGCTTATTTCTGACATGAACAACAGATTACAAAAAAAAACATAGGACTCGGACCTGCCGCGCGGATGCGTCGGCCCTCACCCCACTGGTCCTATATTCATAGGACTCGGAATCTACTATAATTCGTACTTGCAATTCAGCAGCTGCCAAATCTACAGTGAGTGGTGCCTCTGAGGATAAAGCGAACTTGAACAAGAACGGCAACGTACAACTCAGTAATACCATGTCAGTAGCGCAAGCATCTGGGTGCCCAGCCCAGAAAGTTAACCCTACGGCGATAAGGCACTCTTGTTCGCCACATCCGCCCTAAGGCACTACATCATCGCGACCCCAGATAGAGAGATCAAAAAGAAAAGGTGCAACGCTTCTCTCAACGATAGAAAATCGATCACCGGGGGTATTACAGGATAACCTTCATGCTCGACATCCTAAGTGACATAAACCTTGAAGCTTGAAGTTTGATCAGTACTGGTCTCGACGTAGTCCTGATCTCTTACAAGGTCACACGACTATGACCACTTTCACTGTGTAGGTCAATGTATGCATGCATTTCCTGACACTTCCTTGTAAGCATGCATGTCTCGCCACGACAGTCAAGAGTCCCGTCGTAAACGGCTGCATTGACATCACCGGATCTCCTCGTTGCAGTGAAAAAAAATGTGTCAAAAATGAGGATGATGAGGAACCTGAGTCAGAGGTGAACCGCAAAGTAAACTGAACCCTCAGTATTCGTGGACAATGAGTCTGCATTTCGATGTATTGCATCATGAATAGTTGAACTCATCGCCGTTGAGGGTAGTGGCGCCGCGTAGGGATGCCCACCGTACCCGTATACGGGTACGGCCGTAAAGTTTACGGACACTTGACGGGTACGGGTGACCCGTAACCGTACCGTAATGGTCTTGCCAGGACCGCTCGACGGTACGGCCGTAAAACGGTAATACGGGTGTTACGGGAACTATTTACACTGGTCTGATATGATAACCGTACTATGTGAGGTATAATCAGTGCAATGCCTCCCAAAACAGCGCGCTCATGTTAATCACCTTTCAGAACAACATCTGACATTAAAATACTTCGAATCTGTACCAGACGGATGTGCATGTTCAAAATTACAGCAGAATCTGCAAGTATCGTTTTCGCTGATCAATAGCAGCTATTAGTACAGCGTAAGGTCACTTACCAGAGATGAAAACACTGGCAGGTGCACAGTGCAAGGCGTAGATAAAATCCTACCAAGAATCTTGGTTATGTATGGCTAGGCACCAAGACAATATAGAGCTGACTAGAAGGATCCTGCAAAGGTTAGAGGTAAAATTTGAAGAGATTCATTTATACCTGAATTAAAGCTCGAACGTGGTAAGCAATAGCTTGAAGAAAGGAGCCAATATTTGGGCAGCAGAATGCAGTAAGGGCAGGCTCAGATCTGAGATGGATGAAGTTTGCCTGAAACCGAAGCAGGAGCTGAGGAAAAGTTAATATTCTTGAAGTACAAGCCTTGGAGAATTTATCGGACGGCATTGGGCATCAGGACAAGCCGAAATCGCATTAATCATTGTACATGCTGGGGGCCAGGCTTCGGAGAAGTCATTGGAAAGATATAAATGAAGTAAACAACATCTACGGGACCGAACATGGTGGTAGGAAAGAGAATCGTACGTGGCAGCACAGCCACTTCTATTGCTACCGTATTTACGGCCGTAAAACCGTATGACGCTACGGGTTTTACGGGCCATAGCCATACCGTACACCGTACCGTAAACCAGGAGTCTGAAGGCCTGACGGTACGGGTACGGTCCCGTATATACGGTACCCGTATCCGCCGTATATACGGGGACGGTGGGCATCCCTAGTGGCGCGTTGGTCGCACCGGTGATGAAGGGAGCAAGAGCATAATTCGCGGAGAATAGCGGAGCCTATAATTACAGGTGGGTTGAACGGCCGGGTTGTCGGAGTTTGAAATAAAATTCGACATGTATATGTTAATCGCTGGTAGTCGAGAAGCTACTTACACTAACAAGGGTCCGCCGCGGTGCCGGCGCACGGGACCTTGCTGGCTGAATATTTGCCCGATCTCACGCTACTTGGATCTACTTGGATAAGTGTCGATTAATAGTCAGCGCAAACAATCTTTCCTTGAAATATTAGGGGTGTTCGTGCAGTTGCTCAATGTGTTTTGTAAAATAGAAGAATGTTGATGTCGACTTTTGATAGACTGAAGTAAGCGGCATGCACGCGTTTAACAACAGTCTGACTAAGTTCTCTGTGCAACGCTCTTAGTGACTCACAAGGCCCGGCCCAGCTCGGCTTAGCTCGGAAGGGCTCCGGCTCTCCAAATCGCAAGCTCGGGCCTTGAGCCCAAGCCCGTTGAGGCTCAGGCTCAGCTTGGGTTCAGGCCCGGGCTTGTATACAAGAAAATATTTTCAGCTTGAACGACCTCTAGGAAGGCAAGAGAATGAGAAACGAAGTTGCTATTCACTTCACAGGGTATTCTATTAGTAAGAGAGTAAGTTTATACTATAAAGACCACGCATGAAAACATGAGAAATAGACACAGCCAAGGAAAACCATGGTATACCAAGTTTTGGTTTTGTCAGCCCAACACAAAGTCTGTACCTTCCTCAATTCTCCCCTTCCTCCAAATAATCTTCTGCTGTACTGGCCGGAGTCGTATCATGAGTATCGGCGATGGTTGCGATGAGTGCGTCGATGAATTGCGATGATAGCAAGCAGAAAAGCGATCTCGGCAACTTCCATAGTCCGATCGGACTTCCAAAATTAATCCCAAATGATAGAAAATGACGTGCTCCCCTCGCCTGAACGCCTGTGGTTGTAGGGTATTTAGAGCCTGGGCTTGAGCCTGAGACTTGAGCTTGAGCTTTCAAAAAATGAAGCCTGAACCTGAGCCTTTTCAACGTTCAACAAGCCTACCCATAGGGCCCGGCTCAGCTTGGGGCTTGAGCTTGCCGCTTCAGGCCGGGCTTTGTAAACACTCTGCGGCTCGTCGGCGCCACCGGTTATTTGGCTATATTTACATTTGGCAGGTTTCGGAGTAAATTGCATAAGGAAAAAGTCGTAGTGGGTAGACCTAGCTTTCCAGCAAGGTAACTGAAACAAATATTATCACGGAAAATTCTTTTCAGCCTCAGATTAGGAGGTAATGTAGGTAGCTCAGACTTAGAAGTAAATGTTGATGGGTACGCAGCCAATGGCAATGATACCGTTCTGAGAAATCTTCGTCAGCACAAGGTGTCGCCAACACCCAACTGAGAGAACACATACGAAGGTGTTATTCTGGCAGCACACCGTCTGCTGGTTGCAACCAGTGCTGCCGACGCCGACAATGGTGATAGGAGTGCAAGAGATACCACTACAAAAGATCCTCATGAGAACATGCCAGACATGCATTTGAACAGCGAGCATACACCAAGGCGGTCACGTCGCTGAGAACAACGCCAAGAAGGCCCAGAAGCATGCCTACAGCGTTGCTATTGCCCTAAGTATTCTGTACTTTAGTCCGGCAACCGTAAAACAAAATACACATGAATCTCACCGATTGGACACTATTGCAGCACTGCAGATTAGCAGAATCGCAAGAACTGGCAAGCTCAGTAACAGTGGTGGTCGCCTATCGTACAATCATATCAGTATCGAGGACGGCCACTCCGAGAACCAAAAAAACGCGTACTCCAGAGGCGGTGACGGTGGTAGTCACAGTCTGGGTGCTTAGAAGGGGGGGATCAGCATCACAAGTTCAGCGCGCGCCGCACGACTCACGTCGTAGTTGGGTTCGAACCCAAAGGCGTGGCGGCAGCAAGGAGAGTGAGCGTCGTAAAGACGTAGAAGAGGGTAACAAGAATGCGACGAGATAACATGGCTTTTAGAACAAGGCGAACACTGAAGACAACAAGCAGTAGATCACCGAATTAACCTTTTCTCTTGCTAGGCCTTTATACTCCAGACGCACATGCTTTGACTAATAATGTCTGATGAAAAAACTGGGAAAAGGTACGCGGGGAAAAATTTAAACCAGCGCTATTGTCGTAAGGCTTGCAAAGACAAGGGCAGCATCAGAGCGGAGCTTGGCACGCTTTCTGGGTTGTACGAGAGCATACGCCAGGAAACTCTGTCGCCGAGACGTACGTGTCAAGGTTCCTGTGTCGGACCAAAAAAACCGCCAAAATGCAAATGAATAATACCTTCATTATGAAGACAAACGGAGATATCTCACCCTTTAATCTGTGATGCACAGTCACGGTCCCGGGGCTAAAAGGTTTTCTCCTTCGCGCAGTTGAGCATGCCGTAATTGTTTTAGTTAGGCGAAGAATTCCCTGATATCGTGCGTGCGATAACGAATGACGGTCCTCAAAATCAGAACAGAAGCTTGTTGATATTTCCACCAGAGATTAGTATCAGAGGTGGAGGATAACATTGCGGGCAGCAAATCATCCACGTCATCACTTACAATTCCTTCCTTGAAACGGAAGCATTTTTGGTTCGCTTGCATGTTCACAAGCCAGCAAAGGCTTGATTGAGGTTCAAAGGAGGGGTGCGAGTGGTGTTCTGTGACAGCACGATCAGAACTAGCACGACCAGAATGGGGTATAGACTAACAACGAACCGAAATACTTGATGAAATCATTCTCACCGAGTCCTGGCATCCCAACTCAGTCCGAGTCAACCGAAAAAAATTCATTCAATTCATGATTCCACTAGAAGTAAGCGAAAAAAGCGTAACAGACGATCAAAGACGTGCTAATGTAATAGGGTAACCTGGAAAGTAGGAAAGCAAGGAGAACAGAAGAGACACCAAGAGGTATATGCCTGTTTTGAGGAGAAACGATCATGCACAAAAGGCCCTTCCATTTACTCTTCCTCAACAGGAAGTTCTTCCTCGTACTCGCCGTCTTCTTCCACACTATGACGCTATCATCAGGATACTGACTGCAGTAAGAATCCCCGAAGTACTCACGTAGCATCCTGGTATTGCTGGTACTCAGCAACCAAATCTTGCATGTTTGATTCAGCTTCTGTGAACTACGTAACAAAGGAAGCATCAGCACTTGTAGGAGTGTGAGAGACCAGATACTGACCTCCATCTCGTCCATACCCTCCTGAGTGTACCAATGCAAGAATGCCTTTCGCTTGAACATGGCCGTGAACTGGTCGCTCACACGCTTGAACAGCTCTTGGATAGCAGTGGAGTTGCCCAAAAATGTAACAGCCATCTTAAGACCTCTTGGTGCGATGTCACATTGAGCAGTAAGAACGTTGTTGGGAATCCACTCGACGAAATACGCTGAGTTCTTGTTCTGGACGTTCTGCATCTGCTCCTCAACCTCCTTCATGGAGACCTTGCCACGGAAGACAGCAGCCACCTGTTATCACAAAGAGATCCATAAGCCTAGAGAATCTTCAATACACCAGTTAGTCTCACCGTGAGGTAACGACCGTGCCTAGGGTCTGAGGCCGCCATCATGTTCTTCGCATCGAACATCTGTTGCGTGAGCTCAGGAACTGTCACGGCGCGGTATTGCTGACTTCCGCGAGCAGTCAAAGGCGCGAAACCGGTCATGAAGAAGTGCAGACGAGGGAAAGGAACTAGTTGGCATACACTCAGTCAGCATTGGCAAATCACAGTTGAAGTGAGGTCGCACCCATGTTCACAGCCAACTTCCTCAAATCAGAGTTTAGTTGACCGGGGAACCGCAGACAAGTAGTTATGCCGGACATGACGATAGAGACGAGGTGGTTCAAATCGCCGTAGGTGGGTGTAGAGAGCTTGAGCGTCCGGAAGCAGATATCATACAAAGCTTCGTTATCAATACAGAACGTCTCATCAGAGTTCTCAACGAGTTGATGTACTGAGAGAGTGGCATTGTAGGGCTAAGGTTCGGGTGTCATTACGTATACAATGGGATTTAAAATAGCGTACCTCGACGACAGTGTCCGAGACTTTAGGACTGGGCACGACAGAGTACGTGCACATCATTCTGTCTGGGTACTCTTCCCTGATCTTCGAGATCAAAAGAGTACCCATACCAGCACCGGTTCCACCACCAAGGGAGTGGGTAATTTGGAATCCTATGACGACATGAGAAGAGGAACAAGTGAGTTGTTGCCATGCTGACCTTGTAGGCAGTCGGTTCCCTCTGCCTCCTTACGCACGACGTCCAGAACGGAGTCGACGAGTTCAGCACCCTCGGTATAGTCTAGACGCAAAAAAATCAAATGTGAACAAGTGACAGGGGGGTAAAGGAAGAAAGGGGCATTGAAAAGAGGCGAAAACATGAACAGTTCTATGATACACAGGAAAGAGAGTAAACAAAGACTCACGCCCTTTCGCCCAGTTGTTACCAGCACCGCTCTGCCCAAAGACAAAGTTGTCGGGGCGGAAAAGTCCACCAAGAGGTCCAGAGCGAACAGAGTCCATAGTTCCGGGCTCTAGATCCACAAGGACGGCACGAGGAACATACTTGTTGGCCCCAATCTCGTTGTAGTAGACAGAGATACGCTCGAGCTGAAGGTCATTGGTGCCCTTGTAGAGACCATCGCGCTCGATACCGTGCTCATCAGACACAACCTCCCAAAACTTGGCACCTAAACACGAGATAATCTGTTAGTTGAAAGAGCAATGCCAGATCGCAGTACGAACCGATTTGGTTACCACACTAATGGATTCACCGTGGCCATCAGCATCGAAGTACTTGGACAATCCAAAAGAACGTTACCTGGCCAGTTTGGAGGTGGACAATTTCACGCATGCTGGAAGGTAATGGTCAGACCACGGAAGTTGAAGGTGGGCGTTCAAAAATGATACGATACCAACACGCGATTAAAAACCGCGTAGATGGTAAAGGCAATGGCCCGAAGACGCACGATAAATGCGCGAGGCCCTATCAAATCAAGGAGAATGAACCTACATGAAGGATTATCGTGGATAAGGACGAGGATGAGTGGACAGGAGGGGGCGACGAGGGACGCCTAACCGACACGAAATTTGGGGAATTCAAACTCAGTTCAGACTCCGAAAGTGGCTCGATCGTTCCACCGTCACGTGTACTTTTCAAACGCGTCTTTAACTCTAAAGTCTTTAACTTTACTTATGTTGGCCCAGCTTCAAGCCCTGGACTCGGATGGGAGCTATTACTTAACCATTACTTGTTGTGGCTTTATGTCTGTTCTAACTATCTTTGCTTTTTTTAGAGCTCCAGGTAGCAAAAACTTCTCTCCATACGTGTGTCGGCTCACTGACAAGGAAAGGCTCAAAAATTAGCCCATCTGTTAACTGGATGCTATACATGACGCATATCCCCCTATGTGTAATCGAAATACTATTCACTTAGAGGAATAAGATTTCATCTAACGAGACCCCGCTGCCTTGGACTCTAGAGCCTGTCGTATGGCCTCGCTCAAATGTTCTGCTATGATGCATCACTCCCGTTGAACAAGTTAATTGCGTCCATTCATCACATTTATTGCTTCTACATGGGTAAATTCATCAGCTCGAACACCCAGATTGCAGTAGTACTCAATTTTCGTTCGCTCGCCCGCTGTATCTCTAAGTGGCCTTCTCCGCATTTTCCCGGTCCATAGCAACCATACTATAAGCTCCACTACCGCGAGGAGTTCGTCCGTTACTCATAAGATAAGTATATTCGGCACCGTGTCCTCTACACCCTACCCGTTCTTCCTTCTTCCTCAAAGTTCCCACTGCATGCACACCGTGCTACAGTGCCTGAAACCTGTCCATGTGAAATCTGAACTCGATGGAACATCCTCCGCACGTCACTCTTTAGCAGGAACTCCACCTAGGGAATGTACGGTCACCTGTTCAGAACCACGAGTGAGTACCTTCTGAACCTCACGCCATGAACAAAGTTGGAAATAATTGCGATTGCAGATGAATTCATAGAGCTACCCATAAGAACAAAAACACAAGTCCACGGGTATAAACTAGAAATAAGGTTCTTAACAATCTGGCCTGTAAGGACCGAATTAAAGCTGGATGATGATGGGCACGCAGCCAATGGCAATGAGGCCATTCTATCGAGAAGTGAGTATGATTCTCTACTAGGCGTGGTAGATCACGTACGAAGGTGTTGTTCTGACAACAGACAGCTTGATTGGCACATTGTGCTCCCTGGCCTATAAAATATATCGATCAGTTTGCGAAGGATGCGGGATATGGAAAGCGAGACGTACCAATTCCAATAATGTCGATAGGGGAGCAGGTGATACCACTGTGAAGCCAGAATTCAACACTCAGAAGCCCGTTCGACAGGCTGGAGATCATCTAGAACGTACATGAGAGCCTCGAGGTCCTGAAGAACAACGCCTAGCAGCCCTAAGATGACACCCACAGGGGTAGAATCCGCCTAAAAGACTCAATGAGCAATATTCAGGTGTACAGTAGCAGTCTTGAATTCATGTACACGCTCAAGTGCATCACAGCATTGCATATTCGCGGTGCTGCACTGGGAAGCAGGGATCGGTGTAGCGGTGATAGTAGCCTGTTCAACAGAGATCAAGGATCGACAAGGGACATTAGAGACACGTGCTCGTACCGTAGTAGACACCGTAGAGGTTACGGTCTTCGTTGTGGTCGTCGGCGTGCAACCGGCAGCCACAAAAGTCGCGAAGACAGCGAACACGAAAATAATGGAAGTGAATGTGCGAGCAAACATATTCGAAAAGATATCAAAAGATTGATAGCTGGAAACATTTTTGAGCAGGCTTTTAAGT
Source organism: Desarmillaria tabescens (assembly GCF_030435595.1). Taxonomy (NCBI): domain Eukaryota; kingdom Fungi; phylum Basidiomycota; class Agaricomycetes; order Agaricales; family Physalacriaceae; genus Desarmillaria; species Desarmillaria tabescens. Next base: position 182,744 of record NW_026848343.1, on the reverse strand, counting down.
GAATCCTCGCGCCTCGCCCGGCAGTTACTTCAAAGTCAAACAATCATGAGCAGGTGGACAGAACGGCGACACATTGGTTAGACGCGTGAAGCATCACATCCGCTGTTTCGGATGGTAATTTAGGGGCAAATAGGCGGTTCAGAAAGTCCGGCGTGAGTCAGGGCATATTGGAATGATGCCCACAAGATGATGCCAGAGAACCGAAGAACGAAAATTTCTGGAAGTTCTGAACAGCATGCCAGGTAGGAGTTTCGTATTGTCAAATCAAAGATTCATTGGAAGCGATCCACCTATGGGATGCCAAGAGACAGTTCTCGCACACAAATGCAATTGGAGAGCGGTGACAAGGCGGGTGAAATGACGCGACGATCCGTAGAATCCTATTTTTCCCACGCTCAGGCTTGGATTGACTGCATTTTCATGTTTTTCTGCCAGGGTTCACTTTCGGTTCCGATATGCTCAGCCCTTGAAAAAATCATAGCCAATTGTTTTGCAGCTCTTTTGACTTATCACATGGGTCGTACGAGCAGGAAAAAACACGACTTGCGGAATGTTAATCGTTTTAATTTACCTCGGATCATTGGCGACTCATGGCTAACGTTACCAGAACCCCTTTTTTTTGAAGGTCCACATTAGTCGAATTCAGACATGTGCTTAGAGTGTGCGGCTGAAGATACACCGAAAGCCGGGGAACGGAGAGCGGGACCCTGCTCCTTCCTGGAATGTTTAGAGAGCTCACTGCAATGTTTACTGGCTCTGACGAACGTCGCACGTTTCTGCGAGGCACGCCGCTCTTCTGTCCCCCGCTACTCGCAGATGGTGACTCTGAATAGTATGTACGACCACTGATCGGCTTATAGGCTACATGCGTCAGTGCATCGATCCATGTCGGTGATAATGGTTAGATACTGACTAGCCGCCGTTTCCAGACTTCTGTGCCTGTATCCATGCTATTGCGAACAGGCGGTGCGAAGCGCATCAAATGCTTCAAGTTCATGACATAGACAAAATATCTCCAACTTGCTATGCATGGCGTATGTCGGCTCGAATATTGGGTTCAGGCCACAATCATGTATAGCTTCTTGTCTCAAGGTCGCAGAAGACTTGTATGCTCACAGGAATGCCATCTTTTTCCAAGAAAATAGTCCGTTGATGCATTAGGAAATTGCACAGCAGAGCGCTAACTAACTGGTCATGCTTCGGTACGTGTTTTTGTCCATATCCCAATGAAACGACTATGAAACCCTAAATTCTCTACTAGAGACCAATGTTAATGGGAGTGCAACCAAGGGCGATGAGACCGTTCTGGCAAACCAGAAGTCAGGCCTTAAAGATAAAAAAAGGCATTGCGCGTCAACTTACGAAGGAATTTCCCGAGCAGCAGACGGTCTGAGCAGAGCAACTGTTGCCTCCAATACCGATGACGCTGATGGGGGAGCAGGTAATACCACTGCAGTTTCCTGTAAGTAACGTTCTTGATTCCCAACGGACGATACTCACACGTCGAGACCTAGAGCTCCCAGAGCGATACCTAAAAGGCCGGAGAGGGTCGAGACAACGTCCGAGTCAGCCTGAAGATGGATGACTACGATGGATATCTGAGAAAGCAGTAGATAACAAAAGCGCTTACGCTCTGGACTTGTTGGCAACACTGGAGTTCGCCTGTGGTGCAACCAGTTTCGCCGGCGGAGGCAAGGAGAGGCAGGGCCAAGAGAAAGGCAGGGATGACACGGGGGAACAACATGGCTGTCTGAGAGAAGTATAGGGTAGAAGAGGTGAGAAAAATGGGATTGTTGTGTCAATGAAGAAAAGTGGGTTTACTGACGCGCTTTTATATCTTTTAGACTCTTTGCAACGGCCATAAGCGGTCATATTTCTGTGCATTGGAAAAAGGGTATTTTCTACGAATATCCCCAAAACAAAAAACCGCGTGCAAGACCTGGTTCTGACTGACGGCGCTTCGAAGGGACTCCGAAACCCGGGCAGCGCCAGAACAGCTTCGATCACCTGTTTTCCAAACGCGCATCAATATTGGGAGGTCTAGGTTTGTTCGCGTCCTGAAAGTGAAAGGTCGGAACGACGGCGAACAAGTGCGGGATATGCGGGTGGTAGTGAGGCTGATAATCTTCCATTTTTTGACTTATTGGAAGCACGCTAAATATCTTCCTCATCAGGAACCTCCTCTTCAGCTAAACAAACAGCAGGGTTTGCGGTAGGGGCCAACGCTCCAGGTTTTTAATCACTGAATATTGGCGCTTGTTACTTCCTAGTCATTCACACCATGTTGAAAAGAACCGCGCGGTATATTTATTATAAAGGAGGATGCAAGAACCAATATGAAAGAAAGAGGTATAAAACGAGTATCCTGATATCTTGCCCGGAACGTTACGTGATTTTGTCGCCCCTCAATGATACAACCATGAAAGACTGTAACGCCTCTTCAGCTCTTTACAGACCCACGTTAATGGGAGTGCAGCCAATAGCAATGACACCGTTCTTCAAATTGCAAGTCAGCTGCCGAAGATCAAGTACGAATTAGGTTACTTACAAAGCTGTTGTTCTCGCAGCACACGGTCTGGGCAGAGCAGCTGTTTCCTCCGACACCGATGACGCTGATAGGAGAGCAGGTAAGACCACTGACGTCCAGGTTAGCAATAACACCATAGCCGCGACATCCATTGACACTTACACATCCACACCAACGCCGCCAACGACGACACCGAGGAGTCCCAAAAGGGTAGAGACGACGCTGCTAGAGCCGGACTTTACAACCGTCAATATTTGCGGGACCGAAGATATCCGCAGCACGCTTACATTCTGAACAGAATCACAGCATTGCACCTCTCCAGTGGTACAAGAATCGCCACCGCGGGGGATAGCCGAGGCGGACGCAAGGAGGGGAATTGCGAAGAAAAGAGCGACGAAGAGAGTGTAGAGGCGGGCGAACATGGCGATTGTTGAATAAGTAAGTTGAAGGATTTCGACTTGGGGAGATAGATGGCTCAATTACCTGGCCTTTATAATTTTTCAGCCTCGCTTCAACCGCCGAACAGGATAATATTTTTGGCTTGGGAATTATGATCTTGCAGGCTGCTTTGTTGAATCATTCAACCTGGTCCAGGGATGTAAAATCACAATCACATCTGCGCTTCCATCCGATTGCTTCTTTCCAGATCTTTGTGATGCACCTATGTAATGTTCCCATCTAGGCCGGGTCCTCCCAACCCCCACTTGCTGAGACCCATACCCTGGACCAGAAGCTGTATTCTACCTCCTCTAACCAGAACATGACGTGACGATCAGATTTTTCCCTCCAGGCGATCCAAGTTTGTGCGTTATTTTTAGCTCGTGTCTATACATGTGTACCTTGCTGATTCGAATTTACCTAGTCGTGTGATCTTGACGGTGTTTCATGGCCGTCCATGTCCCAGATGCATATGTCATTTGTGTTATTTTCGAATACCCAATAAGTCCCCAGCGCTAATCCTCAACCGGCACGAAGAATTAATAACTCGAAGGATCAATACGCGTGTGCGGCACTCCCGCGAGTTTGACATTTCATCAGACTCTTGGTTAACAAATTTCGGCCATTGTTCATCATTGACCCGGACTATGATATTCCATACTCAGCGACCACGAAGAAATTGTACGCTAACCAAAAAAAAAAAAAGAACTACTCTAGAACGTGCAGCTAAGCAATGTCTTTCTTGTTACAATCCTTAACGGCGTCTTTCCGAGGTCACGGTTAGAGGCCAATGTTGATAGGAGTGCATCCAAGTGCAATAAGGCCGTTCTGCCCGGAATTTGAATCAGTGCTGTCGTCTTCCCTCACTTATTATGCACTCACGAAGTTATTTCCCGTGCAGCAAACGGGCTGGTTCACGCACTGGGTGGTTCCTAAACCGATGAGGGTGATGGGGCTGCAGGTAAGACCGCTATGAACACGGTATTAGCATCGGCATCATTTTCTCTCCGTGAAACACCTACACTTGAGCGGCGATGTCCCCGATGGGAATATTAAGGAGACCCAAGACTGACTGGATCGGAGAGGACGTAGGCTAATTGCTTGTGAGTATCTTCGTTCTTCTAGACACGAAATGAGATGGCTTACGTCCTGTACAGACTTGCAACACTGAATGGATCCCGTGTTGCACGAACCTCCGTCGACGGTAGTGGTAGTCGCGGGAAGGGCGCTCGCGACAGCAAGGAAAAGAAGAGCCAAGACGGTGTAGGTGGAGATACGAGCGATCATTTCTTTGGTGATTCCAGTAAGCTGTACAACTGTAGGTGCTGTTCGACTTGATAAAACTCTTGTCTACCCCGTCGTCTCTTTTATATTCCCAGATTGTGCACTCTTCTTGCCGATGCAGCCCTTTCATCCTGTAATAAACCCAGGGGAAGACAGAACGGTGAAACGTTGAAGGGCATCCTGGAGTACGCCGCAGTGACGAGAGAGCGACTGGCACTCATTCTCTCGCATACGTTCCCTAGTGCGTAGCAATAATGCTCCACAATGTTTTGATGTCCCTTGAATGGACGACATGGAATCGAAAAGAGACATACACCGACGCCACCTTGTTGGTTCTGGCGCAGTTAGGCGCGTCTCGTTGTCCTCGAAATAAAATCACTGCGTTTCCTAGGCTTGACTCTCTTATTCACTCGAAGCGACTCTAGAGAGCACTGGGCCGGAAAGATATTGAATTTGATACCTACCGACGATTCTAGCTAAAACGGCGGGAGATGCCGTAACACGACTACTGCAGGGGCTTACTCTGAGAGTACGGCATTCAATATTCATCTGTCGGTCTAACGCGCCAAGCCCCGTCCAAATGCCCCTCGATCATTCTCGATCATGCTTGCAGTGATGATGTTAACTCCTAAAGATTTTTCCCGCTCCCGTCACTCTTCTCTCCGCTGAGGACTGCTGGTGGGTTTGTAGAGCTCCGCTCGAGGCTCAGAATGCTGTAATACCGTCTTCTTTGTGACAAAAAAAGAAGTGGAACGCTCAAGTTCTTAGAAGATGCAGATGGATGGATCGTACCTCTCAATACATTTTGGCGGTCTTTTCGGCGCTGTACCCTCTCGGCTTCTTTAATTAGTTGGAATCAATACCTAAGAAAACGCCACAGCAGAATCAAAGAGCACAAGGTTTTTTTCCCCAACCCATCATGCGAGTTAAAGGATATGTGATCCCGAAGGTTAAAATAAGTCATTGCGGTTAGTGGTGCTATGAAACTCTAGTGATATGCAAAATGTCCATAAAAAAAGTCCGATAATAACGAATGGTATCATCCCTCATAGCGGGTCATAAGGAGTTCTCAACGGCTTCGAAGAGCCTTTCCACGATGGATATCCTGAGGTCGCGCCTTGAGAAGGTGGCGACATCGGCAACGAGGAATTCCGCGAGTGACCTTTCGACACTCCTAACAACGCAACACCATCCTCATCAGCTTCATAGTCTCCTGTGTCATCATCCTCTGCTACAATAGCACCTGTCCGCTTATCCAGCCGGAACCGCAGTCCCGTCAACTTACGCTCAATACTCTCCTCACTGTCATACGGCACCAATAACTGGCCGAAGCCTGAATGACTGGTCATCGATACGATCCCTCCGATTGACCCTGGAGGCGAAGCGATGAACAGGTGGCGACGCTGTCGTCGATTGATGATGTGAAGGAATGTTCCGATGAACCCGATGACGAAAAGCAACAAAGCGAGCACATGGCCAGGAAGTGAACTTTGAGCAAGAGTCATCAACAACAGTAGGAACCAAGAAAGACACGAACGTACTTGATGACCAGCCGCGGAACGTAAGATTCAAGTTGAGCTGATATCGTCCTGTTCTCAGCAACGAAGTAGATGTTTTTTGCTGTCAAAGCTAGATGTTGCGTCTGTTGATCATTACCATCAAAACAATGTCAATTCTCAGGAGATTGCCACGCCGTACATAGACGTTGTGTGTTATATCTAAGAACCCATTTGGAAGATCAAATATTGACTGGGGTCCATTTTCGAGCTGAGAAGCAAATCTAAAAACGGTTCCCGGGATGGCGATGTTGGTAGCATTTGCTCTGGCCTGGATGAACGGATTCGAGCTGCTATTAAAGACGACGCTACACATGCGTCAGACTCATGACACATGCGGCTGCAGCAAAGGACGCACGCATTGAATGGATGTCCAAAGAGAGGGGCACCAGTAACGTTATTAGGCTGCATGTAATTCTCAGTGGGGTTACACTCCGCAATCGTACGGTCTTGCAGGTATGCTTGGGCTGTCACATTAAAGGTTTGGATGGAGGGAGCACAGAATACAGTCCTCGCTTCAAATTCTGCATTGTCAGAGCGCTGATGAAAGTACCTTGTATCCGATATAATGAGCACTTCAAATTACGACATCAGAGAATGAACGCATACCAAAACATGACCGGTTGAAATTCAACACTTAGATTTGCCCCGCTGCCACATTCAAGGCTTACAACGCCGTACTGTATACCCATCTGAAAGATATGATTGGCTCAGCCAGCTTTGCCTTCAATCAATTACGTACCGACGTATTGACTGGCACCGATTGAGCGCAATCAGATATAGATATAGATTCAATGGTCGAAGTTGTTTCATTAAAAGTCGTGTTCCGTGCATTTTCACAATTTGGATTCGTTTGGATTCCTGTAGTATCCACACTGATTGTGGCGTTCAGGCCGTTGCTACTAGGAATGGCAAACTCGGCGGTAGCCCACCCGGCCTGGACGAATGGAGGATCTGTAAGGTTATTGAAGGCGGCTGCGTCCGCGAACTGGACGATATGTCAGCAAATAGATATTGATGAAGAATTTAACGCACCCCGGCGGCGGCAACAAATGCGTTCAGCTGGTTGACATCTGGTGTCAATCCAATGGTCCGCGTACTCGTTACCGTCGTATCTGGAAGCAGTTAGATTGAATACGCTTATCTCCGTTTTCTGGACGCACTTGAAGGCATTGAGCGTTGCTGAATCTGAAATATGGAGCTTGCTATGACCAGATGAGTGAGTATTCTACTAACAATACGCAACTTACCAAGAGGCTGTAAAAGGTATGTTGCACATGCTGTAAACGCCGACCAAAACACAACTCTGTGTTTGAACTTGGTGGAGTAGAACAAAGCGAAAAATGGCCTGAAGGACTGAATTCGAAATTCTTTCGAACATCACCATAATGGATGACATACCCAAGAGAGATCTATAGCAGGATTATTGACAGGTAAATCTGAAGGCAAATGATGACCTACATAATCTAACAATATGCCTTCCTCGACAGAAGCATTTCCTCTTGAAAGGACGACATATGGCTAAGAAAGTCAGCTGTAAAGAACACCAATCGCTGATTGACAAACACACCTGATACCACCTAAGATACCAATCTAGCTCACGCCAGAGAAATGCTACTGGTATGACAAATCTGTACACGGTCAGAAACTGCATAGATGCGCGAATCTCGCAACATTACATTGTAGGTACAAAGGACTAAAAAAGGACATCCACATGAGTAACGGGCTTGCGAAGCCTTGGCATTACAACTCACAAGCAAAAATTGCGCGGACGCAAATCCGAGCGGGTTGGTCTCGGGAACGCTGAAACCTGAGCCAATCGTTAATTGGGACCATATTCCACGAGCCACGGATCTTCCATACCCTGATTCTTGTTGGAAAGGTTGACGCCTATTTCGAGCGCCACTCCCAAAGCCAGCATGGAAAGTGGCGTTCCCACCACGACAGGCAGAGAAAGCGCAAGTGGTTTCTGCACGAATCAGCACATACAAATGGTGGGGATACCATGCACGTACATAACGTTTATCCTCGGATATTCGAGAAGGGATGAGGTGAGTCGACTCCCGAAACCGGCTCGAACCTTGACTGACGCTAAAACGAGCGCTGTCAGTCAGCGAAGGTGACTTTTGAGGCAGCATCGCGAGAAGGTGGGCAATAGTGAGAGAAAACCTCTATGCAAGAGAGGGGGTCCGGTCTATTCGTCGTCGTCGTTGGCAACAGTTCGCAACAGTAGAACAGCCTTCTCCATTGAACACGGACGTAGGCGTGGTGCAAACGGGATGGCCACGTGCGGACAATACGTCCGTGAGACTTTTTTGGTCTATAAAAGTAGATTCGACGATGAAGAAGCTGATCAAAATTTGCCCATCACGGTCTAGGTCATGTGAGGAGTATGCAGCATCTTTTTGTGAAGCTCACCATATAGTCCGCTCGCAAAGGATCCAGACGGATCGATTCCCCCCCCCCTTACGAGGATCATCCGTGAAATCGTGAAGAAACTATGTAAAGGTGAAAAGCTCCAGCTTCAGATGCCGGCGTTCCTTCAGTTTACCGTTAAAATACTGCGGTGATGCATGAGTGAGCACAGCATCATGGTAGTATCATGGTATAAAGAACGGTATATAGAACCGCAATAGAGGCATCTTGAATTGGAGCCCCAGTATGTATGGTGGTGGTTCCATTTCATGTCGAAGATTTTGAAATTGCTGCGGCGGCGGTGAGCTCTAGCACGTCAGTTGACGTCAGTCACGGACATTCCCCCTTTCATGTAAGTATATCTGTTGAACAGCTCACTGGTGTTTCACAGAACTTCTGAGCATGCTGGTGTGTTAGAGTCGTCAAATATTTTTGATCTGTCTACGGCCAGCCCTAATAGTAATACAGGCAATCGATTACATATTTTTGTACGCGCCCTGCTGAAGCAGGTGCAGCGCTGCAGACCACGTTGGGACAGGCTCGAACAACTTGCAGCGACGAAATTTACACAGATCTTTTCTTTGGCTCCCGACGAATATATCTCTATAAATTTTCTTGTCTGTTTGTCAGTCGATCCTCCCGCTCTGTAGAAAACTTGAATCCACCTGAATCGCTATAGCGAACTAGTCGACCTTCTACGGTGTCTCAAGCCTGTCTGCATGCCGGTCCCTCGTAAATACTATTTAGTACGAACGGCCAAGCTATCTTATCCGCCACCTCGTTTGGCCTGAGTTCTTGTATTTCCCTTGTGCTTCTTTATATTACATCTTCTTCCTGTCAAGTCTCGTATATTCATCAGTACCTACCATGAAATTGACTCCCACCCCTATGGAGGAGGAGAACGGATTTCAGGTCAATTATCCCCTGAGCAACAATTCAAACTACAACCTCCTATCAGCAACCGTTTCTTATAAACCACTACTATTGTGCCCTTCCTTTGGTTACCATAACGTCATTGGTACCCTGTAAATCCCTGAGACATTCGGGAGTGAACGCTCCACCTTTGCTCCATCCTCTTCACACTCACCAACATGGGGTAGGTGGTATAATAAGATTCAGATGTCGTTCCTGTACTAAGTCTTTCAAAGCTGTATTTGTTCTTGCTTAGCAGGTAACTAACTAACACCTTTCAAGCAACGTATTTTGAAGAGAAACGTACAAATCTACAGCTGTTTTTGATTGCATCGGTGAAGCCCTTAGATCGGTTGTTTTCTGCCTGGCTGCGATCATTGAGTGCATCGTAGCAGGTGTGTTTATTCCTGCTAATGGGGCCTGCTTCAGTAACTAATGCCTCGTTCCACAACGCTAGCTATCACTGGTGTTCTGGTGTTTATCTTGGATATCTTGACATGTCGATGTTGTCGGGGGTAAGTCTAATGAAATGTTACTACACGTATTTAAACTCACGGGGCTTGCTTTCAGACCCAGACATAGTACCGTTTCTTGACAACAGTAAGGCCCTTAGAAAAAACCGCCTCTAATGAACGAAAGACTACGACGAATCACGCTCGATATATTCCCTCGCCAGTTCTTTTGATATCTGCTACGTACACTCATGAATTTGGTGCTCAGTATATATATGAATTGATAATGAACACGACTATATATCATTGATGGCTGGCCACTCGGCTCCCATTATCTCCGAGCGGCGAGTCGTAAGTTTTCCGTGGTGATATTGCGCTTATCTTGCAGGGTCCAGATATCTTCGTTATCTTCTGGACACGACCTACAAAACCGCAGCCCCCTGCAGCACCAGTGATATACTCTCACTACCGATTGCATGAATACTCGGTATTGAGCAATGGGCACTAGCAACCTTAGTCACTATGTGTTGAAATTTACCTGATTGGTCATTGCCATGTGGCAAGCAAGCACATCATCAAGGCCCGGACAAATTTTTCCTCTTCTTCCTCTCCTCTCGAACACGAACCGTTGGCTCGAATCCGGGTGGAGAGGAAGACGACGACGAGAACCGCTACGTCCTGAATCCATTCTTTGCTATCAACCATGTCTACGACCCGTCCCGCGTTGTCGCGCACATCCAGCACACTGTTTCCGACGCCTCTAGCGACTGCACCCTACGCCCAAAATAATAAGTCGACGTTGTCTGGTGATGACGCTGTCCTTGAACTAGGCGATGGATCCGCTTTTAAAGGTATTAGTTTCGGTGCAGAGGGAACGAGCGTAGCAGGCGAATGCGTTTTTCAGACCGGTACGCTGTGCTCGTTTTTATGGAGAAAATTTTTCTGATTTTTCTTCTTTTAGGTATGGTAGGCTACACGGAGTCTTTAACTGACCCGTCCTACGAAGGACAGATCCTCATCCTGACTTATCCTCTCGTCGGCAACTATGGTGTGCCCAAACGGCCGAGCGCCACCTCCGACCTCCCAGCCGAGTTCGAGTCTTCTCGCATCCATGTAACCGCTGTCGTGGTCGGCAACTACTCCAAGGATTTTAGTCACTTCCTCGCGGAGTCGTCGCTGAGCGACTGGCTCAAAGAAAACGGGGTACCCGCCATTTACGGCGTCGACACCCGTGCCCTCACCAAAAAGATCCGAGAGAAAGGCTCCATGCTAGGGAAAATTCTCACCAGGAGGCCGGAAGTGCCATTGGGTCGGAGGTTATCGCTGAACCCTGTGTCTTCGCGGGCGTCCTCTCCACATACTACGGCTTCTTGGAGAGAAGATTACATCGACATTCCTTTCCAGGACCCTAACCAGATCAATCTCGTCGCAGAAGTATCAATCATAGAGCCACGGCTTTACACACCGACTGTCACTCCACATCTACACCCTTCAGGCAGACCAATCCGCGTTCTAGCCATCGATGTTGGCATGAAATACAACCAGATTCGTTGTTTCATCAACAGAGGCGTCGAGCTCAAGGTTGTTCCTTGGGACTACGATTTTCTACGTGAGTCAGAGCCATATGATGGCATCTTCATCTCGAACGGACCCGGCGACCCGTCATTACTCTCTTCGACCATTGCTAGGCTCTCGGAAGCCATGAAAAGGGCCGATAAACCTATTTTTGGCATTTGTCTTGGCCACCAGCTCCTCGCCCTTGCGACAGGCGCGAAGACCTCCAAGATGAAGTACGGAAATCGAGGTCACAACATTCCTTGTACAGACATGCTTTCGGGTCGTTGTTATATCACCAGCCAGAACCATGGTTTCCAGGTGGACACGCCAACGCTACCGGCTGGATGGAAAGAACTGTTCCGAAATGCCAACGACGGAAGCAACGAGGGTATCTATTGCGAAGACAAGCCATTCTTCTCCGTTCAGTTCCATCCGGAGTCGACTCCTGGACCGCGCGACACCGAATTCTTGTTTGACGTCTTCATTAAAAACATCGTGGACTGTGCCACCACTATCTCGCTCCCCGGTGGGAAGAAAGAGGACAACGACAAACGTGTTCCCCGTGCCAATGTCACCAAGGTCATCATTCTTGGGTCCGGAGGCCTGTCCATTGGTCAAGCGGGCGAGTTTGATTATTCTGGATCTCAGGCGATCAAGGCACTCAAGGAGGAAGGGATTTACACGATCATGGTGAATCCCAACATCGCTACCATCGCTACGTCCAAAGGTCTGGCCGACAAGGTGTATTTCCTCCCAGTCACGCCAGAGTTTGTCCGGAAAATTATCAAGTACGAGAAGCCAGATGGTATCTACGTCACATTTGGTGGCCAGACAGCTTTGAACGTTGGTATCAAGCTGAAGGACGAATTTGCGGAGCTTGGGGTGCAAGTGCTGGGAACGCCTATCGACACGATCATTACCACAGAGGATAGGCAGTTATTCGCGAGTGCCATGGCCGAGATTGGGGAGAAGTGCGCAGAGAGTTGTACTGCTGTCAACCAGGAGGAAGCTATCAATGCGGCAAGGACCATTGGGTTCCCCGTCATTGTCCGCGCTGCTTATGCATTGGGAGGACTGGGGTCCGGCTTTGCGCAGGACGAAGCCCAACTCAAGGCGCTGTGTAGCAAGGCTTTCGCTACTAGTCCTCAGGTTCTGGTGGAAAAGAGTATGAAAGGATGGAAGGAGATCGAGTACGAAGTGGTCAGAGACTGTCGCGACAACTGCATCACGGTCTGTAATATGGAGGTTAGTTGTTATTTTCTATCTTTCTAAAGCGCTAATAACACCCGCGCAGAATTTCGATCCCTTGGGAATCCATACTGGTGATTCAATCGTCGTAGCCCCTTCGCAAACGCTTTCAGACTCGGATTACAACATGCTCCGGACAACTGCCATTAATGTGATCAGACATCTTGGCGTTGTTGGTGAATGTAACATTCAGTACGCTCTCAATCCCAGCTCCCAGGAGTACTGCATCATCGAGGTCGGTTTACATCACCTTCTCATGCTCATCGTACTCATTAAAAATGTACCGCAAGGTTAATGCACGTCTGTCTCGATCATCGGCTCTTGCATCGAAAGCTACTGGCTATCCTCTTGCTTTCATTGCCGCGAAGCTCGGTCTGGGTATTCCTCTCAATGAAATCAAGAACTCGGTCACAAAGGTCACTAGCGCATGCTTTGAACCCAGCTTGGATTATGTAGTCGTCAAGATTCCACGATGGGACTTGAAGAAGTTCAACCGTGTTAGTCGCCTTCTTAGTAGTAGCATGAAGAGTGTTGGTGAGGTCATGAGCATCGGGCGAACATTTGAGGAGACGATTCAGAAGGCTATTCGAGCTATCGACGACCAGTTCTCAGGGTTTGCGAAGGTAAAATTTCTTCTTTTGACACAGGCTCGTTTCTGATGAGTATCATACAGAACGATTTCGTGGAGGATATCGACGAAGAGCTTGTTAATCCGACAGATAAGCGTATATTCGCCATCTCAACCGCTTTCCATCGTGGCTATAGCATCGACAAGATCTGGCAAATGACCAACATCGATAAATGGTTCCTGGCCAAATTGAAGTACATCTATGATATGGAAGTGCTTTTGGGGTATGTCTTCTGCTTTTTTGGTCTGTTCCTCGTTTGAATATCGCTCCTTAGTGGGTATGGTGTTTCGACTTTGACTCCGGATATTCTCCGTCAAGCGAAGCAGCTTGGATTCTCAGATAGGCAACTTGCTACTTGTGTGGGATCTACAGAACTCGCTGTACGCACGCTTCGCAAGGAGCAAGGAATAGCCCCCTTCGTGAAACAGATCGATACCGTCGCTGCTGAATTCCCGGCATTCACTAACTATCTATACACGACCTACAATGCAGTGGAGCACGACATTTCCTTCAATGATCGTGGTGTCATGGTGCTGGGGTCTGGAGTGTACCGCATTGGTTCGTCCGTCGAGTTCGATTGGTGCGCTGTCCGGGCCATCCGGACTCTTCGCGATCAAGGGCTGCCCACCATTATGGTCAATTACAATCCTGAGACCGTCAGTACCGACTACGATGAGGCCGATCGTTTGTATTTCGAGAACATCAGTTTGGAGACCATCCTCGATATCTATGACGCAGAGCAATCTAGGGGTGTCATCCTCTCAATGGGTGGACAAACACCCAATAACATCGCTCTGCCACTGTACCGCGAAAACGTCAAGATTTACGGGACGTCGCCAGAGATGATTGATACCGCTGAGAATCGGTTCAAATTCTCGCGTCTCTTGGACGAGATTGGTGTGGACCAACCGTTATGGAAAGAGCTCACGAGCTTCGATGAGGCTTACGCATTCTGCGAGAAAGTGGGTTACCCCGTCTTGGTCCGACCATCATATGTCCTGTCTGGAGCAGCTATGAACGTCGTATCTACTGGGGACGATTTGCAGAACTATCTCACGCAGGCCACTGCAGTCTCCCGTGACCACCCCGTTGTCATTACTAAGTACATCGAGCAAGCGAAGGAAATTGAGATGGACGCTGTTGCTAAGGATGGCAAGATGGTCATGCACTACATCTCCGAACATGTAGAGAATGCTGGCGTGCATTCTGGTGACGCTACTTTGATACACCCACCTCAAGATTTGGATCCCCAAACCGTGCGACAGATCGTGGATGCCACTGCAAAAATCGGGAATGCGCTCAATGTCACAGGGCCGTTCAATATCCAGTTTATCGCAAAGAACAACGAGATCAAGGTCATCGAGTGCAATCTTCGAGCTGCGAGATCCTTCCCATTCGTCTCGAAGGTGACCGGTATTGATGCTATCGAGATGGCTACCAAAGTTATGCTTGACCTTCCCGTTGAATCGTATCCGGAATCGGATCTTCCTCCCGATTATGTGGGAGTCAAGGTCCCACAATTCAGCTTCAGTCGATTGTCTGGTGCCGATCCTGTTCTCGGAGTAGAGATGGCGTCAACAGGAGAAGTCGCATGCTTTGGTCACGACAAATACGAGGCGTACCTCAAGGCTCTTATTTCCACCGGAATTGTGCCCCCGAAGAAAAACATTCTTTTCTCGATTGGTAGTTACCGAGAAAAGCTGGAACTACTTCCGTCAGTCCAAAAGTTAAGTGCCGCAGGATACAATATCTTCGCAACATCTGGTACTGCCGACTTCTTGACAGAACATAATGTTTCTTGCAAGGTAAAACGCTATGTCATGTCTTTGTTGTTCCCAACTTACATTTCCCGAAGTATCTGGAGACCCTTGGTGAAGACAACCGGGCCAAGCAAAAGTCCGAATACTCCCTCACTCAGCACCTCGCGAATAATCTTATTGATATGTATATCAATCTCCCATCTAAGAACCACTATCGGCGACCAGCTAGTTACACCAGTAAAGGCTATCATACTCGGAGGATGGCAGTGGATTTCGCTGTCCCTCTTATCACAAACGTCAAAAATGCCAAAATGCTTACTGAAGCCCTCGTCAGGAAGCTACCACTAGACGTATCGACTGTCGATTCGAAGAGCTCCCATCAAACCCACACTTTCCCCGGATTGGTTAGCATTGCGACATTTGTGCCCAGTCTTGTGGAACCAGGAAGCAAGGATCTCGAAGAAGCAACAGAAGCATCACTTAGCGCAGGATTTACAACTGCCATTGTGATTCCGATAGGTCATAGCACCCGGATTACGGATCGTGCGTCATTGGATGTAGCTAGAGCGAATCTCAAGGGCTCTGCTCATTGTAATTTTGCGCTCACGCTCGCTGCATCGGCACAGAATGTTCAGAGCTTGGACGACGAATTGCAAGCCGAAGCTAAAGCCCTCTTCATCCCCTTCAACATTGACCATGTCACCATCTCACTCTCTGCAGTCGCTGCTCACTTCACATCGTGGACGTCCGATAAGCCCGTTGTCACGAACGCAAAAGGATCCGACCTTGCGTCTGTACTGCTTTTGGCAAGCTTGCACAACAGAAGCGTTCACGTCACCGATGTTCTCACGAGCGACGACTTGCTGTTGATTTCTCTCAGCAAGGCTAAGCAGCTGAAGGTCACATGCGATGTGTCTGTATACTCGTTGTTCTTCAACCGTTCCCAATTTCCCAAGTCAACATGTCTGCCAACTATAGAAGATCAAAAGGCGATATGGTCGAAGCTCGAAACGATCGATGCCTTCTCTGTTGGTGCAACCCCTTATCTTTTGGCCACAGAAGAGGGAGAAACGACTTCGTCGTGGTCAGGCATGGAGGAAACGCTGCCCCTTCTGCTCACTGCAGTAGCAGACGGGCGTCTCACACTCGAGGATATCCGTCTTCGCTTGCATGATAACCCGGTTCTCATCTTCGGACTTCCTGAGCAGTCCAACACCACCGTTGAAGTGGTTGTTGGCCGTAAAGCTCCATTCGGAAAACGGGAAACATGCTGGTCACCAGCAGAGAAAGGTTTCGTTACGGGTGCTATCCATAGAGTCATTGTGCACGGCCAGACGGCTTTCCTAGATGGCGCCTTGACTTCATCGCCCAACGGTAAAGATATTTCGAGCGCGACAATTACCCACCCTTCCGCAGCAGCTTTGGTGTCTCCAGCACTGAAGGCAGCGGAGCCCGCCTCCTTGGGAGCTATCGCAACGCTTCCTATGGGCCCGCCTATGGCTCCGCCGGGGCACCCTACGATACAAGGCTCGGCTGTATGGAATATCTCTTCCCATCTCCTTCCCCATCCGTCGTTCCATCGTCGGCACATCCTCTCCGTAAAGCAATTCACCCATCGGGACATGTATGACTTGTTCTCTCTTGCTCATGAGATGCGTCTGCAGGTCGAGCGTAACGGGACTCTCGACGTCCTGAAAGGAAAAGTGCTATGCACCGCATTCTATGAACCCTCGACACGGACTAGCTCGTCGTTTGATGCTGCCATGAAACGGTGCGGTGGACAGGTTGTCCAGATCAGTGCGGATAACTCTTCCGTCATGAAGGGCGAGACGTTACCGGACACGATCAGGACTCTTGCTTGCTACGGTGATGCTATTGTGATACGGCATCCGGATGTTGGCAGTGCACAGTTGGCCGCAAAGTTCTCTCCGGTTCCTATCATTAATGCAGGGGATGGAATTGGGGAACACCCTACACAGGTACGGCGTTCAACTAATATTGAAAGCATAGTTCTTACCTTCTTTGATAGGCGCTATTAGATGTGTACACCATTCGATCGGAACTGGGGACTGTCAATGGACGCACCATCACTCTTTTGGGTGATCTCAAGAACGGGCGTACAGTCCACAGTCTCGTCACCCTGCTTAGTCTATATTCTGTCCAGCTCAACTTCGTATCACCTCCGTCGCTTGCTATGCCTGCCAACGTGGTTTCTGCTGCTCGGAAAGCTGGCATACCAGTCACGATATGCGAGTCCCTAGAGGAAGTTTTACACGACACTGATGTGCTATACGTGACGCGCGTTCAAAAGGAAAGATTTGAAACCGAGGCAGAGTGGTTGCAAGTGAAAGATGCTTACCGTGTAGACCATGCCGTTCTGTCAAGAGCCAAAGAAGATATGATTGTCATGCATCCATTGCCGAGGGTGAATGGTAAGTCATCTATGACTTTGCTGTGTAAACCTGTTCGCTGACTCTGAACCATAGAAATTGATCCTGAAGTTGACTTTGACTCCCGCCGTGCTGTCTACTTTAGACAGATGCGCTACGGTCTTTTCGTGAGTACCTCTTTGCTTAGTTGAATATGAAATCATTGACCCACCCCGTCTAGATTCGTATGGCCCTTCTCATGAGTGTCCTTCTGTAGATTGCGGACGCCCAAAAGTAATATAATATTTAGAATGTCAACATGCTTTGTACTACATAGAAAACAATTCGCTAGAGGCACAGGGGTTTACTCATCTCCGGATGGGAATGAAAATGAATGAGCACATCAACTATATGCAACTAAGAGAAGCTTACCAATGTATCCACATAACATTCCGCCCGTCACCGTCAACGGCCAACACTCGGATATATTTGATGCGCTCTTCAATTCTTCAAATTTTCTAATACTCGCACGTCCCTAATTTACAGCGTCGTGATGAAACCTAGGATAGCATAGTCCCAAAACTTAAGGTTCGTCGGGAAAGGTTCTCATCATTGGGCGCTTTTATGTGCTTCTTTGAATCAGCTCCATCTGCAACATGCGGACGCAACGAACTTTCGTCTCTGTGTCCGAATTATAGATATAAGTATGCTGCCGTACGCATGTAACTGTTGAACTTCGGCACACGCACACTCGCTTAGGAGACTCTAAATACCCTTTCATCTGTCACTCTTTCGCTATGGATCACTCTCAGACTCCCGACCGTGCTGGAAACTCTCATTCTCAGGCCCAGGGTGGCTCCTCCCTGGCTCTCAATTCTGGCCCTGGACCTACGATCGCAGCCCCAGTCCCAATAATCAGTCAAGAGAGGAATCCCTCGACATACACTTCCATCAGACACAGCTCACCTCTATCCGACCCGGGCGACGCGCCTACTGGCAGATCGGACACGTCGTACGCGCCTCTCCACAGCAGCCTCTCGAACAACCCCTTGCCTCCCCTGCCAGCTCAAGACTCGATCTCACCTGGGCGGAGGGCCTCACGAAGATCCGACATTGACTGGATCATCCCCGTCGACACCAGGTCGGAAAAAGTGCGTCTTTGCTGCCTCATGGAAGAGTGCGTGTGGCTAAACCCACGCTTTACTCATAGCCTCCACGTCTTAAAACAGTAGGCGAGCGTTTACAGCCCACCCTGAGCACTGCGGAAACGTCGAGGGAAAAGTACCTTTTGAAAGCGAGGATGTCAGGTTATGCGCTTAACATCGCGATAGGTGGGTTATTATTCCAGACGTAACTAGTCGTGCTGAAGTCGTTCAGGTCTGCAGGTCCTATTGGGTGCACTTACGACGGGGCTATCGGCTGCGACGTCCGGGAAACAGGTCAGATTTGAGCTCTTTCTATGACAAATTTCTCAAGCTCAACGCTTTCCTAGACCTCGATCGCTATATCAATCATTGGTGGGAACGAAAGAACTCATTCCATTCCATCCCTCATGCTCATTTTCTTCCAGGAGGTATCTCAACCATGGTAGCGTCTTACCTCGCTCGAGCTCGCGGTTCCAACGAGCCTGAACTATCGATAACACGCGTGAAAGATCTCGAGCAGTTCATCCGAGAGTGTCAGGCATTTCAAATGGACCACGGGCACAATACCGGACACGAGTTTGATTCGCAACTGGAGAATTTCAGGCGACGATTTGAGGAGCTACTGGGGAATGCGAATGGGTAAGTTTATTGTTAGCTGTCGGATTTGAAACGCGAAGGAACCAACTGATGTTTTTCTGTGCAGGGAGCGAAAACTGTCACCACCGGTATGAAGATACCCGTTGTAATTTATTTGGGCTGTACAATCATAGTGTAATACCATCACTAATGCTTGGCAAGAAAATCTATGAAGATCTGATCTGCACGCTATATCAAGAGAACATTCACCTTGTCTTTGTCTAATCATTCCTACCCATGATACAGTGCCTCTTTTTTCAATCTGCGCGTTGCGTTGATTCGCCAATTATTATAAAAATCACCAGGGGGGCACCACTCGCGTTTTCTGCTATTATCAGCCGAGTTTGGATTTCTGCATCGGTGGTGATGAGTCGCGCGTAGTTCACAGTCTACCTCGCGCGTTCAGTCCCTTGAACCAATTGTTCTAGAAAGTTGCTGCATCTTATAGAGACGTGTCCAGATATATGAGTGCACACCGATGAATTTGACACGTTCCACCCCTATCTGGACGACCATAATTCGGATGTGCTCTTCTTCCGAGAAGGGTCGCTACCAAGGTCGACCGACAAACCAAGGAGTTGTTCCTGCACTGCAAGGATCGTCGGCGCGTGTCGTTCATTCATCCGGTGCCGGATGAGGTCAGAGAGTGACGTCTCAGCTTCTGTCGAGGCTGGTGCATCGAGATTGAGAAGGTCGAGAGCCTTTGGACGAGGTGGTGTGCTCACCGTCCCAAGGGAGGTAGGTGGGCGTACCGTATAATGATAATGGAAGGTGTAACGTGGTTGAAGTTGAAGTTTATGGACATGTCGCCTTAGAACACATCCCGACGATTGAGAATAGAGATAGATTCAGCAATGACAATGTAATTCTCTTGAACATTCCAATAACATAACATTGCATGTACAAGTAACTTCATACCACCGGAACGATAGCATGTCTAAGTTAGACCAACTTCTCCTTCTCAAGGAGGGTCGACTTATGCTTCCTAGGACGATTTTTCGCCCTGGGTAACGATGACTGCAGGCGTTTAAATTCTCGACTATAGAAGGCGGTAGCAAGACACCTCGACCCTACAAGTGGGAATGTTAGACCAGCTAACTAGGTGGAAGTGGCTCTAATCATATACCAAGTACCGTCCTCTGCCGCCCCTCGGAAACCATCCACAAGTGCTGATTGATATCCCTTGGATCCCAGGATCCAAGCTGCCTCTCATATATGGTCGTAGTGTGACGGAGGCTTCGGACACCATGGTGTACCGTCTCACGATACGACCCTGGTGATACTGCAGTGGTAAAGAAGGACGGAGGGACACCGACGTTGCGCAAATCCGACAACGCATATGACCAGTACACCGATCCGCGGGACCAATAGCCTTGGTCCTTCATAGAAATACGAATACGCATTTGTGTCTTCCCAGAGTAAGAGGAGGAGTCATTAGAAAGGAACCGGTCGTAGCGGGCTCGAATGGGAATACCACGGAACGGTGATATTATATCCCTGCCAAAACCAATCCAAACAATCTGGAAAGATATATAATCAACATGTTTGAACAAAACCTGGAAACCACGGATATTGGGTAGATGAATGAGATAACGATAGGCCCCTTTTGCTGCTCTTTCTCCATTTTCGCGGAGGTCGACGAAGCAGGTAATGAAACAGGTAAGTCGGGGGATAAAGTCATGGTAGATGATGGATTTTTGGGCCTGTAATATGTCGCATAGGTAATCCAGAAATGCGAGGTTGGTGATGTACAAATCCTGAGAAGCAATAGGAGCATAAGCAGCTTTCCACGTTCGGTTAACAAGGGGACAAGTGGTCATGAAGGATGTTCGGGCCGAGGATGGCATTTCAGAGCGCCAGGCCTCGTATATGACACACTCTACAAGCTCTAGAGGAAACGTAGTCATGGTGAAAGGACAAGGTGAGAGTAGTCCAGGAGCACGGGCCGTGAATGTCGATGAAAACAAGTTCTGCCTGCTTGAAATTCGGCTGTAGTGCCAAGGGTACTTTCCCAGTAAACCTTTATGGCTCCTAGCCCCGATAAGTGACTCGGGGGGGCCCGTATCGATTCAAAGTGGAGGTGAAATTGATATTCAAACTACGGTAACTTACCGTAGCAAAACCAAACCCCCCTGGGGAAGGGCCAGTAACAAAAAGTCACTTACAACTCCCCTGGAGCTTTCGTACGCAACGGTCGCAACCTTAGGACTCCAGAGTCCAGACTCCAAGCAGCAAAATTTAAATGGTCTAGAAACATGCCCACGGGCCTGACTGGGAATTGAACCCAGGACCTCCTCGATGAGGATGCTTTCACCCTAACAAGGAATCATACTACTAGACCATCAGGCCGTCAATTTAGTGTTATCCCTTGGCCCAGCAATCTCCGCGGACGTGATCCTGTTTACCCATCTGGACTTTCCTTCAACTTGAACGCATCTGATTCTCCCTGCTGTTGTCCCACGATGAAGAACAAGAACCGACAAACGAAATTTCCTGTTGTGAGTTCGCGCACCCTGTATGGCAATATCCTACTAACTAGGTTGAGTAATAGGCCCGGATAAAGAAGATAATGCAGAAAGACGAAGAAGTTGGCAAGGTAGCACAGGCGACACCCATCGTGATATGTACGCCTCTCAGGCTCGAAACATCAGATAACTTCTGACGCATCCACTCCAGCGAAAGCCCTGGAGATGTTCCTCGGTCTCATCATCGAAGAAGCTCACAAAGTCACGTCGGAACGGGGGTCGAAAAAGGTGGAAGCGTATCATCTGTGCGTGTCACATCCCGCCTGCTGTGACCATCTATGCTGATGCTGATGTAGAAAACATGCTGTGGAGACGACGGAGATGCTGGATTTCTTGAAGGAGATTGTGGAGGGTGTGCCGGACCCTTCGGCTGGTGGAACGATTGATATGGATGTAGAGCCGGCGGAGGGTGGGAAGAGGAAGAGAGGAAAAGCCAAAAAGGAGGGTGCTGCACCGAAGGATGGGAACGCTGAAGGGGCACCGACGAAGAGAAGGAGGAAGAAGAAGGGCGAGGAGGAGCCGGTCGTCGTGAAGGAGCAGGAGGAGGCTAAAGACGTGGTGATGGAGCAGGAGCCAGAGCAGGAGCAGGAGCAGGAGCAGGAAGAGCAAGACGAAGGGGAAGATCAGGCAATGAATGGCCATGGGAATGACGATGAATGGGACGGAGACGACAAGCCGTTCATGCCTAGACGGTAGCATTAATGTTATATGGTACAGTACACAGATATTCTACATTCAGACGAGTTCTGCATCCCCTCGTTCTACTAGATGCTCTACGACGTAGAATGGGACGAGCGTGAGCTGATCTTTCTCCAAGGACAGAGTCGTGCCGCTGCAACATGATTAGAACAAGCAAACAAGGGATCGACAACACGTACTCTGGCAAACGAACAGGTGGGCATTCTTTGAGTGCATAGGCGAAAACTGCTCGAGATTTGTTGGGCTGTGTCACTAGAGAGAGGACTGAGAACAGTCAGGTAGTAACCCCAAATGACATACCCATAGACGGGACAAATATGGGCTGGTCGTCGAGATGCGCCTGAGCCGGTGGAAGACTCTGCAGTACCGAATAATGTAAATGCCGATCCGTATGTTGTGCTTGGCTGACATCGATAAGTACCGCATACAACCCAAGCAAAAGCCAACCCACCTGCTCGCATACGCCTTTTCTGCTGTTGTCAGCCGCGTTTGGATCTCCGCATCGGTAGTGATAAACCGCGCGTATCTCTCAATCTACCTGGCGTTTAGTCTCAGCCAGTTGTTCTCGAAAGCTGATGCACCTTGTACAGCCGCGTCCTAATGTATGAGCGTACAATAAACTTGACGCGTTCTACTTCTGTCTGCACTAGCATAATCCGAATATGCTCTTCTTCCGAGGTGGAGGGGTCGCCACGAAGGGCCTGCACCGTGTCTGTCTGCACGGAAGTCAAATAAACTAGTAAGCTGACAACGCGTAAGCGCACCTGCCGCCGTATGTGGTCGAGCAACAAGCCAAGGAGCTGTTCCTGTGCTGCAAGGATCGTCGGCGCGTGTCGTTCGTTCATCCAGTGCCGAATGAGCTCGGAGAGTGGCGTCTCAGCTTCTGTCGAGGCTGGCGCATCGAGATTGAGAAAGTCGAGAGCGTCACCTTTGGACGAGGTGGCTAGCAGAGTGTACTCGTCATCCCAGTCCATCAAGGGAGGCAGGGTGTTGCCGAGCTACGTTCTGGGGTAAAACCTTCCGCGATTATTCGAATTGTTACGTCGTATTAGTAGATTACAAGGGACTGAGGTAGAGTATAAGGCAATCGACAGCGCGGGGCTTGGAGAGCCAGAGATAGAATGAATAAGAGTGGCTTGATGGTCTAGTAGTATGATTCCTTGTTAGGGTGACCACCGCATGTCGTGTTTATCGAGGAGGTCCTGGGTTCAATTCCCAGTCAAGCTCATTTTCTAGTGAGATTCGTTTTTTTGTTACCTATAGTGAACTTTGATTTGAACTTTGAAGTCTGACGCCTCGGACGCCGGACGGTTACTCGTTACTTGTATAATAGTCACCGGTCTAGCTAGTATCTGTATGTAATTCAATTCGTGAAAAGAGGTTTCTTTAACTTCGAATTCTTACAGGTGTCCATCGGACATCCATATAGGAGCATACAAAGGAGCCGTCCTGCAACGTGGAAGCTTATAACGACCCTCCTTTGTCATAGCGTAGTAATATGAACATAATGAAATATAAAAGGGAGTCATAGTAGGAAGCTTTGCAACAACGCTCCTTCATCGTAGCATAGTACTTAGACTCATGAAAGAATGATATGTTTGTACAGACCAACGTCCGAAATTCAGTCTTACATACAGTACGGTACTGTGAACAGAGCGCCTCTAGCAAAGGAGATCAAGTTGCACCATAAGGATCATATCTTATGGGTAAAGACCACTGCACCCGTTTGTATTCCAACCAATGGAAGAGTGTGTTAAGACACCCTAACTCTAGATAAATTGTTAGATCATGCAGACAGCGGAGGTCCCACTGCCCACGTACTGCATTGCCTTTTGGAAGCCATCCACAAGTTCCGATTTATATCTTTAATATCCCCTCGATATTGGTATACCTTTGCGGTTCGATGGAGGTTGCGGATGCCATCAGCTGTTGTCCCATGATAAAGCGCGAATCTTGGGTATAGGAACCATGGCACGCCTCCAATGACTCTGACTTTGCGCAATTTCCACATTGTATCCGTCCAGGTTGAGGAGTGTATACACCTCAGAGGGTCCGTATCTGTCATGGAAATACCAACGTCCAATCGTATCTTCCCTTCCTCGTCAATAGTAGACAGGTACCGGTGCCAGTAGGCTCGGACGTAAATAGGAATATCACAGGACTCCGGGAAAAGTGGATTTCGCCCCAAACTGACCCAACCGAGCTCGAAAGAAAGGTATGGAACGAGCGGAAAGAGATTTTTAAAGCCAGCGTCATTGGGTAGGTTGATGAGATGGTGGTACACTCTTTCCACAGCTGCTTCGTCTGTTTGGTCTCCGAGGTAGACATAGCAGGTAATAGTACGGGTAAGCTGGGGGATGAAGTCATAGTAGATGATGGATTTTTGGAGCCGGGCTATCTTGCATAGGTAGTATATGTATGCACGGTTGGTGATGTAGATATCCCGAGAAGCAATAGGGGCATAGACGGCTTTCCACGTTCGGTTAACAAGGGGACAAGTGGTCATGAAGGATGTTCGCATTGAGGATGGCATTACAGAGTGCCAGGCCTCATATATGACTGTCTCTACAATCTCTGGTGGAAGTGTAGTCATGGCGAAAGGGTGAAACGGTTCACGCCCTACGGTGGTTCAACTGGTTGATCGGTCATTTTCTGTTTCGGCGCATCACATGGCCTGTCTCGCTCTCGCCAAAGAGCTCCAAAACCGGAATGTCGTGGCCACCGTACGTAGCACTACTCCACTCGAAGGCATCGATACCCTCACCGACGTCGACATCACCTCTGACGCCTCCATCGCCAAAGCTGTTCAACATCCCCTCGTCCAAGAACTAGACATCATCATCATCAACGCTGCCGTAGGTGGGCTCGATTCTCTCCTCGCTTCCTCTCCCTCCACTCTAGAATCCCACCTCGTCACCAACATCATCAGCCTACACCACATCATCTCTGCTTGCCTCCCCGCCCTCCGCCAAGGCAGAGAGAAGAAGATTATCTTCATGTCCTCTTCTTCAGGGTTTTTCCAAATCGTAGCGTCCCCTACACGGAGGGTGCGTTCAGGGGTCTATTCAGTAAGCAAGGCAGCGTTGAACATGTTGACGGCGCAATATGCTGATGAGATGAAAGAAGAGGGATATGTGATCATGCCGGTGCATCCGGGGTCGGTTGCGACGGATATGGGGTCCTCGGCTGGGAAGGGAGGTATGGAGCCAAGTGTCAGCGCGAGGAGGGTCGTCGACGTTGTCGAAGCGCTGAAGAAGGAAGACAACGCCAATTCTTTTCCAGTTCGATAGAACTCCGATGCCTTGGTGAATAATAGATACGTCCCGCTACTGGGTGTATTATGTGCCTAGGAGAGCGTGAATTGCATTAAGAGTCTAGGAATCAATCCATTTATTTGTGGGCCAACGAGCCGTAAGCAGCAAAACCTGACACGTTCGTCTTGACGCCAAAGTAAGACTGATGTGAGAAAGGTGCACTGCGGGAGGAAGCAAGATACGCTCGATGGAAGAGGGAGGATTCGTCGTCAAATTTCAGAATAGATATGTTGTTGACACAGGAAAGATATCACTAAAGTCATTCCGTCTGATAGTAGGTGGTAGAGCATGAGAAAAAGCAATACTTCAACAGAGAGTACTAGCACAACACACGTCGAATCCAGGAGCCAACGCGGTGTACGAAGAGGTCAACTGCTAGAAGGATATAAAGAGAGGAAGAAAGTGTGCTGATGTTCATGAATATGCAGCTCGTTCATACTTCAAGTTCAAGCTAGCAGGATGGGGAAGAGGCCTTGATAAGCTTCAGGTCTTGGTCCGAATACAGACGCACCCCCCTAAATTGGCTGGTTCTATTGACGGGCACCCTAAGCCCTTGATTGCGACGTAGGAGATAGTGCGCTGTCAGACGAGGCCGAGTACGCAAAGTATATCCCACATGTAATCCGATTGAATGGAACCAAGTGGCAGGATTCATATTAGTTTGGGATGGGGTCAATGGGAGCTACGGCATGCTGACTTTCACTCTATACAGGTACAAAAATTCGCACCAGAATTATACGTTCGGTATCGATTTGCAGCCTTCTTTAGCATGAATTGAACTCGAAAGATCTGCCCGCCGTCCAAACGAGGCACATATCCGTAGCACCTTGTATATATTAGTATCATGCACCCCAAAGCTTAAAAACACCTTACTCTGCACACCTGTCATGCCCAAAGTCCTAGTCGTAGGCGCATCACGAGGATTAGGCTTGGCCATTGTCGAAGAGCTCCAAAACCACCCCTCGACCACCGTCATTGCCACCGTGCGCGGCTCCATTCCTCTCGAAGGCATCGATACCCTCACCGACGTCGACATTTCCTCCGATGATTCAATTGCTAAGGCAGCGCAGCACCCTCTCGTCCAGGTCCTCGATATGATCATCGTCAACGCTGCCATGGGTACACCTGGAAGACTCTTATCCACTTCCACAGATACCCTATCCGAGTACCTCTCCACGAACGTCGTCGGTCCACACCGAGTCGTATCCGCCTTCATCCCGGCGCTCAGAAGAGGCAGAGACAAAAAGATTGTTTTCATATCCTCCCGGGCCGGGTCGATGCACACTCAGATTGGCAACTCGTTTGGTCTGATGGGGCCATACACCGTCACCAAGGCGGGGTGCAATATGCTAGCAGTGCAGTACCATAATGAGTTGGAAAAGGAAGGATTCATTGTGGTGCCGGTGAATCCGGGATGGGTCGCAACTGACATGGGCAACCTTGTAGGAAATGGAGGAATGGAACCGAAAGACAGTGCAAAGGGAATCGTGCGTGTCGTGGAAGGATTAAAGAGAGAGGATAGCGCAAAATTTTTCCAGTTTGATGGGACGCTGGTGCCGTGGTAGCGAACGACGACCTAGAAGCATGTACTAGGCCACTAAAATTGGCCGACACTGTAGGCCCACAGTCGTCAACACTGAAAAAATTCCTCATACGAAACCATTCACGACGCATAATACAAGACAAATAAGTGTCATATTTGGCTTCACAACCACAGAGTCAAGGTCATTTGCGTGACCGGCGACCTTGACCTCGGCTCAAGGTCGGGTGACCGTACAACACTGGTCGGACTCCCAAGGATATGAAGATAATTTGTAGGCAAAGGTCGCAGACGCGACAGACGCTGAATCAAGAGTTAGAGTCTGGGTTGGAGGTCCATGAAAACTTAAATTTCAATGGATCATGATGAACTAAGAAGGGCGGAGTTAGATCTGCAATGTGGTGTTTCTGCGGCAATATGCCTCAAGAGCGCACCAACAGTTCACTTCCCGCTGTGTGCTTTCAGCTAACCACAGCTTCAACGATCCAGACGAATAGTTGAGTGTAAGAACGATAAAGACTGCGGCCGAAAATCCCGATGTGCTCAATATTAAGGTCCGTCAGAAAAGCCGATCTGCCGAAGTGCCGGGTTGCACCCCACAATCATGATGAGGCTGTTAATGTTATCGCACAACTCTCGCCTGTACAGTCGTCTGTGCGGATCTATCACAGATTGAGCGGCTCGTCCGATTCGACGGGGTTGGGCCCCATTTTTTTCTTCGCATGATGACAACCTCAAGTTCAAACGACGGCTATATCCTGCTAAACGGGCCACGCGATAGCTTGGCAGTGGACTACCCTAAATCCAGATGGTGCCGTGTAGTCGAAAAAGCACAGAAGATTACGCGTGATAATCTTGGCCTTCTACTTGTGACCTTGTCGCAGCTTCTTCTCTCGGGCGTCAATGTTGCGGTGAAAACGTTGAATGGAATAGATCCACCTGTAGGAACTTTTGAGGTAGGCGCAATACAACTTCAAAATTCCTGAATCTAAATATCATCCCACAGCTGATCGTCGTCCGAATGGTCCGTTCCACGCCCTCTCATTTCTCGATTTTTGTGACGAGATTTTGACAGGCGATAACCTACCTCTGCAGCGTTGGTTATATGTAAGGCGCGATTTTATACACACTCTAGAAAATATCTATAGCCATCTCCAAAGGATCTCTGCAGGTGTGAACGATCCATTTCTTGGGCCAAAAGGAGTACGACTATTACTCGTCTTCCGGGGGTTTTCCGGGTATAGTACCTGTTATTTCAAAAGAAGCGTATCCCTCTAACAGACACGATTCCAGTTTCTTTGGGCTGTTTGGCACATATTTCTGTCTGAAATACCTCTCGCTCTCAGATGTTACAGTCTTGTCGTTCCTCGCTCCTTTTTGCACTGGGATATCCGGAGCCATATTCCTAAAGGAAAAGTATAACTACCGAGAAGCCTTAGCAGGATGTGCGTTTTGTTCTTATGACATACCATCGGTTACTAAACTTAATTTACTATTCAGTAAGCAGCTTGGTTGGCGTTGTTCTCATTGCGAGGCCGACCTTCATTTTCGGGCACTTGGGAGAAGACTCCGATCTGGGTCCCATCAGTGAAGGGGTACCCTTATCAGAAGAGCTGCAAACAGTCGTAACATCTCATGAGAGACTCATAGCTGTAGGGTATGAGGAACTCTGCTATCATTAACAGTTTGCCATGACTAATACAAAATTTAGTGTCGCCCTTATTGGGGTACTAGGCTCCACGGGCGCTTGTGAGTACAATAAATGTCGCTCTGTTCAGTATTGGTTAAGCTGAAGGCACAGATACATCCTTATGTGCAATCGGTAAACGTGCCCATCCTCTACACGCCTTGGCATCATTTTCCGCCCAAAGTGTCATCGTCGGGTCTATTGGGTAGGCCGTTCAATCTCACGAACAGGCATGCACTCTGATACATTCTCTCTCCAGTATGATATTAATGCGCGCGCCGGTGGTCATCCCCACTCGACTCTCATGGGGAGCGTTGCTGGCCGT
The DNA here is from genome assembly GCF_030435595.1 of Desarmillaria tabescens. Classification (NCBI taxonomy): domain Eukaryota; kingdom Fungi; phylum Basidiomycota; class Agaricomycetes; order Agaricales; family Physalacriaceae; genus Desarmillaria; species Desarmillaria tabescens. Next base: position 153,726 of record NW_026848343.1, on the reverse strand, counting down.
GATAGGTTTTCTGGGTTTCTTTGCGCAGGTCGGATGATTTTTCGTTATGCAGCATTTACATTAACTGACGTCCGACAGGTTGCCTTGACCATGGGACTCCAACGAGAGACAGCGGGGCGTGGTACGATAGCCATCTATACACAGGTATAACTGCTTTTGTCTTGGGTTCATGTTTTTTTTTTATCTCACAACCTACCCAGATTATCTTTGCATCGTTCGCAGAGAGGATATTCTTTCATTCTACACCGCAGGTGCTTTCTGTGTTGGGGACCATCATTATCCTTTCTTCTGCTTTATACGTTGCTGTGCGTCTTTTGTTTCTTCTCCTCCTGCGTAGAGATTTGATCTTGTCTGTTTATAGGTTACGAAGAGGAAGTGCAAGCAGGTTTGCCATACTTCAAATGATGACATCGCCCTTGAGGAAGGACTTCTCAGCGGTTCAAATGACGATAAGGATACGCTTGAATCGGCCGTCCCTGTTGATTTGAAACGGCAGTCTTCGAGTGAGGGAACGAATTATGAATCAGCTGAGGAATTGACAAGTCCTACGGCATCCGGTTCTGATTCTCAAGAAGTGATCAATCAGAAGCCCGCAGTATAGACTGTCCCCCGGTAGATGTTCACGTTTTAGAAATATTTTATTCACACTCTCAAATCGATATGTTGTACTTCATGATTCCAAAGTCCAAGCAAAGCTGTCGGTCCTTTTGCTTTTCCGGGATCAATGGCGCCGTGTTTAAGCTGCTTAATGTATGTATCTCTTTTCTCTTTTGGCTTCAAGTTCTGCTATTACAGCCTCGCTTTCGGAAAACGATGGTCTTGACGGTCATTGAAAAGAATATTCAGATTGGTGATTTAGTCTGTTCTTGTTCCACCGCGTAGCTCCTGCCGCTGCTCCGCTTTAAAAATCTACACATAGAAGAAATAGCATATAGCGTATAGTCGATAAGGCCTTTGTAATGTATCGTGCGATGTGTGAATTCATCCATCGAGGGAAACCCCCAACTTGTTTTTAGCCCTAACCCTAAGCGTGATCGGACACGTCTTTACTTATACCGTCACCACCGCCCCGAATTCTTGGTATTCACAGTAGGGAATCCATTGTTACCCTGCTGAAGAAATGGTACGAACGTCCTCAGCATTCTTGGGCATCTCTCACTCTGCAATAGGTCGTCCTAGCAGCCTCAATATGCACAAAAGGCGGTAAAGGTATGCGCTTAGCACCATCACATCCTGGTTTCGCATTTATACCTTTCCAGCCGTCGTCTCCCGCCAATTCCGTGACATGACGCGAGCCCGAATCGAATCTCTCCTCGCCTCGTTCCCAAAACTCATACCCACAAATACGCAGCACACCACCGTCGAAACCTCCGAAGTCCGTTATGTCTACCAGCCGCTCGAGGACCTGTACATACTTCTCATCACAAACAAAGCCTCCAATATTTTACAAGATATCGAGACGCTGCACCTCTTTGCTCGAGTGGTGTCGGATTTATGCAGGACGGCCGATGAGAGGGAGATCCTCATCAAGGCTTTTGATATCCTGGGTGCATTTGACGAGATAGTGAGCTTGGGATACAAGGAGAATGTCAACCTCATGCAAGTCCGGAGTGTGCTGGAGATGGAAAGTCACGAAGAGAAGATACAGGAGATCATTGCTAGGGTGCGTACGCCGAAATCCTTTCCTGGCTCATCGTGGTTATCTTTCCATACCAGAACAAAGAGGCGGAAGCCAAGGAAGAGCTCAAGAGACGTGCCAAGCAGCTTGAAATGCAACGCCGTGAGCAGCAACGTCGTGCAGCTTCTACCGGTGGTATGAACGCGTATCTCGGTGGTGGGTCCACTGGGTACTCTCAGGTGCCAAGATTCGAGGTCTCGGAGACTACACCGTCAAGAATTACAACCTCGTCTCCTGCACCGATTTCGTCGCGCGTGCCGGCATTCAAGAGCTCTGGTATGAAACTCGGTAGCAAAAAGACGAAACAGGCCGAGCTACTTGACGCACTGGGCGGTGAGGTTCTGGCACCGCCTACGCCTGAGGTATCTGCGCCATCGACACCTACAGTATCCTCTGAGTCTGCCCACCAAAGTGCTGGGAGGGGGAGCCTGCCGGAAGTGGAGGCTGAGAGGTGCGTTTATTCTGATCTTTATCTTTGCAGTCGGTGTTGACGTTAGTATAGTGTTCATATCGTTATCAAAGAACAGCTCACTCTTGCGTTGCATCGTGATGGAGGCGTACAGTCTATGGAGCTCAAAGGCGATATGAACCTTCAAATTTCCGACGCCGAGTTTTCCCATATCAAAATTTTGTTGGCGAACCCACAGACGGACTTTGGCGGGCATCATCTGCAGTTCAAGCACCATCCTAATGTCCTCAAGTTTTCTCCGGGACAACAGGAGCGTGTGGTCGCGTTGAAGGATTCCAGCAGGGCTTTCCCCTTGCACCAGAGCATTGGTGTGCTCAAGTGGAGATATGCAGGTACCGACGAGAGCAACGTCCCTCTATCTAGTATGTTCTTCTCTTTGCATGGCATGTGCTATTTGTATTCATTTTACGCCTCCTTCAGTCAACTGCTGGCCCTCACCGAACAATGATGGAACATGCGAAGTTAGTATCGAGTATGATCTCGAAAATGAAAACGTCTCGCTGTACGATGTGGTCATTTCGATTCCCCTTCCGTAAGGTTTTTCCCACGTTGCTAGTGAGCGTTTTGTTGAACAGCCGCTTTTTTAGTGATGGTTCATATCCTACCGTCTCATCACACTCCGGCGAGTGGTCGCTGGAGCCCTCATCTCACTCTCTGGCGTGGTCTATTCCCCTCATCTCTGGCTCAGATGATACGAAGACCGGGTCGATGATCTTTACTGTTGGGGGCGATGACACAGGCGCCTTCTTCCCTGTCCATGTCAGGTTCATTGGTGAGGGTAGCCTGGCGGGGGTTTCTGTTGCAAGTGTTTCCAAGATTTCGGGTGAGGATGTGGTATATTCAGTCGACTCGACAGTCACTGCCGATACGTATTCTGTTGTGTAGAAAAGTAGACTCTTCTTAATTTTATCGGATATTGTGCAGATGTCGTACTCCGTTTTTGGACATACCAGTTCCCTGATCCTCTTTTTGCGGTTTCCATCGTTGCTAAGGTAGCTGAAGCATACAGTATGGCAAACAACAAAAACTTGGCACGTTCATAACCTATTTTCTCGGAGAGCATAATCATACAGGCTTGCAGTCAGGTGCGTTTCCGCACAAACACCACATTACCGGTCTAACCTTGCTTTTTTGGTTCGTCCTGCAGTAAGTTACCGTGGACCTTCAACCCTTGACATAACTCTATGTTTGGCCCCTGCGACTCTGTTACCTACAATGTCACTCTCCTTGTTCTTGAGTCCCTTCAGCTTGCTATATAAAGAGATGCTGTTTTTCTACTTCATTCAGTATTGTGATGATGCTCTCACAATCCTGGATTCTAGCGCGGTACGGCGATCGCAGCAGCAATTCTTGTTATAACCTGATGGGAGCAAAGCTAGATTGACAAAGCCCAGTGCCTTTGAAGGCCAAGCTTTCTCATGAGCATCGCTTCTTCCAAAGGGTTCCAAGGTTTAATGAAGAGTTACTTCGTGAACCCGGATCTCCCTCCTTCATACGAAGTTACTGTCTCCGAAACTGCCAGGGTGCCCTCCGTCTTAGGCGCTTTATACCCTTAGACAAGGTCGTAACGTTGTCCTGTCCGTTGAATCTATGTACGATCATGATCGATTGGATCGATATAACTTCGCTAACGAAGGTCGCAGCCATAGAAAAGAAGACAAGAACATTTGGACAAGTGTCATGAACGCACCTGTGAGAGTCTTCTTTCTTGTGCCTTCCCTCTCTGATTGGTGCCCTTCCCAAGTGCTCAGTACATCCTTCCTGTCTTGCTTTGTGAGAAAAATACAACACGATGGTGAATATCTCCGTACTTCCGACTAACATCAACTGCAAGAGCCGGCCGTACACTACATAGTTGTCGGTGCCGTTGGGAATGCGATACCCCGAGTAAGCGTATGTGCGGAGGTTCCGCTCACGCTGCCACCATCACTTCAGTCAGCTGAAACTCATATGGTTCTGTGGTTCATCATCTAATTATTCAGACTATGTATCAAGAAGTATGAAGACGTTAAGGTAAGTTCAATCTCTTGCAGTTACCGCGTGCTCTGACGGTACGTGGCAGAATCCGTGACAGTGATGATCAGATGGCGGATACGTCCGTGGCATTAGAATGCCATACATTCAATCGGACTCCGACTGATCTATCCCAGTTAATGAAGAGAGAGAACTAGAATGTCTACTCATAGTATGGAGGACGTTCATTTTTAGTCTGCGCCACACTTAAAAGCTTACTTCTTCAACAGCCACAGCGCATGAAGTGTGCGCCTTCATGTGCACATCATGGACCCATATCATTGACGTCGTGGTCCTCACCGTACTCCAGACCTTTGACCGCAAATCAGCTCGATACAGCTTAGCCGTAAATCCATGAGTTTACGCTGGCAGCCACATGACATTGTTACGATGCTGATGCACATAAATGCTGAAATCCTAGAAAAGTTAATCAATAGGTTACTTGACGTTGTCGTGATTACCAATGGGGCCGTGGAGACTTAGAAGGAAAACGGCGGTATTCGCTATCACAGGTAGCTCGGATCCAAGCAGCGGTGGTGTTCCAAATAGAAAATCCGTGGTGGTACGCAGAGATGGAACGCCGGCGTGTGAAGGACACCAGCAATATGATATCAAGCCCGTAGCGCGTTGCCAATAAGCGATCTCGGACTTTTGACATTCGGATAAGTTCTGGTAAGCGGTTCGACTCGGAGGTGATGCATATGCTCAAGCCCTATGGAGGTATGTTGTAGCGTTGTACCATAACGCCACGGAAGGAAGAGAGTTGTCGAACCCGAGTGTCGTCGAATCCAACCTCCTCCCGATACTGAAGGATCAAGAACGAGTTCATAAGTCTCAATGCTTGTTACATACGTGGATTTGAATTTGACTAGGATGATTTGAGTTGTGCGGTGGCCGGTGCGCACCAGAGGTGGTAGGTATAATAGAATGATGGCTCAGGGAAACGAACGGGCCCCGACGATATGGTTAGTGACGTAGTAAGTTGTATTGAGTTGGGGTTGTCATACGAATGCGCGGATTGACTGGCGAAGTGATATATGTAATTGCTTGAGACGCGTTCAGTGGCTTGTCTTGGGCACGAGACCGAACACAGAAGTTCTTACGCGTGTGTAACAGCAATATATATATACCATGCGACCGCCAATCAGAGTGATGAAAGTCCCCAGGGTCGGCCATTTTGTCCCGAATCGCTGGTGCTTCTTATCTAAAGACTGCACAAGCGCATTTAGCTGTCTATAGTTCCTGGGTATTACATTGTAAAGGCATGTAAATCGCCGCAAACCGACGCACAATTGGAATTACGAATGAACATCGGCGGAACATCCGGTGCAACATGTGAATCGTTGTGATAGAACTCATATGCAAGCCTCGAAGAAGCAGACTGTCGACCTGGAACAACTGGGAGACGTAGATTAGGTAGATATTCATAGCCCCCCTCAACGCGCATGTGGGACTCGCAGAGAAGGGAGCAGTCACGCTACGGTCCAGTTGAGTGAACGAAAGCAGTCGTTCAGCAGAATACGCATACATCGAAAACGGATGAGCGCTACAGACGCGTAATACAATCATCGCGCTATGGCCTTCTGGACAATTACCGGACGGGGTCAATTGTGGGGAAAGAACTGACATTGCAGGAAGCTTACATCTGCTCATCCGCAGTTGTACCACATATTCGGATTGATACTAGCATTAGTGGTAACATCGCACAGATAGGCCAAGGTAGCAGTAGGATGAAAGCCCAAAATTAATGATAGATTCCAGCCGGGACCTATGGTATGCAGGGAAACCCCAAGACATCAAGGGATAGTTATTGCGTTGAATTTAACCTGAGAAGGTGGCGTCTACGAATTGATTGCTACGGACAACAAAAGTAGTACATAGATAGACGCTACCAGGTCGGCGGCGAGATCACTACTGACGTTAATGGGCTCTCTTCCGTTTGGCCTAGGTATGACGCTGATTTCCGGGACCGAAAGAGGATATAGAGAACGACAAGATGGTGTGGTTGATCCATCAGGAAGTGATTGTACTCGTGGCAGACGGAGGGGAGAAATAGAGGAGCGTGTAGAGGGCGTGGCCGCTCATCGACGGTGGAGGATTCAGAGACAGAAAGAATGTGCAAGGTCTAGAATAGAGGGACCCTGGAGAGAAGCAGTTCGCTGGCGAGATCGACGATGGACATGTTGCGAAACGTAAGCCAAGAGAGGAAAGTCCGCAAAGGCTGCGGTTTCAACGGTTCACGTGGTGAAGCTATTTGTATTTTGCTCTGACGAATTGATGAGAAAGACAGATGGAGAGAGCCAGAGAAGGTCGAGATAGAAAAGGGAGCAAAGAGAGTCGCGAGAGACAGATTATGGTTCGAAGACTTCTTTGGGTACCAGACCGCTGGAAGAGCAATAGAGAGAAGCTGGCCGATGGGGATGGTAACAAGAATTCCAAATAAGTATGCTGTGTCCTTTATACCAAGAATCCAAAAAGTGGGATCCTAGTTCACCTAGCAGAGCTGTACAGTGCTTACCGACAGATGTACGTCTTCACCGACCAAGCTTACAACAAGGGATCGGGGTCTGTGTGTACCGGGGTCGTAAACGCAATGGCTGTGCACGGGTTAGCATCCGGATTCGGCAAGTTCGGCAGTGATTCGGACCGAAGGTTTCAGGAAGGGCTGCAAACAAGGACAATGCGATTAGCCAATGGAGAGCTAAATACTCGAGGGATCTTACCACTCCGTCGTCCCCTCATCATTCCTTCCCTCTGTTGTCGCTGCCGCCGTCGTCGTCCCCCGCGTCGTCCCCGTCGTTCTCGCTGTCCCTCTCGTCGTTCTGCTTCTCCCTCCAGTCTTTGTATATCTGTATCCATAATATCTTATAGCACCTATAGCCACCATGTCTACCCAGCCAATCGCTCTCCCGTCTCGCAGCAGCCCCCGTAATCATATCTCTAATTCCAACAATGCCGACTACATTATGTCTTCAGGCTCGTACACGGGGTCCAATGGCAACGGCTCGTTCAACCCAGCTTCCTACACCAGACATTTCCTCGGCTCGCCTATATCATGGCGCTCGACGTCCTTTGGGCTGGGTGTGCGGTTCCAAGGGAGTCCTATGGAGCACTTTATTGGGTCTCCGGAGTATGTGAACGCCTTGGTTCCATGTTGGTTACCGCTGACACTCCGTATCTCACAGACAGAAACCGTCGCTCGATTCCGACGTACGGAACGCGCTTAGCGCTCTCGACCGCGAAAGTGAATTTGTAAGTTCTTCATTGGTCGTCAAGTGTCTAACCTATCTGACGGGCCCTTCTGCAGTGTCGAGACTACAGCTGCTGTGGTCTACACTTGAACGACCTGCACGCTCTGCTTGAGCACTTTGAAGAAGTCCACGTCGTTGTTATTGATCCTACAGCTCCTCAGGCGCAAGCTCAGCTTCAAATTCCTTTCAATCCTCAGGTTGTTTCGACACTCTCGTCGCCTGGCCACGCCCAGGGTCAGCAGATGCAGCAACAGCAGCAGCAGCAGCACTCTGCTCAGTCCTACGGCGTCGCCTTTGACCCCGACGAGATGGATTTGGAGGGACCCCCGTCGTCCGGAGCACCAAGTTTGAGATCGTCGCCTTCATCTGGGGCTCCCACGCCCCCGGACACCCCGATAACGACGCCTTTGTCTGCCTATCCTTCGCCTGGTATTCCTAGTCAGCAGCCTGCATACTACTTGGACAAGTCGCAAGTCCAGGTTCAGAACCAACTGCAGACCCAGCACCTCCCTCACTCACCGTATGTTTCGCAGCCCCCATCACCTAATTCCGGTGCACATCAATCCGTTGCCGCCTTCGACACCAAGACCCTGATTCGCCGTTCCTCATCAAGTGCTATATCTACCACGCCTTCTTCCCTTGCCAATGCCAATACGCCTGTCCCTCCCAGTCCCATCCACCATCAGACTCGGCCTCAGCTGAACCTTAACTTGACGGCTGCTCATGCGCAACACACGCACGGTACTCACAGTCCCCTTGTGGAAGCGTTTAATTACGGTCGATACGGCGAATCATTCGTTGGAATGCCGGGTTCAAATATGGACAGTATAGACACATATAGTTCCAGCATGCTTGATGCCCATCGTACCCACAACAGTAGCAGCAGCAGTCTAGCTGGAGCTGTTGAGGAATGCGTTCCGCCTGCTCTTCTCTTTTCCAATTCGGCTACACCAGAGAGTACACCAAGCACAAGTCGCGTTCCCTCACCCCATAGTCAGGCACAACAGTCTTCGGCTAATGGTGGTACGTCGCCTACGTCTCCTGCTACAAGTGGTTCGGTTAGCGCTGGGGTTCCTTCGGCCCCTGTTGTATCCAAGGACCCCAATGCTTTGCGGCTGTCATCTTCTGTGACGAGACCTGCTACGTCGTTGCTATTATCGAAGCCCTTCAAGTGTCCCAAGCCGAATTGCAACAAGAGTTATAAGCAAGCTAATGGTACGTCACCCTTTCAGGCTCATTCAGGCAGTCCATTTATGTCTTTTGAAATCTATCAGGTCTAAAATACCATATGACTCACGGTAGTTGCAATTTCGCACCTCCAAAAGACCTTGAACACGTCCAGGCACTTTTGGAGCGTAAACGCCGAGACAGAGCGGCGGCAGCGGCAGCCGGCGGATATCCTGAATCATCCGATGCTTCCCAGCCTTCTACACCACTCCCGTCAAATCCATCAACTCCTACATCTCCCTATCCTGATCTACAAATTTCCGATGCGGAGATGCGCGAAGTGGAGCGAGAGGCTGAACGACGTCTGAGGCCTTTCGCATGCGGTGTTGGTGATTGCCAGAGGAGGTACAAGAACATGAATGGGTTGCGATACCACTATCAACACTCGGGTGAGCACGGGGCTGTAGGATTGGCGTTATTGGCCAGTGGGGTCCACGAGTGTCTGGGCAATAACGGAGGCAGCAGCAGCGCGAGTAACAGTCGCGAGGCTAGTGCCGTCAGAGGTGACAGGGAAGGGAGGAAGATACGTGTTGGTGGCAGTGCCCCGGGCAGCCGTTCGGGTAGTCTAAGTCGTACCGGGACTCCGGTGCCTGCTGTTGGTATGGGACAACCTAACCATACACAGCAGTACGCCCCGCCGTCGCAGGCCAACCAGTTCCAGACCCAAATCGCGTACCAGCAACGATTTGCAGAACACCAGCGCGCACAGTATGCACAACAGCAGCAGTTTCAGCAACAAGGGATGATGATCCAACAGCCACAGCAGTATGCTGCCGTGCTCTATCCGCCTGCGTCTACGGTCGGGATGGATGTTGCCATGTCGGGTTGATCGCTGTTTCTAAGGACTCAGCAGAGTTGTCCAGTCATTCTTTGTGTTGTCCACGTCGACTTGGAGCCTTTGTGTGGTCGGTCGATTTGTCGGATTAAAAAGTATTAACCTATACATACCTATTTGTTTTCACTATCCCTCCTCAACGCATGAATCTCTCTTTATTGTTTCTGTTGCCGTGTTCCAGTACCTTATTTCTCACATTACTTGCTTTACTAGTATATTCTTCATTCTTTTTCTCTCCTTTTTTCCCAGCTTTCTCATCCGATACTGACCTTCCTCCCTCCCACTTTCGCCGCCTCACCAAGTTCCAACAACCAACGATAGCCCCGCAACCAGCCTCATCGCCACTGCTCGCACGACCTTCAATTCCGCACTTGCAGGGTCGATCCTTGACCACGGCGGGCATGCCCCCTACGACTCCATGTACATTATCGTACGGCCGACACTCGACAAAAGTAATTCCCTGCCCAAAAAATCGAAAAAGCTCAAAATATAGACATTCCGGCGGTGCAAGTTGGGGCGACTAGCTATGTTTCCGCGCATCCAGGGAGGACCACTCTCATTAATCCGAATACCCTCTGTCTCTCCCTGCCAATAGATGCGACCTCCATCTTCAACCGTCATACACGCACTTATTTCGGTTCTCGGTCCCCGTATGCTCGTCTCGTCCTTGTTGTCATCGTCGCTATCTATCTATCATATTTCCCTTCCCCCCATCACCATCTACATTAGTTGCCCTCACCACTTGTCTTCTATTACTTACCTCGATTAAGTACGAGGTACATCTACTGTATGCGATATACTTACTTGGCTCAAATGTAGCTTCCTGTATATTTTGTATATCTTTTTGTTCTCATGGTGGCGGCGCATACCATGTTTTCAATGAGAGAGTTGTATATAATATTGAAAGCCGTCTCGAACCCTGCATGTTCTAGAGACGAATTCTGGACCAAGGATTGCGCCTCTCCCCAGGAGGTGGCGCTTGGAGAAGCTTTCACATGGATGTCAGAATGGTTTTATTGTGTCCGGGCTGAGAAGGAATCGCACTTTGGACGCTCCGTTCTATTCCCGTGTAGTTTTTGATGGCAGGGTCGTGTTGTTCTAACGTATACATGTTGCTTGGGACAAGGAAGCGATGTGTGTGTGTGTGTTAAATTGTACCTACGTACATAGTACGTATGGAAGTCAAGTCGGCGGATTTTTTCTTCGTACAACGGAAGGAGGGGAGGGGAGGGGAGGGAGGACATGTACAGAACCGGAGTTTCAAACCTCTAGCCTAGGTAAGAAGGACGGACCTTCGCCACAAAGAAGCGAGTAGGAAATAAAACGAAATCACGAATCACGATCGGTACTCGGGCGGGCATCCTACTGGTTAGAGTTTGAGTTTACAGATAAGTAAGTAGCTTCGGAAACAGAACGTGAGAGGCGCGTCATCAGATTCATTAACATTACGCGACTCATTGAAGGGAACGTGTTCGATGGTATCGGCTAACCGTCCGATGGACGAGCGCACAAAGGCCCGGCCGGGGGGAAGAGTTGACAGATCATGAATTCGAACGCGCCACAAGAGATTAAATTGTAGCCTCGTGGGTTGAAGAAATACATAACGTGAAGGCGCTGGGACGGACGGGACTTCCGAATGTTCAAACGTCTAAACTCTTTGTTTCTAAAAGTTTATCGTAGGAATATACAGAACTGGCACTCGATTTCGTAGCGTACCCCGGAAAACGAGCTTCAGAGTCCGGCATCGACTTGGACACCTCTTTTACTCGCATCCGTCTTGTCCAAGAATACCGCCACTCACACAAGTGTTGCAGTGAATGAAGATTCAAACATTGGGAACCCTCCCATTGGCAGGAGAGAATTCGTGGCAAAAAAAAGTTAAGAAAGCTACCCACGGGCCACGAAGAAGCTGTGATTTTCAACGGTTAGGGAAAGTTTACCAGTTCGCCCGCACCACTTGCCACAAAGTTTTTGCTTTGGCATAACCACTGACCAGCCTGAATATATGTCGTTCTGCAACGTTCTCTCCCGCGAGGGGGAGGGAGTTCAGGATGATTTTTCGTTACCTTTTAAGGGGTTGAGTAAGATTACGGATGTGGCGAGGGAGCAGGTTTCGGCCTCTTGGCGTGGAGGAGTCAGGAATTTGGGGTCTGGATGGCAGGGGAGTGGGAGGTAGATGTTGTAACGGTGCAGAGAACGTATGGCAAGTTCTTGCATGTGGGGACAAGGAAATCGTTCGTCGCAGTGTATTTTTTCACGTCAGCTGCGTGTTCTGCATCTACTTCGTGCGCGCGGGAGTTGAATGTTAACGTTGATTCGTTGACAACGTTGAAGCTTGAAGATTAAATATTAAAGTCCCAGGAAAGGCCGAGTTTGATATAGCGTCACACTAGGCCTCCCTCCTTGACTAATTTCTCGTTGAACCTAAGGTACACCCCCGTCTCCTCCTCCGTGACCGGAAGACTCTACCTGGTGGGGTTGTTCTGGCCCTGTACATGTTCTCCCGCCCGATGTGATTGAAGGGATGTTTGATTATCGGCCGAATGTCCGATTGAGAAACAGATCAAGCCTCGAGGCTCGAAGAAATACACAACGTGAAGAGACTGCCCCGTGAATTCCGAATGTTCAAAGTTCATTATGGAGATGTACTTGGATTTCCAAAACTCGTTGATGCGTCTGTTCTCACATACTATTTGCCGTCCGTATTTGATCAATACCCCGGACCCGGAAAACCTACTTACCAGTTTCAATTTATCGCGCTTCGCAACCCTTGTGATAATTCTAAATCCATACCAATCCTACAAAACCCTCCCCCCTCGAAGGACATTAACCGCTCCTTCCAATTTCTGGTCCACCACCATCGTAGCTAAATACTGCTCCGTATGCGAACGCACCGCACCCAACCGATCCCACTCCGACAACTCCACACCCTGCAAGTCCTGCGCAACATTAAACCTAAAATACACCCCCGGTCGACTCCTAAACGCTCTCTCGAGCCTCTCCGCCTCCGTCTCGCAATCCGTCGTGATCCCCCTCAGCGCCTGCACAACTTCCAGCGGGAACACCCTCTGGGATTGAGATACCTCGCCTGGGGTTGTTTCGTTCCCATACTGACGAGGCACCCCACCGGCCGATCGGGGAAGATCCAGTTGGCTTCTTCCAATAGGAACCTCGCGGGTTTGTTCTGGCCCGCCCCGCCGTCGATGCACGGCTGCTCCATGTTCTCCCGCCCGATGTAGATCCGTTTGAAGACTGTAGGTGCGGCGGTCGTTGCGCGGGCGGCCTTCCAAATCGGCAGGCCGTCTTGATGTGCGATGGCGTGTCGATGCCTGTAGGTGCGGAACACGAACAAGACGGGCTCCTGCATGTTATTGGCGTCCTTAACGCAGATAAAGCTTGCATCGATCAGTCTCAGCCCCCCTAGGCGTCCTGCTCACGACGATAGATTTCAAATCTTTTCAAATCTGGTAGCCTTGAACCTTCCATCATGGTGTACTCCGCGTTTGGGATTCCCAAAGACCTTTTTGGAAAGGCTTGCATAACATGATATTGCTTCGTCAACGGACATACCTAGGCGTCCTACCATGAGCGCACATAGCCTAGGAAAAGCGCAATGAAGATTGGAGAAGAGAGATATTTTTTACCCTTACCCTCCTGTACTCGTCCCACCTATCATGTCGAAATAATCGCACGGGAGCGGAGCTCTGGGGAGTCCCTCCTCCTCTGTCTGGATCTTCCACGTCAACTGCCCCAGGATCACCAAGGACAACAGGCTCCTCCATCTAATATGCATCATCAGAAATAGCCGTAATGGTAACATCCGAACGAGAGCAATTTCACTGGTTTTCTGTCACCCACGCGAGAGAGGATGGAAGAGTTCAGCCGGAGCTCGGCATTGAGCGTGAGAACGATGACCAAGCAGCTGTATATCTTCCTCACCGACGAAGTTTTTTTTTTTTCAACGACCGCCTCAATCAATAAATTCACCTTTTTTCTTCTCCTCTCCTTCATCCCACAGACCAAGTCAAGGATCCTCGCTCGTATTCCAAGCAGGAACCTGTTACGTCCGTGGAACATCAACACATCCCAGAGACCCTGCCATAGTGCCTCGTTTTGAAGTACCTACGGACCCACAGCGTCTCTCCGATTATCGTCTGTATAGAGTTGAACGTAGCCTTTATTACTTTCGTGGCTTCTTTCTTAGTTTTAAGACATACATTCATGCGTCTCATAATAAACATGATTTACTCTATTCTATCATTGCTGAATGTTTCGAACAGCGGAGGTGTTTCGCCGTCTTGATCAGTGTGAAGACTCGCTTGCCTTGAGCCAGGACCCCACGGCAGCGGTACCCATTCTCAAAAGAAGAAAAAATTGGCATGCGAGTCCTTTCATTTGCATGGATTACGGTTTCTTGTTTTTTTTCACTCGTGTTGTCGGCTTAGTCTGATCTTTCGTTAGAAGTCATTATAAGTGTCTTTGCGCTACCTTTTGCCTTTGGGGCTTATCTGTTCATGGACTCCGCTGATAGCATTTGCATCTGCATTTCAGTGAACATTCAAACGACGACACAAAGTCACCTCGTCAGCATCGAGCTACAATGTACTAGCCTCTGCTGTGAAAGCGCTCGACTAAGTTTTCGCCAACAATAGTGTCAGCTGTAAAAGAAAAAAGCAAGCACATGTTGAAACATCACCCGTTCTAGTTGGACTTCAGTCTGAGATGTCGGGGGTCAGATGCACATCTTTTGGTTCATCTCGACATTGTGAATTCACGGCCCGTGCTCCCGGATCACTCTCAGCTTGTTCTTTCACTATGACTACGTTTCCTCCAGAGCTTATAGAGATAATTGTACACGAAGTATGGCACTCTGAAATGACGTCCTTCATCCGACAAGCGTTCATGACCACTTGTCCCCAGATCAACCGAACCTGGAAAGCTGTTTATGCTCCTATCGCTTCTCAGGATATGTACATCACCAACCTCGCATTTCTGGACTATCTATGCGACATATCCCAGGCCCCAAAATCCATCATCTACCGTGACTCTATCCCCCGACTTACCCGTACCATTACCTGCTTCGTCGACCTCCGAGTTGAAAATGAAGCCAGGGAAACAGCAGCAAAAGGGGCCTATCGCTATCTCGTTCATCTACCCAATATGCGCAGCTTCCAGGCTTTGTTCAAACATGTCGAACATATATCTTTCCAAATCGTCTGGATTGGTTCTGACTGGGATACAATCGTACCGAAAATATCGCCGCTTCGTGGGATTCCCATTCGGGCTCGCTACGACCGGTTCCTGCTGTCCCAACAACCTTCACAACTGCGTATGCACATCTCCATGAAGAACCGCGGCTTCTGGTGGCCGGGGAGCGGGCAGGCCTGGTTACGTTCGTTGTCCAAATTGCGCGACGTTGGTGTCCCTCCACACTTCTTTACCACTAGTATATCACTGGGGTCATGTCGTGAGACGATACGCCGTGGTGTCCGACATTTCCATTACATCACGCTCTTACATGAGACGTGGCTTGGATCCTGGGATATCAATCGGCATTTATGGATGGCTTCCGAGGGACGGCACCGTGACAGTACGGTACTTGATACGTACTTCCACCTAGTCGGGTCAGTGTCAGTCTAACATTCCCCACCTGTAGGGTCGGGGTGTCTTGCCAGTCTCTTCTATAGTCGAGAATTTAAACGACTACAGTCATCGTTACCCAGAGCGAAACATCGTCCTAGGAAGCACAAGTTGATCCTCCTTGAGAAGGATGAGTTGATCTAAAGAAATGCTGTGCTTCCGGAAGTATTGTACGTGCAATGTTGTGTTATTAGAATGTTCAAGAGGATAACATTCTCATTGCTTTATTCTCAAACGTCGGATATCCCAATAGATGGCGACATGTTCATAAATTTCAACTCCGACCACGTTACACCTTCCATTACGATACGTCCAACTACCTCCCTTGATAGATAGGGATAGCGAGCACACCAGCCTCGACAGAAGCTGAGACGTCACTCATCCGGCACTGGACGAATGAACGACGTGACGCCCTTGGTAGCGCAGGAACAACTTCCTCGGCTTGTTGGTCGACCACATACGGCCTTCACTCTCATCTCTTTCGCATAGATAAACACCGCACAGGCCCTTCCCTCCACATGAATCGTGGTCATCCAGACAGAGGTGGAACTCAACCATCAACAGTTGTCGTGAGTTCCAAGAATGAACCGCGGCCCCTTGGACAAGTCAATCGTTACAATCACCAGCTTTAAGGTCATGGAACACAAACCCCTTTCCTTCAGAATTCGCCAGTACTCCGGATCCCGAGCGCGACGTTCCGGACGGATTTACCAACTTTCCGCAATTCCCCAAGGGACCAATGCTTCAGGCCTTCCGGCGCCAAGAGACATTGGTTTGCATCGACATAGTGGTGGAGGTGCCATATATGGCAGGTTTAAGCCTCGTGAATAAGGGATAAAGAGGGCTCACAAGCATGCGCTCAGATCGGTTTTTGGCTGCATTTTCACCCTCAGCGACACTGGAAATCGGCACACACAAGTCCGTCAAGCAATTCCCATCTGCCACAATAACGGAGTAGGAGGATTCGGAATATATTGAATGCTCACCCTAGGCGCATTGAACGATAACACATTACAAAAGAATCATGAAAATCTCAGATCTGCCGGAGAGAGAAGAATGCAGGGTTACAGTCAACACAGAAGGGAACACAGGCTAGGTATGAAAGAACGTTCGCCTGGTCTATGTCAACCTGGTGTGAAGAACCCCATCACTCTCCGGAGAAACACTTTGTAGGTTCGTTCCAAGGATACTAGGCGTGGCAACGACGAAGATGGTGGATGGGACGAATAAGCATAACCAGTGGGAGCATCCCACATCTGTATCTTTAGTTTCATTTCTAAATTTAGGTTAAGAATCTTTCATACATCCTGAAAAAAGGCGTTGGCAAAAAGGATTTTTTCCTCCCTTCTGTAAGGAGGGTCCTGTTATATTGGACATTCACAACTTGGAGAAAGATCAGTTATGTAAATCGATGATCGGGCTTTTGTGGTTTGCGTGAGGAAGGGGGGGGGCGATATCTAGTATAGGCGACCGGTACGTCCCAAAACAGTGTCGAATCTGCGGAATTGTTACACCTCAGATGGGGAAAGGCGAGATGAAGTTGAAGTGTAGTGGCAAGCGACCTCTGAACTTGTGTCGTGTCCTAGTAGTGAATAACTGCACCTAGAAGAAAAATTCTCCATGATACAGCGAGTCCAAGTTTGTGTAGGCGTTGGTTAGTGTAAAAACGAAGGAACTTATCTGACCTGTGCAAAGAAACCTTGGGTTTCTGGAGGAGTTGCATTGGGACCATTTTTCGAGACAGGGGAATATCCATCCATCCGAGAGACAGATGGTGGAGCGGTTCGCTAATTGGTGGTGGTGGTGGGGGGAGTAGATGATGACTCATTTCCAAGCCTCACAACAGAACGGTCCTATTGCCTGCTAAAAACGCTCGACGAGGAACGGGGTTGTTCAGACCTACTCTCTCTCTTGTGTGAGAGGCCGCGCGGGGGTGGTGGTGGTAAAATAAACGCGACGTTGTCAGTGGCTAGAAGAATACTGCGGGGACATTTGGAACCGGACCTGAAAACCAACGCATACTCACCAGCAAGGGGGTGTAAAGAGCAGGATCTTTCTAACCAAAGGGGGGGGGGGGGTTGGTAAACGAAACGCGACGAGAAGAATAATTGACGCAGGAGGGACAGTAGACCTAAACAGATGTCGCTTTGTCGGTGCCCTGTAGACGGACCCGAGCGTATGTGAGAGGCTGAATCATCCACAAGAAAGCCACATGACTAGAAAAAGTAGAGATTCGGAAAGAAACATATCCCTAACGACACAGGATAAGGAGCAGGAACTTTGCTGGGGGAAACGAGTATGCCTATAGAGCAGGAGATCTTTTTAACCAACGCGGAAGAAGGTCTAGTGGGCATCCGGCACTTTTACCGAGCGTGCGAAGCGCTGACAAAGCAACTGTATATCTTCCTCACCGACGAAAAGTTTTCTCTCCCCAGCGACCGCCTCGCTCGATCAATAAATCCATATTTTCCCCTCTCCTCCCCTTCTCTCACCCCACAGACCAAGTCAAGGATCCCCGCTCCTACCCAAGCAGGGAACCTGTTACGTCCGTGGAACATCAACCCAATCCCAGAGATTTCTGCCCTAGCACCTCGTTTTGAAGTGTCTTGGGGACCCACAGGGGTCTCTCCGATTAACGTCTGTATAGAGTTGAACGTGGCCTTTTCCTTTTCGTGGCTTCTTTCTTAGTTTAAAGACATACATCCTGGCAATAAACATGATTTTACTCTAATGAACTCTACTCATCGTCGCTCTCAGTATCATACCCATCATCTTCCTGAGTCTGAGCCTTATCCCTCCCCTTCCCCTTGTCCAACGAAACCCTTCTCTTATCACCACCAGCAAGCTCAACGACCAACTGGCCACCCCCATCCTTCAAACACTCCACATCGCCCAATCTCTTCCTAGGCTCCCAAGGAATCTCAATTCTCGGATACGCACTATGCAGCGTGAACCCCCACCAATCGCTCCCTTCCTCAATGATACTCTCGACATCCCCAGGCTGTGGTGGACTCTCCGGATCATCCCCCTCGGCAAACTCGGCGGGAATAAACTCCTTATCCACAAACGCATAAAGAACCGTCAACGTATCCCCCACCCCAAACCTCCTCACAAGCCTCTGTCCCCCAGGCAGCCTAACCGCAACCCTCAGTCTATCCCCCGGGTTCTCAGGCTTGAGAAGCGCAGACCTCGCCCACCGCCTCCAAACCATCCTCTCCGCCTCCCTTTCCTCCTCCTCCCTAACTCTCCTCTCCTCCTCCCTCCTCCCCTCCTCAGCCCTCCTCTCCTCCTCCATCCTCTTCAGAATCCTCTCCTTATCCCTCCTCGCCGTATCCTCAAACGCCTGGTCCTGCTGCATCCTCAACGTCCGATCCCTTTCCAACGCCCTCTGCGAACTCCTTACGCGCTCCAAATAAGGCTGCACGCGCGGGAGGAGGTTATCCTGGAGGTGCCCCAGCAACTTCCCCGGAGTAGTCTCCCGCAAGCCCTGATGCCTCGAAAGCACCGTAAGCGTAGGCGGAGGCGACGAAGCCTGCGAATGCCTCGTAGGCTGGATAGCCACAAACGCAACGAACGGGTACGTAGAAGCCTGCAGTTTCTCCGACGCAGAGTACGCCTCCAGCTCCCTAACGTCTCCGCCCCATACAATAAACTCATTATCCGTGAGGAAATTCACGAAATCCGGGTCCGTCAGAGTCGTCCTGCATGCAACACAAGTAAGAACCCATCAGCACCAGCAGTTTTAGAACCCACCTCTTAAACTCGGCATCATCATCATGCTCCTCACTAACCAACACAACACACCCAACCCTCGCCTCCTTCAGACACCGCCTCAACACACCCTCATACGTCCCCCTCACAAAATCCGGTAAGTACTTCCTCCCTTCCCCCCCATCCCCATTCCCTCTCCCCACCAACCTCGAAGTCGACGGCCCCGCAACACCAGAAGCCATCCCACCCCCTCTACTCCCAACACAAACCGCCCCCGTCTCCTCCTCCAAATCGTGTATCCAGCTATCTGCTCCCCTAGGCACCCTAGTACCATTCAGAGGCCTATAAAAATGCAGAGACAAAAACGGGACATGGAAATGCGGGATAGGAATCCGGAGGATGGAAAAGACGAATCGGAAGAGAGAGGAGAGGACGTGGAAGGGGTAGGTGAGGATCGTGAGGAGGGCAGAGGGGCGCGGGTTGGAGGGGAAGGTTGTGCGCTGCAAAGGGGAAACGGCGTGGGTACACCACAGCACACTGGGAGTAGGATAGCTAGCTAGCGTACCTGAGGCCAATCATGGTCATCATCTACACCCTGCTGCGAATCATCCACCTCGAACCTCTCCACCCTCTTCCCAGCCCCAGCCCCAGCCCCACTCCCAAAAATCATATCCGCCGCCCTCTAAGTACCATATTCCATCAGCACACAACCCACCAGCACCAAACCACCAAAAAACTCACCTGAACATCCCACTCCACACTCGAAAGCACCCCAATAGCAACATCATCATCACCACCATTCGTAAGGTCACGTAACTGGTTCAGCGCTTGTAGCTGTGAAGGTGTTAGGCCGTCCATGGAAGTGGTGGTAGGAGTGCAGAAAGCTAAACGCGCGACATAGACACGGCACAGCCCATTTTGATTTTGAAATTTATTTATTTTATTTCCGCGGATATGAGGGTACCGCGTTAAGCACATCCTAGTCTACATTTGCATGCCCCGGCATCCCATCCCAAAAAAACTCCTCCACCCTCCTACAAACCGCATCCATCCCCCTCTTCTCCCACCCTCCCCAACTTGGCCACCAAATCCCCCATCTCCCCCATCTCCCCCCGCATCCATAACTGACCCGCGCTCTTGTACTATATCAATTGCCCGGCCTGGAATAAAATGTATTAAAGAGCGCCGCGGGGAGGGGAACATAACCATCAATCTCGCCCAAGGGCTCAAGTCTCCCCACAGTTAGAAACGCGATCATCGTCAAATCAGGTTCGCTGGCCAAAACACCAGGGCGACGGAGAGTTGGACACACTCTTCTAGAGACCACCCCTCCAAGGACATGCATGTTTCCTATAAGCCCCCATTCTAATTACGCGATAGGTAACACATTGATGAGATGTCCACCACCAGCTAATAAGGCACTGCACCACAAACACGCCGAGGTCACCTTATCATGGCCCCGAAATAAGACCATATAGCTTGAAAGAAACACAAGTGGGATGGCACAAAGAAGAGAGGGAGAGAGCACAGACACGAAAAAAGGGCACCGCAGGAAGACCGGGCCACCCCCAAAGAAGAAATCACTCGGGACCTGGAGGTTGAGGGAGGGATGGAAATGCCGACAGACAACCAAGGAACTAAGAAAAGGGCTGAATTGCTGAGAGGAGACTGGAGGGCAAGGGGAAGATGATGGGTATGATACTGAGAGTAAATCATGGGTGTAAGAAAGAAGCCGCGAAAGTACATAGGCGAGGTTCAATTTTATGCAGGAGGGTCCGTAGGTACATACTTCAAAACGAGGGGATATGTTGATGTTCTACGGACGTAACAGGGTTACAAGCGAGGATGGTCTGTGGGAGGGAAGGAGGGTAGAGGAGAAAAAGGTGAACTTATTGATCAAGACAGTATGAAGAGAAAAGACGTCGGTACGAGCCGATACAGCAGCTCAATGCCGAGCTCCGTCTCTCTCGCGATTATGGATGACAGAAAACCAGTGAAACTGCTCTCGTTCGGCACGTATTTACAACTATTACGGCTGTTTTTCTGATTCTGATTCCGATTAGATGGAGGAGGTATACGCGGCCTGTCGATCCTGAAGCAGTTGATGTGGAAGATCCAGACAGAGGAGGGAGAAACTCCCCATAGCTCCGCTCCCGTGCGATTATTTCGACATGATAGGTGGGACGAGTACAGGAGGGTAAGTAGTAATTAAAAAGCTTTTCTCTTTCCAAGGTGACCCATTTTGAAATTACTAGGCTATGGTAGGACGCCTAGGTATGTCCGTTGACGAAGCAATATCATGTTACGCAAGCCTCTCCAAAAAAGGTCTTTGGTAATCCCAAACGCGGAGTACACCATGATGGAAGGTTCAAGGCTACCAGATTTGAAAAGATTTTGAAATCTATCGTGGCGAGCAGAATGCCTGCCAGCGGGGCTGAGACTGATATGATTGACGATGATGAACAGGCTTGTAAGTAACAAATTAAATAAAATCCCTGCCCTAACTACTTTCTCCAACCCCAACAGCTTTGTGTGCGTCAAGGACGCCAATAACATGCAAGAGCCCATCTTGTTCCGGACCGACACGCCGTTGCCCCCCAGGAGGACTCCCTACCGATTTGGAAAGCCGCTCGTGCGACGACCGCCGCGCCCACGTTCTTCAAACGGATCTACATCGGGCAGGAGAACATGGAGCAGCCGTACATCGACGGCGGGGCGGCAGACCCCGCGAGGTTCCTGTTGGAAGAAGCCAACTGGGTCCTTCCCCGATCGGCCCGTAGGGTGCCTCGTCAGTATAGGAACGGGCAACCCTGGGGTGATGAGGATACCCCGCCCAGGACTGTGTTCCCGCTGGAAGTGGTCCAGGCGCTGAGGGGGATCCACGACGGATTGCGAGACCGAGGCAGGAGAGGCTCGAGAGGGCGTTTAGTAGTCGACCGAGGGTGTATTTCAGGTTTAACTGTCGCGCAGGGCTTGCAGGGTGTTTCACTGTCAGAGTGGGATCGGTTGGATGCGGTGCGGTCGCATACGGAGCAGTATTTAGTGTAGTACGATGGTAGTGGACCAGAAATTGGAAGGAGCGGTTAACGCCCTTCGAGGCGGGAGGGTTTTGTAGTTTAGAATCTATCACATACCCTTGCTTTCGATAAAGGTGGATTTTTTGTTAGAAGTCATGGAGCTAGTCGTGTGAATAGCCAGAAAGCTAAACGGCAGTATTTACTTTATTTCCACGGACAACTCAGTATTTGTCCTCGTAGTGTGAACATAAGGTATCCATATTGAATTACATCTATCATACCGTAGTCTATACATTTGCACATGTGAGTGAACGTCCAAGCTATCATCCCAAAACGAAAATCGAAAAAACCTCAATCCCAATCTACACATGAACCCCCAGCTCGGCTCCAATCCCTCGACAAAACTGCAACCATGCTCATCGCACCAGGGATCCGGAGGAAGACCTCCCTCAGACTCCTTCTCACCAACATACGTTGCCCTTCCCAACTTGGCCACTAGATCTTTCGTACCCTCACCACCAGCTACACACCGACTAATAGCCTCCCTTAGGATCTCCATCTCCGAAACAGACTGTCGACGAAGCTGACGAGAGTACCCTCAGCAAACGGAATCAGCGCATCCATGACCTGTCCGGTGCCCAACACGGGCTTTCGTGCTATGGCCTAGGGTCTCAATCGCACGGCCCGCCGCTTCACCCCACATCGCCATAGTTCACTTCTCGGCCCTCAGCACCAAGTATACGGACCTCGGCAGTGAGAGCGGCAAGGAAGATGCTGTAAATGGCGCCTAGGGTGCCACCACAGGTGTCTGGAATAAATGTATCGGTATAGTATCCGAAAAGAGGAGGGCACAAGACTAACCATCAATCGTTTCAGTCACCTCCCTAAGGACACCAACTAGATCGCCGTCTTTCCCAAGGCCATCATCAAGGGCTCTCAAATAGCTTCTGAACCTGCGGCGCAAGTCTCTCCACAGTCACCATCTCCGAACGATCTGAGAAAATTTGCAGTTAGAAACGCGATTACGGAATCTGAGATTCTGTGCTTACCGTATCCCATTTCGTCAAGTCAGGTTCGCTGGCCAAAACAGCCTGAGCACCAGCCTTAATGACGCGACGGAGAGTTTCAGGGATCAACTAAAAACGCGTCAAAATTACACCAAAAGAGAAGAAAACACCAATATACCCTGAACCTTCGTGGAACTCTCCTCTACCTTCACCACAGGCTCTTCCACAACATCAACAAATCTCTCTTCCCGTGTCCGTTTTGCCAGATGCTCGGGGACTAATGAGAGGTTGCTTCCCGGCCATGCAGCACTGGCGTGGGGAGCATCAACAAGCTCAATAATCTCTGCCTCACCCTTGCCATTATTCCGTGCACGAGCGACAAAGGACAGATTGAGAAGGGAGATGGAGAATCCGGGAGCATTGAGAGATGTCATGAACGACCCGCAATGAGTGCGGGCAATGCGAATTTTGAAGGGATGCGATTCTGGGAATGATGTTAAGCATGCAGGAGTTGATAAACGTGAAGAATAAACATACCTAGCTGTCTCGTCACTTCATCAACAACCGCGTACATTTCCAGAGTACTCATTCCTCCCACTAACAACCCCGTCAGAACCACTTCGCACGAAAAAGAAAACGAACACGTACTATTGTTCACAAACAACACAACACTATCCTTCTCCTCAAACGGCACAAAAGCCCGCTCCTTATCCTCTTGATTCAACAGCAAATCCAACATCTTCTCGATAAGCCTATCAGGCGGGGGCTGCGGGCTGACAACATACACCCCAGGCTCATTATGCAGACCCAACCCAATCTCGATCGTATCCTCGCCAATAACACCGTACTTGGCATTATCCCGTCCAGGGACATGACAATGCCCCAGCGTGCATCCAATTGATAACAAACCACCAGTGACAGCCTTCCCCAGGTCGAGTGTCTCTTGGAACCCGTACCCCGCCTCGGAAGCAGCACCTAGGATCTTGCACACAAGAATCGTTCCTGCCATCGCCCTCCTCCCCACCAGCGCACCCTTCGTCCGTCCAACACTGACATCATCGCACACCGGGAGAATAGCAATGTTATCGATACCGTTAGCGCGGGCTTGTTGGCACGCCAAGCCGAAATGGAGGTTGTCGCCGGTATAGTTGGTGATGATAAGTATCGTACCCTTGTTGGACGGGACGGCTTTGACAGCAGTGTAGACCTGCTTGGCAGAGGGCGAAGCGAAGATGTCACCACTGACCGACGCGGATAGGAAACCCTTGCCAACGAAACCAGTCGACCCAGGTTCGTGCCCAGCGCCACCACCACAGATCAGCGCAACCTTGCTTGGGTCATGCGCGGCATTTATGACAGTCTTAGTCTGCGGTAGAAGAGTAAGAGACGGATGAGAGCCTACGAGCCCTTTGAGAGAACGCAAAACGAGAGAAGAGTGTTCAGGAAATATGTGACGGTCCATCGTTGGGTGTGTGTACAATTCCACGACACCTTTGGGGGAGCTAACTTAAGTATGGTAACGGAATTATATGTGTCCGGTCGGGTCTCATCCGTGAGTTGGTGTACCGGGACTATACTAGATCGGTCCGCCAGTGGTGGCGGTGTAGCGGGGAAATGATGGGGCCCCGCATTCAGAAGCACCCACCTGACAGTGAGACGGTCTCTTGACCAGAAATTTCCCTCGGTAGTCAATGGAAAGTCCTCATGACGCGGCGCGACTTGGCGTCTGCGGGGCTAGCCTTGAAGTCATCGGTGCATAAACTCCACGTCAAACGCCGCACTATTAGTTCATATATTACAAGGATCCTCAGAGATCCAAGTGCAACATATGACAGAGCCACCTGCACCCACAACTAATCAGCCAAGCCATCCATCGAGCAAAAAAAGCTACACTGGCCTTACCATCAAATGCGGGGTCACCCCAATAAAACGCAGAAACATCATCGGCGACAAACTTCCATCGATGTGGTTGACGCATTTGAGATCCGTCCATGGTCTAAAAATTGTGGTCAGCCAATCAGGCCGTTTAGCGGTCATCACTCACGGACTGACGGAAAGAATGATGATGAGAAAAACCCAGGCGGTGAATTACTCGACTCTCCGACATCATGTAAGCACTTCGCTCTCAGCACATGAGCCGACCGGGACACGGGGTAATGTATATCCGACATTGTCGAGGGCTGAATTCGAAGAAGAACTTGGATACAAGCAAACAACTCGACGTCAAAACACATGAGGACTCGCAGTCTCAAGCGTCACTTCTTCACCCATCTTCATCCAACCGCGCTGTGGAGCAGATGACGGCTTGGCGACTCGTCGAAGGCGGTTCGTCGCTCAGGTGTGCCATGACGGCAAGAATCATGACAGCAGTGTCCAATGGAGATTTTAAACGCGCGCCCAGGCTTAAATCACGGCACCTGGACTGACCAGCAAAACAAAGTGAGCAGGAAAACGTTTACGGCAGAGGGAGTCCAACCTTCTGTAAATTATCACCCTCTGCGTGCACTGTGCCGTCAACCGGAACGAGATGATGCAAATGAATGAATTGTTCGTCGACGAGGTGGTAAGGAGGAGCTTGGCAAGAAAGGAGGGTCTTCAGCTTCTCGGTGCCTACGATACACAGCCACCGGGCCTATCAAACGGCGAGGTCCCAATTTTGAACGTTTGGTCAGTCATTCTTGCGTTGACGGACTGATAAAGCAGCAATCAGAAAATGCGGATGTAAAACGATGAAGAATGCCGCAAAGGGCTTACCTCAGTTGAAGCTTGTCGACGGTGGGACATAAGACTTTGGTAGGAGGAGTATCACCCCAGAAAGAAACGGCCCGGCCCATGCTGTAATCCGTGTAAAAGAAGAGCCATGGTTAACACCGCTCCTCCGGGCACCTGTTTGCGTCCTGCGTCGGGAAAACAATTGGAGCGCGATGTTTGAAAACCTGTTTTTCAGATATGCCTATATGATGGTCAGAACTGTTTAGTAAGGCTATGGATCTGAGTGCACTTACCTAATTCCAATTCGAGGCTTCCACGCCAACAAAAAAAATACGAGGAGAGAGCAGTAGCTGGTCATGCCATGCTAGATAACTCCGTTCTGCAACGAGGCAGGGGAGCCGACAGCGAAAGAGTGTTTATCTATTGCCTTGATTAGTGCTTGCAAACAACAACAGGACCGCAGTGAAGGCGAGGACTGTTGGTAGATAGAGCTGTTTTGTTGAATATAATAAGTATAGGAACTCCCTGATGAAAGTGTAGCTACTTACGACTCGTTGCATAAGAAACGCGAGCGCGCATGCCGTAGAACCCGTTCACAGCAAATGCTACCAACACGACACGCAGTAGAAATACGCGACTCTGAGGTTAACGTTCAGTGGCGAACAGAGTAATACCTGTGCACTCCATTATCTTCGATCGAGGCGATAAGCCTGGCTGGCACGATAATCCACCAAAACAATGAGTCCTCGCGCTAGCGGCAATCCTTCACTTGCTGGTATGATCAAATCGCGTCCAAAAGGCGGCTTCTGTTAGAAACTATGTCGTACCATAGGCTCTCGTGAGCTCGCAGCCTAGATGTTGATGATGAGGAGCAAGCCAAGGAAAACGCGATGAATCAATCAAACCTCTGATACGATTAAAATCCGCCTGGTTTCAGGAAGGATGCCTTGGCGCGGCATTGGCTACCCTCAGAAGCATATATCCAGGAGAAAACGAAGTCAAGCATAGCGAGCATTGAAGAAGGAATCGATAGCACAGCGGCGCTTAAAAACGGGTCAGGCAGTTGGGTATGCGGCACCGCTCTTTTTCGTACAGACGTGTAATACGCGTCAGAGGAAGACAAGAACGCCAAGGCGATAAGATTTCGCGATCCAGACTGGTGATGGTGATGGTAAGAGCAGAGACCCTTGAGGGCAGGTCGATCATCCGGATGTGGCGTCAATAACGTTGGAATTTCATTTTCTTCCGCTGCTTCATGCTCTCATGTCGACACACAACCGATATCACCCTAAAATCTGGTAGCTCACCGCGTCTTAATGAAGGACTGAATGTAACCTTAATTCTGGCCAGGCGCGCGGTGCCCGACGTTTTGTAATTAATTGGCCTCGGAAATCAACTAGGGGACTCCGTCACCGTTCTACAAAGAACCTACTTCCGCTCTAGGCAACCTTTTCTTTCCATCATAGCTCTCCTCTTGGGACTTTTGACAGGTTTCGGCACCTCTGTATCTCAGAGCAGCTGTAGATGGAACTAGTACTGTTTGACGCGCATTACCTGAGGACTTGTCTGCTTTCACTCATTCTTCCTATTCATTTGCCATTCATAATCTCATAATGGGGGATGGGAGGGTATCCCATGCTTCCTCGAAGTTTCGGATACCGTGTCTCCGTTGACGGTGACCGACATACTTTTGATAATATAAGGCTAATCGGCCTGCAGCGGGTTCTTAGCCTCGGGCTCGGAATGCGCTGATATGGTGTCACTGGCGCGCATTGTACGGGCCCCTTTCAGTTCTCAGTTCTCAGCTCTCAGCTCTGCAATCTGCAATGGAGAACGAACCGTAGAACAGGATCGGTGCGCCCGGTTCATAATGCGACAGTAAAAAAATGGGGTCGCCAATACCAACGGGACGGGCTACACATCCCATCAACCTACGCGCGGGACTTCTTGTCATCGAATCTTATTCGTACTTCCAGTCAAGTCACTCTGGGTTCCTCGCAATCACAACGTAGGTTATGACACTGCCTAATCGCGCGCAATATGTAACGATTGTTCTTCGTAGCTGTCGGAAGTTCCATTAGACTTCAGGGGTGGTTCACAGGCAAGCGAGCGAGTCGACCGTGCACCCCCAAACCGGAGTCACCTACGACCTATAAAAGCCCACGGATAACTCTTTCAAACTCCAGCTTCTGCATCTCCACCAGTTTCTTCAACAACCACTCTCCTTCACAATGTTCTCTCGTACTTTTGCCGCCACCGTAGTGATGATCGCTACTCTCACCACCTCGGTCATGGTAAGCGCTACTGTCGTGCAAGTATCGTACTTTGCGCTTACCAAAGACAGTCTGCTCCTGCAACTGCCACCAGCGGCCAGTGCAGTACCGGCTCCATGCAATGTTGCGAAAATGTTAAGCCTGTGAGTACTTTACGACGTCCAAGTTCATGATCACGATTCTCAATTTGGTTTCGTAGTCGAACGCCGCGGGCGTCCCCGATATGCTTGCAAAAGCCGGGGCCGTTGTCCAAGGTGTCATGCCCAACGTGTAAGCTTCCTTCAATTTCAGTTATTTCGCAGACTCTGATTGGCCATCTTCTTCTCAAGTGGTATGACCTGCTCGCCCATGACAGTCATTGGATTAGGTTCCACCAGCTGCAACAATCAGGCCGTTTGCTGTGAGAACAACAGCTTTGTAAGTTAACAAGTCTTTGCAGCAGATTCTGGGGTCTTAACTGCCAAATGTTTAGAACGGTGTCGTCGCCCTTGGTTGTACTCCTATCAATGTGGTCCTCTGATCGCTGGCTCTATACCGCATACCTAAAAAGTTTTAGTTTCTAATTGTTTTACGTTGTTTTCTTAAAAGTGTTTTTGGCCAATCACACGTCCTTCTTTTCTTTGTCGGTCCGAACATTTCACTATCTGTGCCTAACTGTGCAGCCAATCTTGTTATCCCCAAACCTTGAATCCTTGAGTTTCTGCTATCGGAAAGGCTCCGAACGGTGATTGGTAGTTCTGCTCTCGCGCTTGGGTCCGCTTTCCTGGTGATGAAGACAGGCTAATGTCGTCATTTGGCAGCCATTCGTTGTTGACTTGTTCGAACCCGTACTGCGATAACCCTTTCGGTACCTTCATGCACGCGCACAAATGTAGTGCATATCTTCTATGTGTTACTAAAGTTGGAGTGAAGTTCGAGTTCATTGCTACTAGGCTACCTGCCAACGTCTCATCTTCAAAGGACACTTTCGTGTGGTCTCAACCCCTGACGCAAGGCTCGACCCAATTCTTCTCAAACAGCCATTTGCCATTTTGGTGCCGAAGAAGGCATTCCGTGTGCCTCTTAATGGGACCGGGAACGTCGTCTTGGGGAGTCTCTATACTCTTTGATGCAACTGATAGAGTTAAGGTTTCTTGCTTCCGAGCTTTATCGATCCGAAGGTGACGCGCTTCATAGGAATATGGGGCATCATATATTACAACCAGCTCCACTGTTCTGATGTTGAGAACTTGAAAGTGTTTGGGAACGCAAACGAATAATCCTCATCGGGACCGTTGAGTCCATACGAAGCATAGTCGCCGCCTTCCATGACACATTGTCTCAAAACCAAGGTCTCCACATGTGAGAATGTGATCCCCGCTGTACAAATGATTTCCCCTCTTAATCCTCTCTACTTTAGACGAGTCCGGTCCAGGAAGGGGCGGCCATATGGTCTACTGGAGTCTGTTACTCTCACTATGAAGCAAGTGTACCTTAGTGGCGTTCATTTCTTCCAAACTTCTGATTCAATGCAATTCTAGTCAGCGCAATTTGTATGATGGTCAAAACCTACCAACGCAGTACGTACTCTTTCTCGGCCCCGTCACGGAGTCCAACAGTAGTACTTAGTTCGGCAAACTGAGTAACGGCCGTGGATAATCCACTGTTCTACGAGAAGGTAGTGTGTACATATATATCTCTTGGGTGATGATTTCAGCTCGTTATAGAACTTCCGTTCTGCTTCTACCTCCTGAGCACGGACTCAGGTATTGAAACGCTAGCAATTCGCATGTGCTCTCACTTGCAATGTCATCGACCCTTGCATACAACGCGTAAATTTTGAATCTTCAACACCCTCGGAGAAATTACGCGCGCTCGGCAAAAAGAGAATTCCGGATGTGGCAGCGGTGCTTTTCGCAGTCGCGAAGGCCACATACGATCACGACTTGCAGAGCGCTCGGGTTTTTGTACCCGTATCTATTCTTAACCGACGACCGTCGTCGCAGGGCGTTGATTCCTATCAATGTTCTCAGGCTGCTCTACGCCTAGCCGAGCACTTGGTGCACGAACGAGCTCAAGACAGATGCGGATTGTTCATCCCTGAAATGTACTGCAAGCGAGAACCTCATTCGTGGGTATCATATACACTGCGGCACCTAGGATTACCAATGAAGATTCTGGGGTATGAATCTAGTCTATTCTATTGCTGTACATGTCAACCGATATATCTATCACTCATATCTTGTCTAAGGAAGCTCTCCTTTCATAGGCTCTCCTTTCACCGAGTGCGCTGACGAATCCGGGTCGTCAAGGTTCCCAACGCTGACCTCTCCACTGTAATCCTGGGCTCTTATTGTTTCAATTTGCACCTGAATCCCAGTCTTCTGCACGTCTACATCAGTAAACGAGTCTATCATTGATCTGAAAACACGCACGTCGCCTTGGTTCATCAGTCCGTTAAGACGACCTACTAATCGACCACCTTGAGTTCGTTCTTGCAACGAGTGAGATTCACCACGGGATGAACTTTGCATTGCCCGCATTCCTTTCCTGGCATTAAGTGTGGCCAAGAGGGAATTCGAATAGACTAGCGACAATCAAGGTCAGTACTAACATAGGAATCTAGCAAACCACAGGCGCACATCGTCCAACTGTAACTAGATGAGCTACTACCGTGGATAAAACATCAGTTTAAACGCACTGAGGAAGTAGAAGCAGAAGTAAATCAACGTATCCGGTAATGCCAGGATCTGCATGCAAAATGAGCTGATTTTTGCATCGTTAACAAAGTTACCCACAGTGATCAAGGACATGATCGCACATATAGACGTGAGCAACCCAGAGTTGATTGAGAAAAGGATCTAGGGGCAGCGTTAACGGACTAGAGATTGATTTGCGACTAAAAAATGGGTACGCACCAAACGATTTATGACATGATTACTCCAGGCAAAACCCGACTTCGAAGAATTCAGCATGGTACATATGACTGACGAAATGAGAACATCGCCAGCGGCAGCGAGGGCATTGATGGACATGGAGACACCTTTAATTTGCTTGAGGTCGGTGAAAGTCTTTAGGTTCATGCCAAGAGCGACATATGCTGCGAGATGGTCAAATTTCATGTAAAATTCCGTGGATAAAACTTAGTCGCACCGATCGAAACGCCTAAATCCATCCACACTGCATTGAGTGACTAATAACAACGATAAAGAGACAGGTTTTGAGTTCTCACCGAATTCTGCAATAACAAGGAGACCCTGGACAATATTGAGATACGACGAGGGATGATGGTTAAAAATGCTCACGATGGCTAGGGTGATGGGGATATTTTTGCGGACTGAGAATAGGTCAAAATAGCGTCGTGCAGAGACAGGACTAGTAGGACTTACATGACCATATTCGGTGAACAAAAAAGGATTGGACCAAGAAACCAGTTATGCCGTTGAATAGGGCTTCCAGCTAAAGAAAACGTTCAGCTTATTCCCTTGCTAACTACTCAGTCAACGAACATAGAGGCTCCTGCAGAACGATCAAGGTGAACGGGACGAAGGATAGTAACGAAGACACATACCATAGCACATTCTGTAGGTTATCAGAGTCGCCAAAGTGCGTGATGGTATAACTGTACACTGTTAAGCATAAACAGATTAAAAACCATACTGCGCATGGGTACACGAGCATACCAGCTTGTGATATGAGAATCTGATGAATGGTATCGCTCAACCATGTGCAGAACACCTGAAGGAAAGCTCTGGTGCTAGGACAGATGAAAGCAAGGTGAGGCTTACCACCACCCGGAGGAAGATAGGGTCGTTTTTGTAGTTATCGAAATAGTACCAAGTCTGGACGCAGGAAACTGTGCGGGAAACAAGAGATGAGATCTCAGATCCTCAGTTGACAGCAACAAACCCACCACCCCATAGTCTGATGCAAGCCAATGAGAGCGAGACGGAGTCGGTATATCGTACAACTTACGCTCCAGCCAAGACCATTCCAATATACAACGGGCCTATACTGCGGCAAGTCAGAAGAAATTTCACGGACCATGACGTGCGTCGCTTACGAGCCGCCCAGCGAATTGGAGCTGACTATATCGACATCCATGTCGAAGGAGTGTGAGGGAAAGGGAAATGTTCTGAGAGGAAGACCTGCGTTGGATATGTTTTCACGGACTGCATATTTAAAAGCCGTGACAATAGGAGGAAAAAGTGGAGAAGAAACCGGTTCAGCGTTGAGCATGACAACCTAGGTGAAATTTGATCGAACCATCCCTGTCCCGCCAGCGCCGCCTTCTTGCCTCGTTTTGCATATCGCAGACAAATTGACCGAGTGCTTTACCGAGGTGAACACGACGGCTGGAGCAAATCTAGAGCTGGGACTCGTCCACCCAGACCTACTCTTTTGCTTACTGCTTTGAAGCGGAAATATAATAATGTCTCACCTGTGCAATTTTCCGTTACCGGTATTAGTTAACCTATGAAGACGCGATCGATCGATTTACGGAGGATATCTTTAACCCTTTGTACCCGTCTCTAAGAAAAGCTAAGAAGTACTAGTACTAAGCTGATAAAGTGATCATTCGGGTCTCCTTCCGTCTGCTCCGCGAACACTGCGTAGTAAGGACTGATTGGAGCAACGGTTATGTCTTTCCGCGGTCTGCTTGGCCTCAAAGATACGTAGCACCATGCTCCAAACGGGATGCAGGATGCTCGATCCAGATTCAGATTGTTCTACGAAATTTATATCGCATGAAAGAATAATCCAGGGTTACAGTCCGAGTCACGTATGCGCCGCCTGAATATAGCAAAGAGATGTCATGCCGGATTGCTGGAATGTGAAGCTACAGCTGAACACGGATAGATCAAAGGAAACCATCAGAATACGAAGGAAATAATGAACATAATTTCACGCACACGAGATAAGATCTCCGTTTGATACGAGATCCCAGTGAATTTCACCTCGGCGTAAGCGTGTCAGAGCGTGTCAGGCTATTTAATTTGGTTGAAGAACCCTTTGAGTCAAAAACCTTAAGCAGTATTGGATTTGAAACCACCTCCCTGAAAACTCGGGAGATATACCCTAGGGTCGGTAGCAATCAGTATACTACACAGTTTCGTTTGGCTTATTTGAGTAGATCAGCCCTATTGCTATAACCAGGAAGGAGGAGAAAGAAGATAAGCAAAGTGCGGTACATGTCAGTGCTACTATACTGACCACTTAGACGTTCTCAGGCATCCGTGAATACGGAGGAGCCGATCCTTCTCGACGACAAGAATCATCTTCTTGTTCGTTGCTTTGGAGACTGGATTAAGCAGATGCTGTCCCCTAAGAACGCATCCATGAAAAAATGCAAAGCAGACACTAGCCAGACTAGAAGTTCATGCATACTTCGAAGAGTCATGGCAAATTTCGAAAGCTGGGCCATTTAACAGAGCTAGCAATGATACATAGCCAAAAAGGCGGCCGCACGTAAGGCAACTGGTCATTTCTTCGGAAGTGCACTGGATATATTCTCCAACAGGTACTCTACCCACCTTTCTGAAAACGTCAATAAACAGTTTAGTAGCGATACATTTCGTTCGGCAGCAGACCTGGAGCCGTTTAAGTCTTCATCAAATAATTTTCTGAAGGTTGAAGTAATCAAAATGTCAAACTGGAATATAGTAGTATATCGCTCACCTTCTATGACCCTGTTGTCTAGCGTTACGAGTGTACACTTGGTACACTGTAATGAGGATGCAGACTTCTGAGTTTGAATTTCAGGGTCGAGGAGCACGTGACATGATCACTCGCACCGAGTCGGACCGAGGCCCGAGACAGATCGGACTCTGATCGACTTGTTCAACTCAGTTGTGACTCGTAGTCATCTATGCATTTGGGACAGCCAAGAAAGGTAGCAAATTTGTAGGTGGAGTCAACAGAATTCTGTATCTTGGCAGTGGCCCGTATCCAGAAAAATCTAAAACTAGACGAATTTCAAAAGGGTCAAGCGCAACGCTGCGCAAGCCAACTTCGCAGATGGACCCTGCCGATATCAGTTGGAGTCAGATAAACTACTGAAGATTTCGATGCTAACAATATTTACTGTACTCTAGAGACCTCATTCCCGTTCGACTGCTGCTAATGCTACTATAAGGGCATCTTACGATTGAACAGTCGTTGGATCCTCGCTAAGCTTAGTCTATGTAAGTTGTGTGTTCCGTTGTCACCATAATCCTTGTCTCCTTTACTTTCTGATCAAATTTCTTTCTTAGTGTGGAGACCGCCAGTAGTCAGATGCACTCACAGGATGCTCGCGAAGCTCGATGGCTGTCACGGGTCCGTCGCGAATACTGTGTCGTAAATTTGTCCTGCCGTCATAAACAACACCATCGGCGATGACCTGACAGAATTTCTCCTGAAGTTGTGGACGATAATTCAAACTATTGGAGATAAGTCTTAGCAAAGCGGATTCTGTTACAACACAACGATAATCTTACGCGGCGACTGTGATGAAGGGCAAAATTTCAATGATTATAGCATAGACTATAGTCGAAGTGACAAATAGGCACTCACGCATCGTGATAGTATACACCTTACTTAGGCAAAGATAAATTGGCATCCTAATTTTTTTACGGTCACAAACTTCCATTTAGTACGTTTGAAAGTGAAATACTCACCACCATAATCCCTGGGTCGTGATATACAGCACCAACTTTGCGATGTGCATCAAGAACACTAAGATGCCCCGACCTAATATATATCTGAATACATTCTGAAGAATCGTGTCAGTTCTAATTATGGTCAGCATGCGCATTTCCTTCCGATCGTACAGTGCTAGTTACCTCTGTATTCCCGTACAAGACTTTGCTAGGTAAACTGAGAGCGCGATAGTAGTGACCAAATCTGCAGCAGCGGCAAAACCGTTTTCCAGACAATTTTCCAACTAAAGGATGTCAATTTGTAACTTTGTTGAATCAGACCGCAAATCTTACCATCCTCGATCTAGAGACTAAATCCTCGACAGCCGGGTGCTTGGCTTGGTCCACAATGTAAGCTATGCAAAAAAAGAAGATTTAGGAGGTCACATTGAATCAGAATTCATGCCTACCCAAACCCGCTCCTAGTTACACCAGAGTTTGAGTTAAATAGGACGAGATAATTTGAATCTGTAGCTCACCAAAAGACAAAACTCCCAGTACCATCTAGTTTGGAGACTTGTGAGCATTTCCAGAACTGATATATAACTGAGACGTACTACGATGGCCGGAACAAACCGACTCTGTGGCTGCACTGAATATTCCATGAGGAAAGTAGTGGTGCCATATGCCATTTAGCTACTTACGAAGGTATATTTTCGATACAAAGTAGATCCGAACCCTGAAAGCTTCATATAATTCAATGCAGTGAAATAAAATGGGTCTCCTCACATCAGAATGACCACGATGGTCGCTGCAATCTCGGCCAGAAATCCTCTACAATATTCAGGATCAACATCTGCATGCGCATGTTGCTCGGATGCTCTGAGACTCACGTAGGAGTTTGTGATATCGCTTCTAAATTCCCGTAATTTTGTATCTAACCTGGGTCAGAAAGCAGGGAACATTCAAACAGTGGAATACACGCACAAAATAGAACTGCATGACTTGGGTCATCACGCATGTTGAAACCGTCTCTAAAGCACTATTTTCCTTGTTAATGAGAGCTCCCCGCACGCGTAGGGCATACTTACACTAATAGTCCGACCTATTGAAGACTCAAGACAATCAGCCAGGGAATGTTTCTTGACATGGAAACGTACCAGTGCGCGCAATCCCCATGCATCATTATTCGCGTTGATATATGTCCAGCCATGAATGAATACGATTCCAAAGAGGCTACTTAATCTGTCACTGTAGGAACTTGTAGATTACGCAGAGCCGTACGCTGTGGAAATAGCATATCCTGACACGCCACGGTCAGTCTCTTGAGAGTGTCGCAGCTACGGGTTCAGTATTCACCATAGAATAGCGGATCAGCTTGCTTTGAAATGTCCAGACCGGTTTGCTCGAGAGTAATATTTGACGGGCTCGACATCGAGGTTGTGTCCAGGTCGAATCATCCTGCATCCGATATATAAGAGGCTGATCAAGCACGGACGTACCGAAACTATACTGCATTGACCCAAATAGGCAACCCTAATCACTACGGTAGTAGCGCTTGAAACGCGATCTCTTATATGGGAGTCAAATCGGCAACGAGTTCATCAATACCCCGCCACCAGAGGTTTGAAGGGCATCTGGCGATGTCAGCTACTATGTTTAGCCGATTTGGATCCAGAAGGGCCGGCGTTAAGTTTCCCGGTGTACATCACTAGACATCGCCTCAGATGACGCTAGGTCATCACGTTGGAGATGAGTATCTCACCCTGTCGTCGAACGTCATCTCCTTGTACCGTTGCCTTGACTTTCCGCGCGAATTATAGCGAAACATGTCCTAGTCATATGCAGTGAGATGGTCCGACACTATCTTGGTGCACAGAATGGCCATATTTCGACTCTGACCTACCAGACCACTCTGTTAAATATCGAAGTGACCTAAATGAATTGATACCTTTCTCAGGGAAAGATGTGAAACGAGAAGCCATCCATATCTTCACGAGCGCTGGCTATCTGTGACAAAGATCAGGCCCGCCCAGCTTATATACAAGGTTTAAAAGTACAATCATGATGTATATACTTGGCGGCTCCTCCAAGGCTGTTCAAGTGTCCGCGTTGATAAATCTTGCATGATGAAAACGAACAATTGGAGAAAGAGGAAGCCGCTGGTCACGATCACTAAAAGATGGGAACCTAGAATGATAGATTATTCAGTACATACAAAACAGACGACAGGTCGTTCAAGGCGGAACCTTTAGTGGCGACCCGGCGCTCCCGCTCTACAAGAAGAACTATCATCCATGGAATCCCTCGCAACTGAATGGAAGTACATACCGTATCCTGCTTCGTCTGTGAGAGATCAATTATATGCTGGTCGGAACGATTCATGTTTGTGGAGCGAATGTTGGCGGAAGCCGCCCCGTCCTGATTTGATGTATCATCGAAGGTGATGTTGTTGATAGAAACGTCACCTCGGACACACGCAGCGGAGCGAGACTCATAGTTCAACCTGAATATGCGTTAAGTGATATCAACAGCAATCAAAGAAGTAAAGTTACATGGCCACTACCCGTTTCGTGATCAATAGAAGGGAACGAAAAGAGAAATTCACTCGACGTACCCACAGTGATAATATATAGTTTGTTCATGCCTAGATAGAGCGCCATCCTGCCATACGTTTTCGGTACAGAGCGTGAGAATATATGAGCGCGCAACCCACCAGTATAACCTTGACGTATCAATAGCATACAGAAGAAGGGTGATCGCCTGAGCGATAGTTATCAAGACTCCGTAGTTGATACCATAGGTGAAGAACTTGTGAAGGATGCTGTCAGACCTTGATAGCAAATCAATTAAAATGCGTTTGAGAGCAAAGAATTCAGCGGGTACCGTTCACGCGACTGGGACAAAGTCAATCCAAGAGTGATCATGACGTTCGCTGCAGTAGCAGTAGCATGAATGGAAGCTATGTTTCCCTATCCAAAGACAGTGGTTCAGTAAATTCAGTGACAAGATTGGCAGGTGCTACCTTCTGTACATTTCCAGATGTCCCCACTTCAGGCCTGAGGGCGCACTCCACAATGAAGGCTGAGCCAATCGCTATACTTTCATGACAGAACGGTATTTGACTAAAATCGGGCTCTACTCACCAAGGCCAGCTGTAGCAAGAAGAAGCTGTACAGGGCTTTGTTAGCTAGGAAGACATCTCCGTGAAGAACATACGATAATAATGGGCAATGACCGATTCCCCGGGCGCCCTAAAGGACTATTTAATACGAAGTGTCAAGAATGATTAATGACGTGCAAGGCTTACGTCGGTATATCCTGACGACAAAGAAAACATTGACGCTGGACGCCTCACATATCAGGAGCCAAATCCGAGCAATCCAACAAGTGATCCTCACATGAAAACGACGATTACCGTGATCGCAAGTTGGACATCGAATGAACTACGAGGTGATAAGAAATAGTTAACCAGAGAACGGCAAACGCCATACTACGACATAGTATTCAAGGAGTCCAGGTTGCCAAAATTATTTATCTGAAAATGCCTCAGAGTAGCTCAGTATAGAACACAAGTCGTGATCGTTACCAGATAGTGGTGCATAACCTGAATACTCAGAGAGCTGGCCGCTGTTTCCATACCCCTTCGAAAATGTTGGTGCGATTAAAATTAAATCAAAAGGCTAGGTACCCACAGCAAAAATGCGACCTAAATCATTGGTTAGAGCTCTACGCCCGGTTTGACCTGGACCAGTTGAACACTACTCACGAATACACGCATTGGCCAGTGGTCAGAATTGGTGGTGATATAATTCCAGCCTTGAACCAACGTGACACCAAAGAGACTAACGATAGGTTTAGAAACAACGAGAAATTCGAACATAATCATGCCCCTACGCAATTGAAAGAACATATCCTGAAAAAAAGCTTGAATGTGTGATTTACTTGCAGCAAGCCCTACACGGCTCACCATAGAATACGCTATTGTAGCCTGCTGGGACACCGTGTGTATGGTCGTTAGACATTGAGCCAGTAAGCCAGTAATGCAAATTTGATCTCCCAGGGCGCACTGACCGAGCTATATACAAGGGACCCTAGTCGACCGTTTAGAGGCTGTCCGTTTTGCCCCATGTCTTATCTCCGAAATGAGCTCTTGATTGCTCAGGATAGGGGGGTCAGCCTGTCGTAAGAGAACTTGAACCAATACTGGCGTCCGTGATGGTTGATAGAAACGAAACAGTGGACTCGGCGTCGGTCCGATAACACCGATCCGTGCAGCCCTCTTTCAACAACCGCCACTATTGCCATGGAAAGTAAACTAAGAGTACTTGCACTACGATAAAAGTATTGTGCCAAAAATAAATCTCGCAGAAGTCTTACGTGGAATCTCATCTGCAACAGCATAATAACCTGTTATCGGTGTCGTTTACCTGGTTACTTAGGATTGGCCCTTTCATCACGGACTGACGGCTGAGTTCACATTTCCGGTGCTACAAATCAGCCAGAAGCTATCAAGCATATGTCCATGAGAACTCCGTTTCATGATTGTTGGGTATACCAAACATTTCTTCTCCACACGACTCGAAACTCTTCGTCCATCATCCGCTCTTGCTTTATAATTACTCAGCTCGCCAAGACCTTGAGATGAATTCGTTCTTTTCATCAAATCACAGGCGATGTAAATATATCGGAATCATTGTGTGCTAATATAATGAACTCGAATTTGGTAACGAAGTCACCAAGTAGTGTCAATGATCAGGCCATTACGCATCTACATATGTCCACATAGAAAATGATGTAACATATGATGAAGATCCGTATAAACGAGACTGTTGAATATCCACTCATAAGAAACTGATATCACTTGGTTGGCAAGACGACGACGGGCAAATAAATACAGGCCCTACATTCATATACATTTTGCCCCAGAAGTATACATCATTTCGTGGATCAAATACCTTTCTCATCAAACCTATGCCTTGCCTACGGAGCCAAATAAAACGAAAAACCTATCGCACACCTGGGCGAAGACTTCAGTAGCCTCCTCAACCGCGTCGGGGAAGGGCTTTGACTTCAGTCCAGCTGTGAGAGATTCGACGTAGGGATCACGTCCCCATGAGTTAACATTGAACTGAGAAGCATGCGATGAGTGACAAAAGATGGAGCATTGTAGATCCTGAATGATACCTTGCTGACACCGCTCTTTACGCATTCCTTGAATAATTCGTCAGGAAGCTCGTCGGTGCCGTGCAAGCAGATAGGGACACCACGACCCTTGAAGGTCGTTCTGAGCTGCCTCAATCTATGTTTTATTGAACATGAGAGAAGTAAATTACAGTAAACAGATAAACGACGTACATTTCTTGGTTGAAATTCGGGGGATTAATGTATGAGCCGTGGAGATTGCCAATAGAGGGTGCAAGAATGGTGGCACCGGTACTGTATGTTGTTCAAGGTCGACGAAGTGAGATAAGATGCCAACGGGCAAGAGCAAGACGTACCCCGTTATGAAAGCGTCAGCTTTGGCCGGGTCCGTGAGCTTTGCACCTGAAATCATGCGTAGTCCAGCTTCCCCACCCTCCAGTCTTCCGAGTTCCACTTCGACAGCTACACCAACCTTCCGTGCGCGCTCGACCCAGGGCCGCGCCTCTTCAATGTTTTCCTCGTCAGTCTAAGGGAATCAAGAATTCATATCGCTTGACCGATTATCGAAGAACGTTGGTTACCTCCGCGTGGCTGGCGTCGACCATTATGCTGTCGAATGCGATGCCTTGTTCAGCAAGACCGACTGCAAGCTCAAGATGCTCTTTGTCGGTGGCATGATCCAGATGCACGGCGATGGGAACAGATGCAGAGTGCGCGCTGCCTCAACAGATGAAATCATCTGTTTTCGATATAACCAAGGGGGACTTACGTATCCAAGCAAAACTGAAGGAAAGAGCCTTTCCCATAGGCTAAAGTTACAGGAAAGAGCTGGAGGATAGCGGGGGATCTGGACCGTTCAGCAGCGCGTACCAGCCCAATGACTGAGTGAGCATCATAACTTTAAACATGTAAGATAAACCACACTTGAATGATTAAATTTATATACAACACATACCAAGTCTGAGCCAATATACCATATCCTTCTCTCTCAGCCTTCAACAAGATCTCGAGAGTACGATTACCTTTGAGAGATTCGGACATGTTGGGTTCTGAGTCGAGGTAGACGTAGGTGCCGAGCCGAGGTACCGCTGTCGAAATCTGGACCTAGAAATATATTCTCGACATATGTAGGAGCCGGGACAGTCGTGCTCCCTTGTAACTGGGAGTCGGAACGATCGCCAGGACCAGGCCTCCCGGGTAGATATAGACCCGGATCGGGAAACCGGGCCGGAGCTTCTACTTTCTGGTTCAAAGCTCTCAGTCCTCTTGTTTCTTCCAGAACTACAAAGGTGTTCACGCGACCTCAACAGAATCGGACATCTGGCGAAACAGGAAAATTTATACCGGACGCTTTCTGTATCTCGGCGCATGTACATCTATGATCGTGCAACCCGCTGGAAAAACATCTCGAAGCGTGGCAAATTTGATGTCCCGGATATGTAGATATCATTCCGCAATTTCTGCCCAGTGCGGGGAACGTATGTTCGAAACTGGGGAAGCAAGGGGAAGCGGGGTGTCGGACATGCTAGAAAGAGGAAACGGGTTGCGGCACCGAATTTTGGTCAAGCTACAAAAGGCCCCCGTCTCTCCCACTTCTTCCCCTGCTTCTTGCCCCTCTCTAGCGGCAATTATCTTCTCCTTTGAACATATCGTGACAATATGGTATCTGTTTCCGGGAAACCAGAGCAAGAATGGCAGGAGGAATTTGCCAACACCGTGTACGAGCCTGGAAGCGAGGTCGAGAAAAGACTCGTACGGAAGATTGATAGACACATTGTACGTTATTTTCCCTGTCACAAACTTATGAGCTCTTTCTGACTTCAGTATAAGGTTCCGACAGTTTGGGTGTTGTACACACTATCATACCTTGGTAAGTGCTGTTTTAACACGAGACCGTCTGTTTATCGACCGCGTACTTTGAAAGACGGCGCCAACATCGGAAATGCGAAGAGTGGAGGGATGGAAGAAGCCCTGAACCTGACATCCAACCAGTACTCGATAATATTACTGGTGTTCTTCGTGGGTTTTTTTGTCTCCTTGGAAGCAAAGTTGATTTAATTTTCTTTGGTTGCAGATCTCATATGTTATCTTTGAAGTTCCAGCAAATATGTTCCTTACACGCGTGAGACCCTCTTACTAGTAAGCCGGATTTTTCTGTCTGTCATTCTCTTTAAAACGCTCTTCTCCTTTCCAACAGCTTGTCAGGCCTTTGTTTTGTCTGGGGCGCTGTCGCAGCTTGTATGGCGGCAGCAAGCAACTATCGACAGCTTGCTGGTGTCCGGTTCTGCCTAGGTATCATCGAGGCGGGCTTCGCTCCCGGCATTGCGTTCTACCTTAGCTCATGGTATAAGAGGCACGAGCTAGCCAAGAGGTTCGCCATTTATTATACGGCAACTGCTGTTTCCGTACGTTTCCCCTCCTCGATACACGTAATGCCGTTGACATATGATCTTCAGGGTGCCTTCTCTGGTCTCCTTGCTGGAGTTATAACAGACAATCTAGACGGTGCCCGAGGGATTGATGGCTGGAAATGGCTTCTCCTTATTGAGGGAGTGGCCTCTTCCTTTGTTGGTCTGTCTGAAATGCTTTCTTAGTTTTCCTTCCCTTGACCTCTTTGATAGCTTGTTTTACCTGGATGATTCTCCCTGACTGGCCCAGTACGACAAAATGGTTGACTCCTGAGGAGAGGGTAGGATGAAATCGCCTTCGTCGTTGTAACCCATCTGACGAAGTATGACCCTTAGTTCATTGCAATCCAACGTCTTGCGTATGAGGGTATTGGCAACACTGCGATCGGTGGATCAGATTCCCCATCGCACAAGGAGGCATTCTACCTGGCTATCAATGACTGGCGCACGTGGGCTTTATCTTTCATGTATATGCTTGCGACCGGCGCACAGACAATCCAGTATTTTATTCCTTCACTTGTCGGGCAACTCGGGTACACCGGTGAGTGGGACCGTCAAGCGACCTCGACGATCCTCTGAGTATCCTCCTAGGCTACACGAAGCAGTACATGACTATCCCAATATACATGGTAGCGCTGGTTGGTATCGTGTTCTTCTGTTTTCTCTCCGACATTAGGAAGGAGCGAGGCAACTACGTGGCGATTACTTCACTGATCGCCGGTATATCATTCATAATTACGGTGGCAGTCGATAACCATAAAGTGAAGTATGCTTTCCTGTGCTTTGCTGTCGCCGGTGTGTATGCTGCCTGTCCGCTGACATTACTAGTGAGTTTTTTTACGTGCCTACACAGGAGATAGCATTCTGATGGCGTCCATCCTAATCTAGTGGGTATCGGGTATTATCGATCATCCTGCGGAGA
Organism: Desarmillaria tabescens; assembly: GCF_030435595.1. Taxonomy (NCBI): domain Eukaryota; kingdom Fungi; phylum Basidiomycota; class Agaricomycetes; order Agaricales; family Physalacriaceae; genus Desarmillaria; species Desarmillaria tabescens. The sequence continues at coordinate 110,819 of NW_026848343.1, read as the reverse complement.
AAAGAGCAGCGGCTATTGCCATCGTGAATGGACTGAGTAACTCTGCGTCGATATACGGGTCATTTTTGTGGCCTAGCAACACGGGATCTCGATATGTTCAAGGATTTGCTACAACCACGTATGCCCCTTAGCGGCTCGATTTTGTTGCGGTGCTGACAATGTCGTAGCGCTTTTGTCTTGACTCTTTCTGTTTCTGCACAGATCTTGAAAGTTTTGTTGAAAAGATATCCATCCAAAGGCCTTAACGATGACCTAGCAGGAAGTAAGGACGTTGAGGGCGTCGACGCCTGATGCTTTAGTGTACAATATAGCGATACCTCCGAATGCTCGCGTACCAAAAGAGGCATTCATATTTTACAGTATCGCCATCCATAATTGCGACTCCCCATTCTACGATTTATGTATTTAGTGTTCACGCGATGGATTACCTCCCAAACTTCACTTTGATAATGTCACAAACTACCTCGAAAAATTTGAGATGTCTCTATGATTCTTCACGGAACAATCAACTAGCCCACGGGCAGGGGCGGGGCAAAGGTCGCGAACTCCTGTACAGCCACCCCCATACCGTAAGAGTTTCGAAATTCAAATAAATTCTATTTGAACCTTAACCTCCACCCTGTCTGTACTGCCCATGAGCTCACAGTCGCCCGTCGAGCACCGCCCATCCCCAACGTCTCAGGACGCGTCTCCAGGGGAGAACAACACCGACGTCGCGAATCTCACTCACAAGGAATCTGTTCCGGCTGGCGAAAAGCGTGTACCTCTAGCATGCCATAGGTGTAGAATCAAGCGTGCGAGATGTTCTGGAGAACGTCCGGTCTGTCGTACCTGTGCTAAAGTTGGTGAAGAATGTACTTGGCCTAGTGGTAGACGGCGGAAACGAACTCGGAAGGAAATGGAGGAAGAGGAACGTAGACAGAAGGAAAGGGATCAGATGACAGTGAAGGACGGAAAGATTTCAGAGGATCCAAAGGACATGAATCGGGATGCAATGTCGCCTTCACTTGCTTGGGTGAGTGCAATGGTGCCCGCCTACTCCCGTCCTTCTAACGCGATACAAGGCAAACATAGATCAAACTATGAGTGCAGCTAATATGTGGGATTTCCCCACGCCCGTGTCGTCGTCGTCGTATATATGGCCTACACCAGGTCCTTCTGCCATGAGCCAGACACCTACGACACCGATTATTCCATTCCCGCAGCTCAGTGGCCAGCCAGAAAAACAGACTGTCAATCTCGTGCGCGCTCTCGAATCCCAAGTTGCTTACATTGATGGAGATCCCACGAATTCTGACGGACTGGAACTGTATTATTATCGTTTTGTAGGTCCTTTATTTTTGGGGACACTGCTCGCATTAACTTTTATTTGTGCCCAGTCTGGATCTACCGCAATCCATCCAGGCATTAACCGGATCTCATTAAAACTTCAGCCAAAAGCCGCTGGGTCAAGCGCCAGTGCGCCAGTGCCTGGTTCCCAATCTAAGCCTGGCCCGCCAGAACCGCCAGAGCAAGTGTTCGACGATGCCGGACTACCATTGCCGCATATTCGATTACCTCTACTCGATACATTTTTCAGCACCATGAGCCCGTATTTTCCCAGTGTAAATCGGAAAAGGATGGAATTAAGACTGGAGACAGGCACAATGTCGGCGTTCTTGTTGAATTGTATATGTGCTGTCAGTGCCAGGTGAGTCGAGTCGTTAAAAATTGTTCTTCAGCTGCTGGTACGTTCCTCGGGACTCGATGGGTTCCATAAGTCCCATTTCTCCTCGCAGCAACGTACCAACTTTCGGAGTGCTGGATTTATCGTGTAATTGATGTCCACTAGATTTCACCCATCGGGGACTCAGTCTCCTGCAAAGGTTCGTTACATCCCTAGGACCAATATTTCCCCTGAACCAGAAGACAGGCTTGTGCTCCTTTCATAACGAAAGCGCAAGAGCTCATCATCCCCCTTCTTCATCTACCGACAACGGACGTAGTAACGGGTCTGCTACTTCTCTCTTGGGCAAATTTTGGGCAGAACTCGGAGAGCGGATTATGGGTGAGCTTCCTTCTATCGTGGCTCTTGGTTGCGAAATTTAACCTGAAGACATGCCCTAGCAATATTCTGGGTATCGTCATTTTTTGCCGTACCAGTTCCTGTTATACTAATGTATCGAATCAGTATAGCAATTCGAATGGCCTTGGACCTAGGATTGCATGAGGTTTGTTTCTGCGCTTATGTCTTCGCCTCCTTTTGATGAAATTCTAGATATCTGAAATATACGAATCCCTGGCACATGTCGTCCGGACGCGTTTACTGTTCTGGAACCTCTTCATAACGGTAATATCTGCCAGAAATCACCGCGAGGCTTCATAAACTCACCCGTTATCACAGGACAGAATACTCGCTTTTTCCACTGGGCGGCCACCTTCGATATCTGAAGAAATAATTGAGATTCCCCTACCAACTGACGAAGACTTCTTCCCAGATCCTGCTTCGTGCATGGGCGATCCTCATGAGGAAATACAGCCAATTCCATTCCAGCATTGGGTCAGACTGATGGTTCTGTGCGGGCGAATAGCAAACGTATTGAACGGCCGCCGAGGGAGATTGCGGACTCTAGTGGGCCCAAGTGAACCAAGCGTAGATCTGCTGAGTGGGCTCCAGGGGCAACTCGTGCAGTTTTACGCAGATCTTCCGGGGGAAATGAAGTGGAGCGTAGAGAATTTTAGGAAACAGGAAGCCCGAAACCACGGGGTGAGTGCTTGGCAAGGTCTGTTGATGCATGAGTTTACAAACGAATACATCGATAGGGGCCGTATTTGACGCTGCATCTTTGGGCCAATGCAGTCATGACATTGGTGTACCATCCGGAGCTGCTTACGAGTCCATCAGGAATGGAGACACCTTTGTCACAAAATATGGATCGGTCAATTAAGTTGTCTATGTCGAGCGCGAGGACTATCAGCGAATGCTTGGTCTTTGCCGATCTATTCGCATCTCAGTCCTACGTCGGTGACTTATGTTCTCTAGGACCATCCAAGAACTGATCTGTTATACGCAGCTTTCAAGTCCGTTTACGGTCCAGCCCATATATGTTGCTTGGTAGGTTTTGGTCCTTACGGTTGCCGGGGTTGCAGACACTAATGTTGAGCTAGCTTGGCATTCATCCATGACTTGAGAATAAGCAGTATGATGGAACTCACCCAAAAACCTCCTACGGCTGAGTTACTATTGACGTCGCTGGCGCGCCAGAACCTATCTGCTCTTATCAAAGCTATTCAGCACATGGAGCACTACTGGGCAGGGATATCATATGTCTCAGGGATTTTGGATAGTAAGACGGTCGGCCTAGCACATGTGAGGGTCGATCCGTCTAAGAAAACTTTTATATCTCTCCCCGATAAAGGCCTACTAAGGAGGTTTACTAGTGCGTGTTATCCTTCACCGTCAACTAGAACCCTTGGAATTACAATCATTCGTAGCATCGGACTTGAAATTGGCTCCACCCACAGAAACATCGTTATGGGCTTCCATGGCGAAGGAGGCCGCCGAAGCAAGTGAGTTGTTGATTGTTTCCTGTTTGTACTGTGCCTCGGGTCGGGCTCATTCAAGGCAGGTACATGCTCGTTGGAAGACCTGTTGAGGACATACTCCGTCGAGGGTTTCTATGTCCAACCGGCAGATTCGTTTGACTTGCAGAGCCTGTTGGGTTCTGGTATCGGTACTAGCGGGAGAGCTGGGAGTGAGACGAGCTCCGCGTAGGAGGCGGTAACCGGTTGCGTCGCATTTGCATTATTTATCGGATATCTAATGGTCGTTTATGTAGCTTTATGAGGTAATATTAGAACTGAAGCACCTTCATCCAGGTGTTCGCCGCGGCCAAACGACTCACGAGGCGTCTTGGGATCCACACAAAAATTTCAGGTGTATCGGTGCAGCTCTGGCTAACTAGTAACAGGGACAAGGTTGTCCATGTTGTAATCTGAGTCGGTACCGACGCCCTGGGGCGGAGTAACCGGAGTAAGTGTCTCCGGATGCTAATAGACGGTCACGAGCGCATACCACGATCCCAGTCACCCGCAACCTCGTCATGGCTCTTCACGAAGCCGAGCTGCATTTCCCTCTTGTTTTCTTTTTTCATAAGCTTTGCTCAGCCTGTAGGTCGTAATACATCGGGCGGTGAGAAGCGGTGAGTAATCATCGGAAACGTGAACAATCGGACAATCGGACCTCGGGTGCCAAGAAAATTCGAATGACGCACCTGATATGACTTGAGCTATTCACGTAATTCGGTCCGCTCTCATCACCTTCGGCACTTCCGTCAATTCACGTTTTCATCCCCTCATGTCAACCACGAATAAGGTCCTCGTCACCCCAGAGGAGGGCACAAAGGTTGGGCCTATCCATGAATATACTGCCGAACAGAAGGCTAAAATAACTGCCTTGGAAGAGGTAAGTGAAATTTCAAGATATCATTCTTTGACCTGAGGCCAAAATTTTTATTTTTCTTCAGTACGCACACACTCTTTTGCTCCCCGAGAGCGACCCTTATCATAAATGGGAGCTTCGATGGCTGAATAAACCAGATACGATGCCCAGATATATGCGCTCGGCCAAGTGGAATTATCCTGACGCCCAAAAGCGTATCAAAGCTACGATTGAATGGCGCAGGGATTTCAAACCCGATTTGATCCCCCCAGACGAGGTTAAGATTGAAAGCGAGACGGGAAAGATGTAGGTATTCATATTGAGTCTTTGACAGTAGCTGACTTCAGCCAGTATTATCAACGGATTTGACAAAGACGGCCGTCCGATTATTTATATGCGTCCAGGACGAGAAAACACAGAGTCGAGTCCCCGTCAACTGCGACATTTGGTGTGGTGTTTGTTCGCGTTTTCTTGATTTTTCTTGTCTTTGTCTTTGAAAGTAACGTACTCGACAGAGAACGGGCCAAAGATCTAATGCCTCCAGGGCAGGAATCCCTTGTCATTATTGTCGACTACAAGAGCACCACTCTGCGAACTAATCCCTCTATATCTATTGCGCGTAAAGTGAGTGTCTAGGTCGACAAGGTCACGGTGACGCCATGACAATCAATTCCACCAACTAGGTCCTACATATCTTACAACAACATTACGTAGAGACACTCGGTCGTGCGCTAGTAGTGAATCTTCCCATGATCCTCAATTTCTTCTACAAGGGTATATCTCCATTTCTTGATCCCGTCACACGCGATAAGGTGTGTTCCATTCTTCCTCCATAACAATGACTTTCAACATCATTACTACGCGCAGATGCGTTTCAATCCCAATTTGCTGGAACTCATTCCCGCATCACATTTGGATGCTGATTTCGGGGGTGAATTTAGTTATGAGTTCGAGCCGCATAGCTATTGGAATCAGATTGTCATGTAAGTTCCCACTACGCTCTTGCATCACCGTGTCAACATCACGAGCCATTTTCAGGGCGTGTCGTGTAGCCCCAGATGGAACACGTATAGAAGGAGAGCTAGAGTCGTCATCGAATACCCCGTCAGTCCCTCTTCACTGACCTCGTCACTGATTGGCTGATGGATGTAGATGTAAATTAAGGCGCGATGAAGCATCCTCAGAGGCAACTACCGCCATCGATATTCCTGCCGTAGACAAGCTTCCTGACCTTTCCTTTAACCAACATCCTGAGCCTCAGACTGTTTCCTTAGTCGCTTGACACACTTCTCTCGGCCATTTGTATTTATAACTTTGCAGGATATATTCTCAGCCATTATTTTACGTGCATATGCAGTTTGTATTAATCGTTGAGCTAGAAACATGATCATATCACAATGTAGGTTTGCTGCCGCGTCAGTCCCTGAGACTCATTTACAACTACAATGCAGCGACTGTTTTATTTTCCACAACGATATCCAATAAGTATGTAGGAATACCAGAAACACGATGGCCAATCTATGTGATGGATGATATGATCTTCCGTTTCCCCCAGCTTGTTTAAGTCCGCTTCACGTGGGCCCGTTTCGATCTTTCTGGGCGTCAGCGAAGAATACAATAATATTAACTACCTCTAGGATGGATGGAAAACTGACTACGAATAGGCTCTAAGAAATGCCTCTCACAGTACTCCTTCGCCTCCTCTTCGCCCCTTAAATCACTATCGAAAACGTGCTCATAACTCGCATCTTTGCACCGTCTTCTTCTCCAAGCATCTGGTTAGCGTAGAGAGGGGGCGCCTTCTCATAGAACGAGTCCATGTCTAAGAGATCATCACTCTCAACGACGTGCGGGTTTCCAGGCTTGCCGGTGCCAAAGGACCTGAGCATGCGCCCTGTTTTCTTGCTCCTATAGGTGAAAAATGACTTCGTCCTGCGAAGTTGCCCTGGAGGTGAGACTGATGGCTGACGAGGACGATAAATGGTGGAAGGAGGGGTTGCCGTGCGAAGGAGAATTGGCCTTCTCGCAGAAATTGACTCCTCAGCGAGAGGTGTGACTGGTGGGTTGGTGTACCATGCCATCGCAGCAAAGATACCGTTGGATATAGCTCCAACGACGCTGCTCCACGAGATCAGAGGCGAATCAGAGTCAGAGCTTGACGTGGCCGAAGCCGAATCCGAGTCGCTGTCCTCGATTTCAGGATCAGAGCTGCCTGACACCTGTTGGGGAGGAACTATGGGATTGAGGGCTTCGTCGGGGGGAGACATTTGTTGGTCTTCGGGATCGCTGGTGGCCTGCTGGGAAGGAAGATTGGAATCAGGAGGTTGGTTAGGGAACGGGCTTTATCGAAGACCGTCGGACGTACCGGGATTCAATGCTTGTTCGTCACTACTACCAGAGTTGTCCAAATCAACGGGCGAGCGTTCTTCGATACTTTTAGATTCAAGAGTGGTTTTCTGCCCTCGAAAAACGGCGGCGGAGGAAGATTTGGCAAGTTGCGTTTGCACGCGACTTCCTTCTTCTACACCAGTTTTGATCCGTTTTGGACTGGTAGATGCGTCTTCGCCTTCAGAAGAACGGGAGCGCTTTCGAGGAGATGTTGCTATCGATCTCGAGATCAGGAATGCGCCGGATTGACCTGCATGGTTGGTGGTCCTATGGGGGAGGAAACTGTTGACGATTATTGCCATGGACACAACAGAGTGAACCACATACTTTGGAGGAGGCATCAATACGGTATGGGTATCCTCCCTCAGAGCGTCCGAGGCTCCCTTCATCTTTGACCTGTTATCCATTAGACAAATTCATGTGAAGGGCGGGAAATAAACGTACGCCCAGTCCGGATCTCCAAACAGCGCTTTGTTTACCCCAGCTCGTCGCCTTGATGTAAATCATAAATTTAAAGCAAAAATGTATATAGCAAACGAGTGCTTACGGAGAAGGCTGGAGCTTTTTCTGGGTGAAATTACTGTTACGTTGGTCGTCACTAGACTCGCCGCCGTCCTCCTCTTCTTCAAAGTCACCAGTATCCATCACTTCCACTGTTCGCACGATCTTATCCGCGAACGCTTGCCCACAGATACTTGTAACAAGCGCCATGAGCGACGTAGTCTTCGCTCGCTCTTCATCTAGAGCTAGCCTGGCTTTTGTGTAGAGGAGCGTAGCATCTTTGATGGACACCTGCAATGCACGCAGCGCGTCATGAACCTCTAACCTCCCATCTTCTAACTTGCGGGCTCCGTCGAGCAGATCGACACTAGAGCTGACTGGGAGGCCATCAGGCGGGTAATGGTTCAACGTAGGAATCACGGAGCCATTTATCTCATCATCAGGTGTCGCAAGAAATTCCTCCGCGGCGAAGTGCCGCTCAAGTTTCCATGTTCCGTCGGGTTGTGCCACCCATGCGTGATTTGCGAGTAAGGCAAGTGGTACAGGGTTGGATTCTGCGGGAAAGAGCCACTGCATGATTGCAGGTAGGTCGTACGAACCCAAGGCGCTTCTGGGGAGCGCGACAGTGCTTGGGATATCATGAGCCTGGTAGATGGAGATCAAAGAAATAGAATGGCGTTGAAGGGATTAGACTCACAGCTACATAGTCTGAAATGATGGCGTCGTCGGTAAGCTCAGCGAACTCTGACATGGATATAGTCGCTTGGTCGTGGATAGACATTGCTGGCACGTTAAGAGAGGATGAAATGAAATGTCAATGCAGAAACCAATCGCGTCCCCGTCTGTCTTATATATTATAACAGAACAAAGGAAGGCCGAAATGGGATGGACCGGAACACAAAACAATAAAGTAGCTGGTATGGCCCTTTTAAGACTATTGTTGCATTGTTCTCGGCCGGTATGGTCAATGCGCTAGTGTATAGGCCGCCAGTCCGTCGCGTTTCTCATTTCTATAGCAATAGAAACACTGTTAGACTTGGAAAATTGAAGCAGAAATCTCATGCACTGTACCACTAGTCCACATTATCGGGTCACTAAGTGTCACCTAGAGCGCCGGTTTAGTTGAACAGCGGTACCAAGTGCAGATCCATATAGCATCAACGTTGATTTATTGCTGTTTGCAGAATAGTTGGCGCAGCTGCCTTTTTGGGCTCGATCGCTTTTTTTGTCCGTCGAGTCGCAATATCACTTTTCAGTTATATCTTCTCCGTTTCCCCATCAAATTACATGGAATTTGGTATGTGTATGATTCCCTCACTATTTCCGAGATGCGAGCCCCAATTCTGAAGTTTCGCGAGCAAGTTTTGAGTTCCTCAAATTTCGGCATGCATAACTGACATTTTCATCACTGCGAGAGAAGGTAACCAGATGTAAGCATATGGTAAGCTGAGATAATTTTTGAGTATCATTTCTGAGGTGCATGCAATGGAATTGGAGTTGTGGTGGCATCCTATTGTTCCTTTAGGATGTCAGGGTCCGGGTCGAAACATGCAACTCTTGATTTAACACCGCGATAATTTTTCTGGCACCAAAAATGCTGTTGTGCATCTCGCCTTGTATGAATACATTGACTTTCTCCCTTGGAGCATCTTCGTAGCATCCATTGTTGGCAAGATACAGCTGAAAAGTTGATCTGAGCCCTCACAGCAGGCTAGAATTTTCAAATTGACTAAATTAAAATTCTGACTGCACCGGCACCTCAAGGGCTTCAGGAAATGTCGAAACATATCTTATTTCAAGCAAATATCTAATGTACTGACCGAGCTACAGCTGAAAAGTCTTTCGCGCCAAAAAAAAGCAACCAGGCCCAAAAAGGCAGCTACGCCAACTATTCTGCAAACAGCAATACTTTATTGATTGACCACCGGTCGTCATGGAAAAGGTAGGAGAGGCAGATTCGGGTTAGTACCGATGTCAAGGTGCAAGTTGGATCACAGAAGGACATCTAAAGTCTAAGATCTGATATCGTAGGCCTTATGGTCTAGTCGCATGATTCCTCGTTTGGGTTGAATTTCGAGGAGGTCCTGGGTTCAATTCCCAGTGAGGCCCTTTTTCTTTTAAAGACCAGCTCCCTGGGGCCTGGACCGCCGTCGTCTGGACTCTGATGACAGATATTGACTGTAATACTATAATATGATGTTTTATTGTAACTTACATACCTCCTCGTCCGACGTCGCTCGACCCCATGAGAATTCCGGGCAGAGCACATGGTTGATTCAATGATTGGCTGTTGGCGGTCATCCAATCAGAGCACGAGCACGTGACCATGAGACAAATACCTTCCTCACGCCATTCGATTTCGAAAATAAAAGTGGGGTGGTTTTCACTTTACAGCTTTCATTCAGTCCACCATGTCCTTCAACACGACGGCGGCCCCGTCGTCGTTTGCTTCTGTCTACGCCGACATCGACCTCCAGTCTCTGAACTGGTTTGAACAACAATGGGCCGCCTGGTATGTTTGGATAGGGAACCCAATCATTGCAACTGGATTGATGAGCTTTTTGTTGCATGAGGTACTCCTTTTCATCTGTTTTGCAACCAACGATTGACCAGTAGTGTAGATTGTTTATTTTGGCCGTTGTATACCCTGGATTATTATCGATGCGATACCTTACTTCCGCCAGTGGAAGCTTCAGCCCAATAAGGTTCCGACTGCTTTGGACCAATGGGAATGCACCAAGATGGTTTTGTTTTCACATTTTACTATCGAACTGCCGACGGTTCGTAAGACGTCTATTTCCCTGATGAGATTATACTGACGTCAAGCCTAGATCTGGCTATTCCACCCGTTGGCCGAGTCCATTGGAATGTCGACCTACCAGGTTCCTTTCCCGTCTTGGAAGACCATAGCGCCTCAAGTTATGTTTTTCTTCTGGTTCGAGGATCTCTTCCACTGGTGTGGTAAGTTTAGGTACAACGATAGCAACGTTCACCATTAACACGATTCCTAGCCCACCGCGCGCTTCACTATGGTCCCCTCTATAAGTACATTCACAAAATCCACCACAAGTACTCTGCGCCATTCGGTCTAGCCGCTGAATATGCCCACCCTGCTGAAGTCCTTATCCTCGGTACCGGCACACTTGCAGGACCTCTGCTTTATTGCTTCTTCACCCAGAACTTCCACATCTTGACCATGTACATCTGGATCACCCTCCGTCTTTTCCAAGCAGTCGACGCCCACAGTGGTTATGGTGAGTTACTCACACCGTAGGACGCATGAATCGGCACTAATATGATCCCCAGACTTCCCATGGTCGCTCCAACACATTCTCCCATTCTGGTCTGGTGCCGAGCATCACGACTTCCATCATATGTCGTTTACCAACAACTTCTCGACCTCGTTCCGCTGGTGGGACAGGCTCTTCGGCACGGATACCAACTATTTGAGACACTGTGAACGTGTTCGGGCTGCCCATGCGGCGAACAAGAATGCCACACGGGAGGAGCGTCTCGAGATCGAGCGCAAGCTGATGGAAGAGGTCGAGGCTGAAGGTCTCGCCGCCGAAGCTGAGGTCGAGCGGAGCGTAAAATCAAAAGCAGAGTAGGAATACGACATTAATTAGATCCCTTGTTATACCATATGCTTAATATGTTTTGCTTGGACTGCACACGGCCAAGTAATGACAGAAATCATTTCGAGACAAAGAGGCCTATTCACGCTATAACCTGGTATATAACCACCGAAAATAACGAGGTCGCGGCGGTGGCAAGGAATTCTGTTCTTCCAAGGCCTGGCTATTGGCATTTCACACTAGTCTCCCCTAGGCAGACTCTTATCTCTCTTGACAGGCAAGCAGTCGAGATTTGAAATAAGAGTCTGCTAGCGGACACGCCGTGGATACTGGAGCACGGTTGGTTTTCCCATTTTCCTTTTAAGGGATTTAGTCATGTGACCTGCGAGCGGTGTCAACAAACGAGAAGCGTCTTTGTTTAGTATCGTTCCGACTATTTATCATATTTATGGGCTCCCAGCAGCCCCCCAATCATGACACTATACCACCCAATGCCACTCCTAGTCATATATCTCCTATACAAGCGACTACCTTCTCCCACACTCCCAATTTTCGTTCCTTTTCTCCTGGCTCTGCAGGGCTGGTTCCACTGCGGTCTTGTTCTAGTGAGTTGTCGCTTTCCACTGCGTCGACGCCTGTCTCCATGCTCAGTCGAAGTATATCACTACCTAATTCAATTGATTTGCCTCAAACACCGTCTTCATCATTGCAATCTCGCTCCGCAACAACCTTCATGTCTCCGATGACCCCCAGTGCGCCACCTACCACTCGTGTTTGGAGGAGAAAAGGTGCTACACGGCTGCCGAATGATGAAAACATTCCGCTGTCTCCATGCATGCCCTCGCCATCACTGTCTACCCAGCCCAACAAACGACGCAAGCCTTCTTTGACATTGCCCGATCCAATTATAACAAAGAAGTCCTGAAGCACGAATCTCTGCCTCGAGGAGAAGCTCTCCAGGGTTCTAGAGGCATGCTCAGAAATCGGTCTCTCATGGGCCGAAGTTCAATATGAGATGTACCGTCTACCTCCGTCCCGGGAGAAGGAGGACTGGGAACCTCCTCACTGCGAAAAATTCGCATCTCGAAGGACCACAATCGCTCATTTTCTCCAGGGGAGAACATCATATACGGTATCCAGCATGCTTGATATCTGGATTCGTCACCCCTACGGTCGTCCTCACAAGGATTCGTCGCTCCGAGGCATTCATTACTCCCAGCTCTCAGTAAGGGTAGAGCGCGCCTTAATTAGTTTTTAGCTTTGTAATACTGTGCACATGATATACACGTGATCAAAAAATCGTGCTCCAGTGTTGACCCCATTTCCGATTTCAGACTAATTTCACACTACATGGAGGGGAAGGAGCTCGAGGTTCAATCAAGATTGGTCTTTCTCACTCATCCTGCCCAGTTATTGATGATACTGTACGCGATATAGCGTGGTAACAATGCGTCCCGTAGCAGTTTTCGAATTGAAAAGCCAAAACCTCCGAGAATGTGGTGGAAACGGTGTGGTTTTGGTGTGGTGCAAATGCCCAGCGTCAGTACGGGTCTCGCGGGGATGCTTTATGGAGTTTTTCAGACAATTCTATCTCGACATTACTTTTCCCCTGTGAAATAGGTAATGCAAACGTTTTATTCTACTTAGAGAAGCTTGCAAGGACAAACGCGGTAGCACCCGGACCGTAATAGCCGGCTTCACTTCTAACTCTCACGGCGTCAGCACGGAGCTCGCTTTCCCAGCGAAGACCATGGACAGTATTCCTAGTATTGAACAGGAACTATTCGAACTTCATATCGGCATTACGACTGCTGCTAACCATTTCCATCGCTGCATTACTCAATGCGAAACATTTTCCCCGCTTATTTTGTCAACCTATCTTCCCGCTATCTCGTTCAGGAGACTAGGATTGCCTTCAATGACCAATTTTGACGCACTTCGGGTGAGTTTAATGCAGGTGGCTGGATTCATGGACGCCAATAATCGTACAATGTAGGTGCATACACCTTCCGAGCCTGCCAAGGCCGGAGCCATTGAAAGAACTAGCGCAAATACAGGAAGACCTGTGATCTTGCCTTCAGAGATATACGACTTGATTTTTCACTACCTGGATCGATCCGAACTTGCAGCAGTAGCTTTTGGAAGCAAATCCTTTCATTGTATCGCAACTCGCGTCTTGTACCCCACCATCACCCTCAAAAAGCCCATCGAATCAATCTGTTGTCTCCGCACCATCGCAAGTAACAAATCCTTGGCGTCTTTAGTACGTTCATTCAAAGTAGACTGGGCCGATCTTAAATCCCCCACGTCGAACTTTTACGCCCTCGCACAAAGGGCTCTGCGTAACCTCACCAACCTCAACGCTCTAACCCTTGAGCTTCCCCGCAGACCTCCGTGGATCATCGACGATTGCACCTTCCGTCTGAAGGAGTTTTCCTCGTCGTATTCATGGCAACCCAAACTTGCGCACTTCATCGAGTCCCAGCCGACGCTGACGGCTGTGACACTCCACGGTCTCGATGGTCTTTCTCTTGCCGCATTCGAAGGCGGCATGTTCAGACCGCAGTTAGCTATTGGTTTTAACCAACTGGACGCAACGGCGGTCCCAAACCTCACGTCGTTACGTGCCATTCACGCGACCCCCGAGCTGCTGTCGTTGTTTCTCCGTGGGCGGCCTGTGAGGACGTGTTCGGTGCCTGTCTATCCAGACTCGGTTCTTGAGACGTTGGATGCGCTCATGACAACGTCGGTGGCGATAGAGAAGCTGAGCTTGATGAGTTTTGATGCCGAATCACCTGGGTATCTATTCGTGGAGGTAGCCAAGCGGTTCCCACAGTTGAAGGCACTACATGTCCTCCTTTTGAGGGGAGATTATTCGGAGGTCTGCATTGTATTTTTTTCCTTCGCACACTCCGAGTTTGCTGATCATCACTTGTCGTGATGTAGGAAATTCTAGATGGGATATCACCAGTTTTGAGAGCATTCAAGCAACTAGAGGTCTGGAACGCGGCATTTGATATTTTAATCGAGCTCATGATCATTTTCAGTATTTGACATTCATGGCACAGGTCCCATTGAGTGGATCTGCCAAGTACGAGCACAAGATCGCTACTCAATGGCATCTGCACTGCCCATCCCTGAAGACGATCATTTTGCCAGAAGGGAAGATGTGGTTTAAGACCTCGTAGCGGTAGTGAAACACGCTGAGTACTCGATACGGACGTATAAATGGGCTTCGTTTACATGCTTTATGTGCCGAACAGCAAGAGTAATGTGACGATTTCCTGTCCGAGTATACCGACACCTGCTTCGAATCACCAGAACTATGGTATTCAGTCGCGTCTGTCAGTTCTCCTGAATCACTGGAACCTCGGGTACCTTCGATCCTACTATTACTGACTCAGACCGCAGTACAAACCATTCACATTACAGCACTGCCGCGTTCAAGTGTGGGATGTTTCTTGCGGGTATGGACAGATGCAGTAACAAACTTTGACCGTCGTGTGAGTCTAAACTCCTTTTTCATGAGAACGACGTGACTTCTGACCTTTCAGCTTACATCTAGCGCCGCAATAACGATGTTACTCGCGTAATTGGCTCATCGTTTTGCAGGGCTTGTCTGCTTATAAAGGGGTATTTTTTGCCTGGGGTCACTAAACACGCCACTCTCGAGAGACATGCATTGCTTTACAATCCTCGCCGCACTGGCTGTGCCTCTTCTCGCCGGGGCTCAAAATACGGTATACCGTCTATCATTCTCTTTCGTAGCGCTGACAGAGCATCCAGCACGTCATACAAGTCGGCGGCACCGCGACCGAAACCGGCGGCATCTTCCAGTTCATCCCGCCCAACATCACTGCCACCGAAGGAGACGTCGTTACCTTCAACTTTTCCGGGGCGTCAGTATCTTGTCTTTCATTCTGTACCCGCGCCTAGCTAACCAATTAATTTAATTAATTTAGCCCAGGCAACCACTCGATCACCCAATCCAATTTAGCGAACCCCTGCACGCCGCTGAGCGGGGGTTTCGATTCTGGCTGGGTTTTCATCTCAGGTCCGGGACTTTCGCCTACTCCGCAGTGGAACCTTACTGTCACGAATGCCTCTACCCGTGAGTGAATGTGTCTTTTCCCTCACGCGTAGACGCTCGCATGCTGATGAACGATCGACCCAGCCATCTGGTTCTACTGCAAACAGCTCGTGCCAAGCCCGCATTGCGAAGTAGGGATGGTTGGAGCCATCAATGCACCCATGTCGGGCAACGCAACTTTTGATGCCTTCCTCAATAATGCGAAGGCGTTCTCTGGGTCGCCAGGCGTATGTCTTTTATTTCCTTTTCTGCTAGCCGCATCATTGACGCCTTTGGTAATATAGCAAGAGGTCGGTGCGCTGGTAGGACAAGGGGCTTCCGCATCTGCCGTCCCCGCACCCATCCCTAGTGGAGCATCGCTCTTTGGTTCGCCAGCAGCGAGTGCTACGGCGCCGGCGGCGACAACCGGAGGTAGTGGTACTGCTAGTCCATCGAGCAGTGCATCAGGTTCTGGGTCGTCCAGTGCAGCGACAGGTCTTAGTGCATCTGGGTTATGGGCGGGCGTTGCAATGATTATGGGTCTTGCGTTGGCTTGATCGTCGGGACTAATCAAACATTTCTTGGTCGTCAAAATGTATGTAGAGTCCTTTCAAGTATTAAGTGTATTGTGGCTGTAGTATACTTCGTCTTCAGTGATCAGACTTTCGATTATTTTTGCATCTATATCTACAATGAGACTTTCTGAATAATATCCTCTTCGCTTAACTCGTCTGACCAGGCATGAGAAAAGCAATATCTTTCTCCCTCGGTTTTCTTCCCCTCAACGTCCTTTCCAACAACTTCCCATTGCTTCTCATCGATGTTCCCAGCTACATCTTTCCAAAACCTCAACCTCTCCTCCCCGGCACTCAGTATACCCTCAAACTCTACATCCAGATGCACGAAATCCGTGATCTGAACATGGGGCTCAAACAGCTTCAAAAGCGTCTGATTCTCATCGCTTGCGATCCACTCTTCGTGCGCCGGGACGCTTTGCCATCCAGAGATCAAATATAATACACTTTCAGAGTCCTTCGTGTAGAAATACACGGGAAACCCGGACCAAGCGCCTTGGTTCGTACGTAGACGCAGAAGGAGGTCGCGCAAAGAAGGCTGGGAAAGAAAATCGGCTGAGTGGAACTGCAGTTCTGCGAATTCTGTGATTGTCATGGTCGTGGTATGGCGAGATGACGCGTCACCCCGCCTCGCGCATCGATGGCATCACTGATCAGATGCCTATACATAGCACCTGCCTTGATTCCTTATAAAGGTACTGACGCGCCATCTGAATGTGGTTTTCTCAGAATCTTCAAGACACACTTCAACGTAGAAAAACAATGTTCTCCAAAGAGTTACAGTTGACAGTTCGTTGGTATAGCAGTCCCTACTACACAGATAAAATATATAGAAAAACAAAGAAAAAATAACTGAAACAACAATATAAAACGACATAGATACTATAAACATTTTCACTTCTCATCCACACTGGCCTTGATCGACGCGACAACATGGTCTTGCGACGCGGTATCCACCGATGATCTCGCACGCCTCTCCTCCATCGCATGCTCGTCTATCACCAGGGGTTTGCCAATCAATTTACGTCTAAGAATCCAACATCGTCAGTCCAAGAAAGATACTGAATGGAGGGAGATAACGCACATCCAAGCCGGGAGAATGCCGCCGGGTGGGATAACCCACTCTTCTGCAGCATCGATAGTCGGTGGAAGGAGACGGCCGTTGGTAAGTTTGCCAAGGATCCATGGGACCCCGTTAAGGACGATGTACGAACACACGCCGGCGATGACTCCGTATGCGATACTGGGGGAGGCTCAGTACGGCAGGCATGACAAAGAGACGGGACGAGACGCACTTGTACGACAAAGGTATGATCAATAGCGTAAGGAAAGCAGGGACAGCATCACCAATATAATCCCAGTTGATTTCACGGACACTAAAAAGAATCAGTCACCCTCCACCCCATAAACGCATCACGCAAGGTACCCACTTTCGAATCATGAGCGACCCAACAATCACAAGTGCGCCTCCTGTAGCCCAACCAGGAATTGACGCGAAGATCGGTGCAAAGAACACGGATATAAAGAATGCGAGACCCGTCGTGATGGCAGTGAGACCAGTCTTCCCACCCTCTACGCAACACGCATCAGAGCCTGATTTTATCTGCGAGGGCGGTGAGGTACGTACCACTGATACCGGTCGCACTCTCAATGTACGCTGTAACCGGACTTGTACCCATGAGAGACCCCATGCTGATGCAGAACGCATCTACGCAGTAGGCGATGGTTGACCCTTCAAAGTCGAGTGTAACAGGATCACGCAGACCGGCAAACTTGGCCATGGAGTATAGTGTACCGGTCGTGTCTAGTCGCGTCGCGTCAATACAGAAACTATGAGTGAATAGGGGAAACGTACCTAGGATATCGACATAAAGGAAGGTAATGAGTGCATACCACACTTGACCATTTCTGTTAATCCAAAATTCGTCAGCCACCAACTTCCCATATATCAAAATTACTCATACCCGTAGTTGTACTGTTGGAATTCTTATTAGCCTTGACGTATTAAGAAAAAAAATCCGAGTGAAACATACATCAATAGCGTTACCAATCTTTTCCAGCTTGTGGAATGTAACAACTTTCTTGAAGTAATCAAAAAGCTGGTCCCCGGAATCCGTATGCGGGAAATAAGTGACAGCCGTAGGTCTTGGCCAAGAAATGATTGAGACCAAGAAGATCCCGATGAGAATCGCTCCACGAATACGGTACATCATGAGCAGCACCGTGAAAATTCTGCCATAGACCACATGTTAACAATGATGCACATTTTCAAGCGAACAGGAGCACACACCCCCCGAGGAAGATACCCAACCACATGGTAGGGCTTTGCAATACTCCGCTCGCACAGTAATTGTCCATGCCTTCGACAAAGTTCTCCGATTTACATCCGCCCAGGCCGACGAGGTTGGTAGTGTCACCACCGATGACGAATAGTCCGGAAGAACCTGTATTGATTTGATTAGCGCGGCCATTCATAACACATCACACACGGCACTAACTCAGTCCAATAAAGCTAGACAGACGCAATAATGGCACATCAGCATACAGCACTTAGACAAGCGGGGCAAGTGAAACATACGCAATGAATAGACCGATACCAGCGCCAACGGCGAGAACCAATGACTGAGGCATGATTCGTACCAACCATTGCCGCAAACCCAGAAGGGATAGAATGAAGAAAATCCACCTTCCGGACGTCAACAAGCGCGTCAGTGAAACAATTTCAACTGTACACACCCTTCCAGAAACACTGCCGCCAGTGCCTCTCTGTACGTTATTATTCCGGAGCCATGGTATCCCACAACCGAGTATGTAAACTGGTCGGAGAAGTTCAGCCGGGGAAAAGCGTAGTAGGATCACCGAGACAGACGTACGTATGCGTTCAAACCCAGTCCAGGTGCCATTCCGACGGGAAGGTTGGCCAGAAGACCCATGAGGAACGAGGATAACGCAGCAATGGCGGCCGTCGCGGTGATCAAGTCATTCCGGACCTCGTTAACACAGGTGGCATAGGCTGCGTCGTTCACACAGAGGTCGGAAGTAGTACATTCGCAAGTTCCCCCAGAATCTGACAGGATGGAAGCGTTTACGGAAATCTGGAAGGGTGATGGAAGATATCCTTAGCGACGGCGGAGGGGAATATCATTGGAAAAACGTACGATGTAAGCCATAGCAGCCTGACAGATACGCAGTGAGCACTGAAAATTATGGGGAGAAGTGAATGCAGCGTACCCATGTTGTTAGACCTGCTCGGATCTCGGACTGTAAAGTATGTATGTTAAAGTCGCGCCAAGAAATATGAGAACATGAAAACACACTGTAAACCGAGAGCCAACACGTTCTTTGGGATGTCCTGATCCCTCTAGCTTGAACCATCGTCCAACAAATGAATCCGCGACCTAGGCAACAGTGAGTGTTGAAATATAGCAGTGTAGCAACAAACTTACTTGGGCATTGAGGAGGTCCAAGAAATGAACCATCCTGAACAAAGGATAGGGTAGAAAGGAAGGTGAAAGTACCGCCGAGGAGGCACAGATGAAATATTAAAAGGAGCGATAAGGACCACATCACTTTTTTCGTGGCTTTTGAAGAGGTCCACATGGTCCCGATTTGCATCCGGCTATCGGTGATTACCCGCTCCGCATCAATTAAAATGCGTTCTTTTCAGCTTCTACGACGCTTACGGGGAGATATTTTACCGTCAATTCAGCTTGTTCGCACGACGTCGATCTTCGCACTTTTCCCAGCACCAGCAACGTACACCGATATCACGCAGTCATGATGGCACTAAGGACGAAGATTATCGGCAGGCTTTAATTTGGGCTATTCCAGCCTCGTATGCATGGTAATAGGGTTCACACTCAATCACTAGTGCATGATATCGCAGCGGAACCTTAGTCACCGCACACCGCAGAGCATATGCCCCTCCTCCGAGGTCGGACAGCCTTAACGCTAGTCCTATTTAAATGACTTCTTATCTCTGACAGTGGTCACAAATTATCTCGCAGTGTGCCCAATGAACTTCAGGCTCTGGACCAGTCCCCATAGCCTCGTAATGAAAGAAAACGGAGTTGAAGGGGACAACAAATTCGAGCGACGCTCAGAAACTAGACCATCATCAAAAGGGAAAGCGCGCTTCGGACGCCTTCACGTTACATCTTCTCAGGTGCACCGTACGATGACAAGTACAAGTATAGAATGTCCTGAGCGCATGGAGAAGGTACAATCAAGTAATCTCCATCATCAACTGTAGGCTCCGAATGTTGGTGGACCTTGGAAACCTCTGGCGACCCTCACGAATGTCGGATCGCCTAGGCTCCCAAACGTTGAATTGAGTAAGTTTACACAACCTCGCACCCGCACTTGTACCTGAACCAGAACACAGGGCGTACGGGTGATCAATGATTGGCTGGATTGATCAGAAAAGGGTTTGTGGCGAGCTGTCAGTTCGTGGCGTCCATATGGAGTCTATGGGCCATTGATTACCACTCAATGCAGAAAGAGACTGATCACCAATCTAGCCGATAGTCCACATGTTACCCTACCGCTCACTCCCCGCGGCTGGCCGTGCCTAGGCTAAATCAGGACACTGCGATCCTTGTTGCTTGACTTCAAATCCCACCTTGGAACTGGTTGTGTTCGACTTCGCGCTGGCAACTTGCCATGGGGTTTGTCACGGTTTCGATGCTTTTAGTTCAGATCTTTGTCGTTTTGGCTTGCGATCAAGATGTCCGCAGCATCTCCTTCTTGATCTCTCTTCTTCATTCAGTTCTTTCCTTCTCTTCTGCAAAACTATGTCTCCCGAATTATCATGCCACTGGGGGCTTGAAGTGATTTGCCACCCTCCCCAAATCAAGTCCTATGCTTCATTTACGGCTCATGTCCTCGACATCTCCTTTGATAACGGACCATCTATCTATTCTGGACGCGGCACGCTCTCGCAGTCTCGACACTCATGTTACGCACGATTGGCGGCCTTACTGTGCATTACATGATGATCCAAGAGTTTGACAACAAGGCCAATACCCTAAATACTCATTTGACTCTCGTTTCGTCATCCGATTCTCGTACTCGACCGCGCACGAATGTGTATTTATACACAAGAGGGGACAGTTGCTCGGGAAACCATCTGTCCTCGCAGTTGATATCATTCACAGCAACCTTCCTTCTCTCTTGCGGCTGGCCTTACAGTTCCTTCCCATCCCTAAAATTGTGAAGCCGTTGTTCCAGAGCTCCACGTTCTACTCCGTCAAGTGGTAGTCGCGTAAGTTTATGCTCAGCGCCCAATACCCGACTGATACTTCTATGTAGCCACCACTGGATCCTTCCAACTGATGAATTAGCGAAGACTCGTTGAGCCGAAGTGGTTTTTATGACCTGAGATTTCAATTGGAATGCTGAATGTGCCTCAAGAATCGTGCGAAGCATAGTGAAGAGTAACCGAGAGTTTCGAGAGTTTCTGATTCTGTCGCCTCTTCGCCAGATTTTTTCCGGAGAAAAATCGCATACGCGAAGGTCACGATGTACCATCCTCCGCTAGTACGTGCTGGAAAATCCGTCGACATCAAATTTTCGTTCTTCTCAATCCCCTACTTTCACACCTGGCGTTAAGGCACCCGATGATCACCTCTCTGCGGAGGGATCATTATTCCATGTCGATGTTCTCAACTTTGACCGGGGTCTGATGCATATGCATACCTTTGCTCAGCGCGCTCTTGGACCGCTTGAGCCTGAGAGCCGTACCTCACTCGAGCCCCTGGACTATAGATGCGCAATTAACTGGGCCATAACACTTGCAAACGTTGACAAGCGTGTCGAATTGCCCTTAAACGATGAAGATAATACATACATACTGACTGAAACGACGTGTAGTAGACCTCAAAATAATGGTACCTAATGGTACTCGTATAACATGATAAATGACGCATAAATTAGATATAAATTCAGATTTACCTCAACGACAACTTCCCACCAAATTTCCTCCGCGCGACAACATCCATCTTCTCCTTGACATCCCTGAAAGTCTTCCACCACGCCTCTGCGACAGCCCTCCTATTACGCGTTTCTTCCGAATCATACTCATGAGGCTCAAATGTCTCGTGCTCGAAATCCCGCCAATTTCTCCTCAGCAGCACAAGCCACCACTTGACAATCGCGATGGCCTTCTCAACGCCTACACCCGACGCTGTGTCACAGTCGACACTCCGCACCAAAAACTTGGAGAAGAACTCCACGTCCTTTGTATTCGGAGGACGCTTGGTGAACTGCGTCACCCAGGCCTCGATGACATTCTGTATATCGTCTGCCTCCGTGAAACAAAGTTTCTCACCTTTTTCCTTCCCGCGTTGCCTCAAGACAGGCACTTCAGGATACTTTGCCTGCGGCGGAGGTGCACGATAAATACCATCGAGCGAATATAGCCTCTTGCGCGGTCTCAGACTTTTATGCTCGTCAGAAACTTCAGGTATCCCTCCTTCCAGTTTCAACAACCTCGCCCTCGTCAGTTGCTCTCTCTGCACATTCTTTGGCAATGCGAAAAACACCTCTGGGTCAATATCAAACTTCCGCAAATCATCATCTGTCATGCGGAACTTGGCCGTCGTCCCCATACCCATACGCTTTCCGAAGAAACTAGATTTCTTCTGATTCGAAGAGTACACCGGGCGATTGCGAGGAGCGAGCTGTTGAGTGATACGCTTGACATTGGCATTGGGCATCCTTTTCAGCTGAGGGAAGACTGAAGGCGCTGGGCCAGATCTATTGCGGGAGCTGAGCAAAGGCACGTATGGAGTAGGATATCGGCGGGCTGGAGGAGGGACGAACGGAGACTCGGAACGGCGCTTGTATTCCTGGTCCAGCTCGCCTCGGACGTCTTCCGGAAGGGCTTCATAAACCGACTTGTCTACCTGGGAGAATGAAGGCAGATCCCAGGATGGGGCGGAGGGTCTGGCCTCTTGTGGTGGAGGCTCCACTGGAGGCGGTTGT
Source organism: Desarmillaria tabescens (assembly GCF_030435595.1). Classification (NCBI taxonomy): domain Eukaryota; kingdom Fungi; phylum Basidiomycota; class Agaricomycetes; order Agaricales; family Physalacriaceae; genus Desarmillaria; species Desarmillaria tabescens. The sequence goes on along the minus strand of NW_026848343.1, from coordinate 88,307 downwards.
TCGATGGGGCGAGGTGCATCTTTCTTGGAGTTACTCTCGACTAGGAAAGATAAGGTTTTTTGTCCTGGATTGACGACAGCATCTTTCGACTCGAGTTTCTGAATCTGGATACCAATCCCACGTAGCTCTTTAGGGTCAAAATTAAATGACTTTAACATTCGCCAAGCGTGGTCACCGATGACGTTCTCATCATTGGTCGCACGACCGGATGGATCCGCAAGTGGCCCTTGTTTATTGAAGACGTCGCAAGCGCCGTGCCCGAGAAACTGAAAAAGATGTTGATAAACACTCACACTAGTAAAGGTTTGAAACTTACTTTTGGAGGCTCTACGGGAGCGTGGGGGTCCCGTTTCATTAATTTGAGCGTTATCGAACGACCCAACATATTGACATCATTAAGCCGCTTCATCACCTCCACAGCCATCTGGCGGATAAATGTCTCTGCCTGTTCGTTATTCTCAAATCGGATACCATAGTTGATCTCGCATGACACTGATTTCCTGGCTTTGTCGGACTCCAGCTTCTTGTCGTCTACACCCCGAATGGCATTGTAAAGCGTTTCCCCGGTACCCTTTCCCAGCACATCGCATAACACAGCCTTGCTTTTGGTCGCTAATTCACCTAGGGTGCTAACGCCGAATTTGTCAATGACTTTCTGCTTGGCTGAATAGCCAAATCCGTGGAGAGAAGATATATCCAAGGGTGCCACGAACTCTGCAACATCGTCTTGTAGCAAGTGGTAAGATCCTGCGGGTTTCGCTCGCCGAGTGGCGAGTCGGGCGAGTCGTATGTTGTGCGAAATCCCTATACTGATTTCGCATCCGGTAGACTTGTTTACTTCGGCGCGAATGGTCTCTGCAAGCTCCTTCGCTGGGTCGACTACACCCTTTGCCTTCGCCCTCAAACGATTGACGGTGCCCGTCACATCGATCAAGGCTTCGTCTACTGATACCGCTTGAAGGTCATCAGCGTGTGCCATCAAGACGGTGTAGAACCGCAAGGAAAACTGCTTGTACCTGCAGAAAATGAATACAATGATACCCGCACAGACGTGTTGATCTTACAGTTCAAATTCATAAGGTATTGTCATGATCGTCGGGCATAGTTTGCGTGCTTGTTGTAAGCTCATCCCATTCTTGATCCCAAATTCACGCGCTTCATAGCTACAACTCGCAATTTCGCTGGTGCTGGAACCGCCGCCTTGTTCACCTTGAGAATGACAAACGACCACAGGCTTCCCTCGAAGTTGTGGGCGGTTTATCAACCCGGCAGACACAAAGAAACAGTCAAAGTCACAGTGCATGATGACCCGTTCCTCTAGATCGGCTCTTCCTTTGCCTTTCTTTGAAGGAGATCTCATAACAAACTCGGCGCCCCGCATGCTTACGCCACCGGTCGTACCAGATTCTTCTTCTGAGGCTACTTTAGTCGCGTCGCTCCCTGATTCTGCACGTTCTTGAGCCTCCTTTACGAGATTCTTGAGCTCTGATTTCCAGGTGGATAGGTGGTGAAGTCGCGAATTCTTATAGTAGCCTTCGATGAAATCCGGTGCGACTGATGTATGTGCATTTCGCCATTCTGGTCGAGCCATAGCACGCTCAGCCAGAGGATTGGATGTGTGGGAGGCATAATGGGGAACATTGAGTGTAGAAGTGTTTGCTGCAGGTTTAGACGTAGCAGACAGAGGCCGCGAGACTGTCTGAAGCGGTTGTTGATTTGTCTTTGGCCCTTGGGTGCCATCCAATCGCTCGGACGCGGAGAACACATAATCTTGCCAGGGAAGAAGTATGCCTTGCTCAGCGCTTTTCACTATCCAGTTCGGTCGTACAACTTTCATATTCTTGAATTCACGAAGCTTTGCGGGGGTAAGGGAACATGTCAAGATATGTGTACTGTGACGATGGTAAGCTGCAGCACGTAAATAGTGTACTGTGAACATACACAATAGTCTTCTTGTGAAGATATGGCTGGAAAACTCCACCGTGTTTGACAATCAATTGCCGGAGTTCCTGTACAGATGGCTGCGTCCACCCATTGATCTGGCTTCCATTCAGCAAAGGAAAGAGGTAATAGTCTGGCCACTCACATAGATCGCTAATCCCTTGAAGATACCGCCACTATTGGATTCAAACTCCGAGTTCTGAATCTGCAGCTTTGCTCGTTTCCTGTGCATATATTCCCCAAAATCTCCAAAATGTGACTGTCCGTATATTGCGTCGTCTTCTTCAGCGCGACGGCGTTTCGTAGGCGAGTTCGATGATCCTCCTTCTTCATCGATGTCAGATAGAGTGTCATCGGCATATTTGCGTTTCAGACAAGGCTGGGTAAGTGGCGGAGGTTCGAATGGGTCATCTCCCGAGTCTTGGTGTGGGGCTCCCTGTTCGTCATCTGAAGACAATTCGTATCGTCTCTTGAGGCAAGGCTGGGACAACGGTGGCACTCCGTCATTGTCTTCAGACTCTGACCCACCGCTATTCAGCGATTTCTGCACGATGTCACCTGGAAGTACTGCATCTTCTAGCGCCCGGAGAAACGAAGGGTCGTCTTCGGAGAAGTAGTCAGAAGAGCAGCTTCCTGACGACGCAAGGGGTGCCATGAATCAACATGAATGTCGCTTTAATGAAGTCCGTTAATGTGGCAAATGCATGAGTCAGGGAACCCTAACCCTAGGGTTGGCACCCCTTCAACAGCGAGCGATCACGTGGCCGCGTTCCTTTACTTTCTTGCTCTTTCTTGTGGCACTTCGAGAGTCAATGTTTGCAGGGTCCATGAAGTTTGTTTCTACCGGATCAATGTTCGAGAATGAAAGATATTGCTTAGAAGCTACTCGGAGCTTGGCGACGTCCAGATCGAAAACGACTTTGGACGACCATCGTCCGAGACTATCGTGCCGACGGTCATTAGGAACATGTTCCCTGTCACTTCCTCAAAAAATATTACACCCAAACGGAAGTGCGGAAAGTACAATTTTCTTATACATGCATTGATGCAATTATGCGATACCAGCTTCAACATCCTTCTTAAACTGCCGCACGATTGGCTCCATACCTCCCTCATCAACGAAGAAGCCGAGACTCAAAGGATATGCGTTGTCGAACTTAGCCGGCCAAGAAGAGACAATACGTCGGTTGATGGGGTCATCCTTGAACGTAACGAGCTTCAAGGCCTCCTTGCCAGCAACCTTCTCCAAAGCCTCTAGTTCTTGTCGTACAGTCGCCGTGAATCCAGGCAGACACACCACACGGGTATGCTTCAAGAACTTTTCTGCAGGGACGTGTTTCGCCTGCACAAAGTTCTTGATGGTGGTCTCGGGGCTAGCAAGCCACGCGGCGAGTTCGAGCTCTGGCGAATCGAAGGAGCTACCAACAGGGCATATAGCTTTGACGCCTTTCAGCGGCTCTCGGATGATACCTGAGGTACGACAAATGAGCACTCGCGAATTAGCACTGACAATATGACTAAATACCTGAAATGAATGCAGAAGTCGCCGCCGAGGGGACCCCTGGTCGGACAACGACGGTAGGAAGACGGATGATACGCCCATCAACAAACCCTCGTCGCGAAAACTCGTTGACAAGAAGCTCTGAAGTTAGCTTTCCCATACCATAGGCACCTTCAGGCGTTGCGATCGTATCAGGTGTCACAACGTCAGACTAAATATTCATTTGAACAGCAGAAACTATATCCTGATGATCCACATACCAGGGGGCCGCCGTAAACAGCAAGAGACGAAGTGAAGATGAATCTTATAGGAGCGGGCCTGTCCGCGCCGTATTTACGGGCCGCTTGGAGCATTAGCCGTATTGAATCAATGTTCACCTAGACGTCCCAAGTCAACACGGAGCCGAAGGTCAACACAGAAAGCACGCACCTTCAAACCAAGGTCGAAGTTGTCTTCCGACCCACGGGACATGATGCCGTGCAGACAGTACACGGTATCTGGAGTACCCAACTCTGTCTGGTATAGTTTCTCGATTTCATCAGGATTCGTCAAATCAGCCTTGATGGTAACAGCTTTAGCTCCTGCGGGGGCCTTGGGTTCCACGATGTCCGCAAGGATGAAGCTAACGTCCGGTGTCTGAGGGTCGGCGAGGAGAGCTCCAGAAAGCTAACAATACGCCAGAATCAGGACCATGAACCAAAATAATCAATTAATCCACGTACTAAGCCGCCCAGCCAACCAGCCGCTCCCGTTATCAATACAGTGTTCTTCGACATGACGAGATATGGATGACAATCTGAGGGCAGGAAAGGTCGCACGATCCTCTAGTGTAAAGGATCCGGGAACAAGGAGCGGCTGAAATTCCGATTCGAAGAGCTGCCAGCCTTTTATACGATCCATTGTGCAGGAAGAACGAGAAATGCATCCGTGCCGGAATGCGGAGAAGGCTTGGATTCTTCCTGATTTCGTCCCGATCTGTCTAGGACTAGAGTCAAAGGTTACGGCCCGAGTCATATTTTACCTTTAAGGATAGATATGTTTCCGACACCCTATTCACGGGTTCTTATTTGTGGTCATCTGGTCACAAATGTCGTGCTCGTCGTAAACGCGGGTTTACAAGGGTAAGGAGCGTCTTCGTAGGCCTCTGCAGGCTCGTCAAGGCTAACTGGCATCGCCACGTCACCTTTAGGCTCCGCCTAGAAGCGCCGCTTCATCCGGGAGAGTGAGGCCTTTGCTCTGTCTCAGTTTTCGGTGCCAGAATTCTGGCGGAGGTCGAAAGACTGAGAGACATCGGGGCAGTTGTCTCACTTGCACCCATTCTTCTCCCCGCAATCCAAGGTGAGCTGAGCTTCGCTCGCTCCCTCAGCTTTACACTCATTACAAACCCTTCATCCCAGGTTGCACAGTAGGCTTTGCCTACTTATTTATCCTCTTACTCTACAAGCCTTTAATCAGCCCCCGTGTGCCTGGTGAGGCTCCGCCTCTTCCCTAGCTTTCAATCCGGTGATTTTAACTAGCCATCAGAAGTTTTCACCGTTTCGCTTTTTCGTTCACCCTCCCTCCACTCCCGGATCATGTGTATTATAGTGTATCATAGTGTATCATTTAGTGTACTGTGTACGTCGCCTACCGCTTCCCGCAATGTGATGGAGCTTGCGGATGCAAGCTCGGTGTTTGGGCTATCCCCTTGATTGCTTGCGAAGAAAGCAGAGGCCTTTGATCCGGTACTATGGGCCAATAGTAGCTACTGCAAGATTTCCCCCCAAGTCTAGTGAATGGGAGAAGCATTCCTCTCCAGTTGTCGTAGCGTTAACTGCAAAAAGTCGCGTCGCAGTGGCTGCAATGAAGGTGATTGCAGGTGGTGAAATCTTTCTGGCTCGTGGAACGGTGTTTGGTGTTTCCTTCAGACGTATGTATTTTTCCTTCGTGAACTGAATGATTGCAAGCATCAATCTGTTTCCAAGTCTGCGCAATTTGCGTTAACAAACATTCCGCAATCACAACTCGCAAGGTTTTCCGGTGGAACACGCGGTTCTGAACAACGACACGTACGCAATGTGTGTGCGGAACATGGCCCTTGGACTTTGGTTATGTCTCTGGTAAGTTTTCCTCCCGTCATGCGAATCATTTTCGCAGTACAGGAATGTTTTTGGTTTACACTCAGTAGTCAATGCACTAACAGTTGGAAATCCATGTTTCCCCGTACAGTACCCCCGCCCCCCGCGTCTGGCCCGGCAACAGGCATTGGCGCTAAATTGTGATTAAATCAGCAAAAACGTTGAAATTTGAAGCTTGATGGAGTCACAATGTTAAAAGTTAACTTAAGTAACTTATGTTAATGGATGGGAAGGAAAAAGGGCCTCACTGGGAATTGAACCCAGGACCTCCTCGAATTTTAACCCAAACGAGGAATCATGCTACTAGACCATAAGGCCGCACCGAGACTGTCAGCCAAAGAGTACAGATTGATAATGGACTTATCCTAAAGTTTTTTTCTTTCCAAGACGACCCTGGCGACTTGACCTGCATGAACCGATACTAGATTCGTCCTTTCTGTTTGAGCTACTGCTGCAGTCAGGTCTTCGCCGCATCGTCGCTCGAAATGAACCACTATCACCAGCGGTATCTTCTACGACATCTACGCCCTTGTATACGACTTCTCTACCGAGATGCACGCTATTTATCAACCAAAAGGAACGAAATACTGCGAGACACGCCGTCGTCATCTTCCAACCTTCAAAAATCCCAACCTTTGTCGGGTGACGTAAATTTACAGACCGAGAAAAGCTGGTTGACACGAAAAGTCGAGTCCTCACCGACGGCGCACTGGTGGTTCATGAAATTCGTCAATTTGCTGGGGTACGGGACTCCAAAGCAGTTAGCAGGAAGGAGGACGTTTCCGTTGTATGCGAAGCTATGTGCAGCTGCACCAGATTCCGAAATGGAATTCTGGCATAAAGGTATGTCTCACAGTTATTTTTTCGTGCTAAGGTATTGATTTCTCCTAGAGTGTGATTTGCCGCCGACTTTCCAATCGTGGTTCACTGTCACCAATCTTCATACATGGATGCTTGCTGTCCGTTTCCGTGCACTTCCATCACCCCACGGAAGGGAATACGTGCAGGGTCTTGTAGACCACTTTTTCCTTGACATTGAAGACCGGATTCGTGCCGTGCTCCAACCTCCTTCAAAGCCTACAGAACCCTACACAATCGAGTCTGCTTTCTACACCAATCCTAATGCACCTACTACGGGGCCTGATGGCAAACTCATACGGCGCAGAGCCGCACCGGAGCGATTGGTATCTCGGCAGATGAAGATCTTCAAGGAGCAATGGACAGGGATGTGGATGTCACTCGACTACGCTTTAGTTAAGGGCGACATGGAGTTGGCGGCTGCTGTATGGCGGAACCTGCTTGGTGCTCGTGGAGCAGCAGGCATCGCGTTTCCCGACCCCAATAACCCCGATGCTCCTGCTCCGTATCGTCGCACAGTCAACCTCGTCGGAGGCTTGGTGGAAAACATTGAGAAAATTGACTTTGAGAAGGAAGCGCATCGGGATGATGGGTCTGGTGTCCACGATTATGCGCCTTCCGAGGTGGACAAATACGTCAAATATCCTGACCTTATGCTCGATATTGTGATGTACCTTCGCAGGGAGCTGGTTCGACTGGAGAATCTCAGCGACGAGGAGATCATGCATGGCGATATTGCTGGGCTGGGCTTTGGTCGAATCATCGAGCCCGAAGTCGACGCGTCTGAATCCAGTGATGCGACGAAGTCAAGTGGTGCACCCCCCACTGGTGGCGCGTCGAAGCCTAGTGATACTGTCAAGTCCAGTGATGCTCTTAAATCAATCCTCCCGAAGCTCAGCAAGCTTTCTACAAGCGAGGTTACCAAATCCAGTGCCACGTCCAAGGCGAGCCCCGCACCGAAGACAAATTCTCTAAAAGAGGGAAAGCCCAAGCCCATCGGCTCTCCGAAACCTAGCAGTACCAAGGCAGGCGTCGCATCCAAAACAAGTGACGTGAAAGGCTCTTCTTCCAGGTCAAAAGCAACGAAACCCAATACATCTCTAAAGAAGTGACCGTACGCTACTGTCTAATATATGCTGTATTATTATTCCTCCTCATTATCTTTAATCATCTGGCAGAGGTAATAAATATCGACCTCAGAGATCAATTCTAAATTGGAAATGCTCCTTCCTTCCGCGAATGCACTATATAACGTAGCGCTTAAGAAGCATAAAATATATAACGTATCAAGGCGGTCTTGATCTCATTTCATTTTACAGCATCTAGTCAATACTAATCCCTGCCTAAGGAATCTAATCATTGAGACGGGATTGATGAGCTTTTTGTTACACAAGGCACTCCTTTCCATCTGTTTTTCAACCAGCGATCCACCAGCAGTGTAGATTGTCCATTTCGGCCGTTGTATACCTTGGATTTAATTATCGATGCGATACCGTACTTCCGCCAGTGGAAGCTCCAGCCAAATAAGGTCCCGACTGCTTTGGACCAATGGGAACAGTGCACCTTGAAGATGGTCTTGTTTTCGCATTTTCACTATCGAACTGTCGACGGTTTGTAAAGTGTCCATTTCTCTGATGAGATTATATTGACCTCGAGCCTAGATCTGGCACCTTCGCCCATTGGTTGAATCCATTCGAATGTTAGGTTAAGTACCAGTCTTCAACCCCGGTGTCTTGTGCGCAACCCTAGTTGGTACCCAATTGCTGAGGCTGAATGAAGTGAGGATTTCCCTAAGGTCGAGCCTCTCACAAGTGGCAGGTTCGGTCTCGTACCATGCAGTTAGTCATCCGCTCAGTATCGCTAACACCAGTGTAATACACTTCATAGATAGCTAGCCGTAGTACAGACGTCGTTACATGTCTGTTCAGGAGCACCAATCTCCTTCCTTCCAATTCGACCATTTGATTTTACCCCATCTTATGCTATGAATAACGTCTCTGAATGACGCCTACTCAGACAGATGCCCGATCAGTTGTCAGATTCTCTACTTGATTATTTCTACTTCGCACTCGAGTACTATTACGTTGTTGGGTCCATTGATACTATACGAGGTCCATGAATGTACACCATAATCTATTTTTTCTCCCTACGTAGTCCATTCCAAGCATCAGACATGACAATACCGCAAAAAAGGCTCACACATCCGCACCCCTCAAAATTTCCTTGAATCTGTTCCTCAGTCTTTGCACCTCTCGTTTATGAATATCCTCCGTACTTGACTCACAGGCTACTAACAACGCTTTGCATTCTCGGATAAACTGCTCGAGGTCCCTCGCGACCATTAGGGATTGTTCTGGTTCGTTCGACCCTCGGGCTTTGGTGAGAAATGCTGCGGCAAGCGTTGATATGGCACCTAGGAAAAATTATTGAGACTCGGATTCGGGGGACGACGCGACCCTACCTAGGACGGGCAGCACGATCGTAATCTGGTAACAAGAGAACCTTCGGTCACTGCACCTCAGTACGAATTTAGCTCTCACCTCGCGTCCCGTAACAAGTGTTGATATGGCAGTAGTTAGAGAGCCAACGAGAAGTTGTATGCCTATGCGGCGCCCTGTCATCTCATTGAAAGTTTTCCCTTGAGGAGATGGCTTACCAATAGCAACATTCATGGTGTATCCCTTCATCATTGCGCGTTCCGCGAACTTCCTCCTCTCCTCTTCTGCCGCTATGAGAGTGGGTAACACTCGGTCCTTTACCGTTCTTCCCTGTATCTATCTAGAATGAGTTATCTAGAATGAGTATATTGGATCGGTACCCGAGGAAGCGACCTGCCTTAGGCCCGTAAGGAACGATCCAGTCAAGCTCTGGTACGGGGGGAAGGGGTCTGTTGGTGCGGTCTTGTCCGATTTGAAATGGGTTCGAAGAGTCTATATTGCTGGGATGTGCATCATTTGTTTGCTGGATAGATATGAAGATTTTGGTCGGTGTGGTACTAGCTGCTGGTTTCGGGATGTTCGGTGCAGTCGTTTCTGATGGTTTCGTGGAAGCGGGGTTATAGTCTTGGAACGTTGTATTCGTAAAAGTAGGTCTAAACGTAGTGACGCCTGCTGTGAGGACAGGCGCGGTGGTAGAAATCACTGGAGGAGCAGAAGGGTTGGTCGTAACTAAAGTTACGTCGGCAGCGATATGAGTCGGCTTCGTGGGTGTATACTTGACATCGAGAGACGGAGATGTTGGCAGAGAAAGAGATCGAAGATGGCCTATCATTAGCTTCTGTTTTAAGAGCTAATGGTTTGGCCTGTGTAGAAGCAGGAGTACTTGGCCGCGGTTGGGATATGATCGTCTGTGTAGGAGGCGGCGTTGTCGATGGCGAAAGAGTATTTCCTGCGGTCAGAATAGCTGGAAATGCTTCTTCCAGTGAAGGAACAACATTATGCGGCACAGCAGGAGATGCAGATGCCGGGGCAAGCATGCTTGGTGAATCGGCTGGGGTGGGGGCCGTCGACGTCAGGTCAGTGGCTAGAGTCGTTGGTGGGATACCGGTCTGCATCGGTAGCGCTTTCTGGGCGTCGGGATCTGCCATTGTGGCACGATCCTGTGTCAGCGGGAATACGAAGACGTTTAAAGGTCATATTTACGGTGCAGTTGATATACCGAGGACATGCGAACGTTTTGATCATGTTTCCACTAAGATGGATGTTCCGTTGAACTTCGACGCCGAAGCAAAAGCTGTGAATTGACTGTTGCCCCCGTCAGATCCGACTCTTCGACAAGACCTAACCAAAGATGAGGAATCTAATCTCGGTCCAGAATGGTACAGATAGAATGACATGGACACTCATTTGGAAGCTCGGGGGTTTCCTCCGCGCTAACGTGATCCTTCGGCTCGATCAATAAATGTCATAAAGTGCGGCGTGTATCCATCGACTTAGTCATCAATGAATAGATTCACAGTAAAGACCCACCTGATCAGGACAGAAGGCAGTCAGGGAGTGAGCGATATTTCACCGCAACTGGTATACTCAGCACCTAGGAGTGCAGAAGCCTGCAGTCAGAAACCTTGATGCCCGATGCTTCAGGTCAGGAGGGAAGTAATTTAGAATATATGCTACAGTGACTATGTGATGTTCAGATAAATTTTAAAGAGAAGACAGGGCTTGCCCACCTGATCATACAAATAAAATTAGAAGTTCGTTATGCCGGTCCCCTTCGCCCATCAGCACCTTGAACATACATGCCAACATGAACTCTGGTGAGACGGCTCGCAGGTTTCTTCGTTTACTGGTTTTATTTTCATATCGGCACGCTTAAAATATGATTCAGCTAGAGTTCAGACTCGAAGCAGAACACCTAGTCACCATAGCGAAGCATACTCCACGATATATCCAGTTGAAGACCTCCTTGTATTCTGGATGTGTCTTAGGAAGGAGATGTGTTGGAATGCTTCTATTGACAATTCCTTTGACAGTCTGTCAAATGTTAGGATATCCAAAGCAAGGGAAATAAGGATAGAAACACGAACATCTTTATTTTTCCTCTCTATCGTCGGCCCAACCTCTAGTTCCACCTGAGACGGTTTCCTCTTCAAGGTCTTCGCAGGTACTGCAGGAACCTTGAACTGAGGCTTCGGCGGGAAGAGATCCCTACCCTTAGCGTGCAAGAGTAATGGTGGCTTGCGAGGAGTGGGATCATCAGGCCGAGGTAATACCACTGGTGGTGGCGTTATCCGTGCAGCTAGCAGCCGCAATGCATTATTCCCTACGGAAGACGCGTAAATAACGATATTCGTCGCGTCCGTATCCCCGAGCGCGACCTGAACACCTATTGAATGTGTCTGCTCTGGCCGGAGGCAGAAAATGTTCTGAAAGTAAACTGTGGAAAGAACAGCCTGGGGGTGTATATCAAGCACAATGCTCGGAGCTGCCTTGATATCATAATAGACGTCGGCGAGGTTAATGACAGCGACGAAGCGTATTGCAATGCCACGAAGTGATTCCAGGGCCAAGGCGAGGGGATTTTGCAGTAAGGTCGTCTGTGCAGTGAGCATAGCTGAGAAGGCGATGCCATCGAGCGTTACATGGGAGTCTGGAAGCGCCAGGCTGCCTCTGTACACCAGTCTGCTCGACGTTCGAGTGGGTGAGCTCATCGTTGAGGATGACGTCGAGGCCTTCCATTTCTAGGCGTATTTTGTCACGTGCTTCCCTGTCTTGACTTCCTGACCTGGACCGTCACCATGAAGCTACCGCTCTTCGCTGCACCGCTGCTTTCTGCTCTCTACTACTCGCCGGAAACGACACATAGCTCACCACGGCCATTGGTTCTGTGGCATGGCTTAGGTTCGCCAATCACTAGCCCCGTGCCTTCCTAGGCATACCTGACACCAGCATACAGGCGACTCGTACTCGTCTCCTGGGATGGTGCAATTTGCATCCATGATTGAAGATATCCACCCAGGAATATTCATACACTCAATTTACATCGACGAAGTTGAAGACAACGATCGCAAGGCCGGCTTTGTGCGCAACTAATTCATCTCTCTTCCATCGCGTCATTAATCAGACTCGGTAGGCAGTATGGCAACGTGAATGCCCAAATTGAGCTCGTTTCCAACCAGTTACGCGGTATTCCCGAGTTGGCAAATGGATTTGATGCGATTGGGTTTTCCCAAGGCGGGCAGTTCTTACGGGCTTATGTGGAACAATACAACGACCCACCAGTTAATAACCTCATAACGTTTGGCTCACAACACATGGGAATATCGGATATTCCGATATGCAGACCTTGGGATCTTCTGTGTCAGGTTGCCAGGCGTGCTACGAAAGGCGCAGTCTACAGTTCATGGGCTCAGGAAAATCTTGTCCAAGTATGGCTATATTAGCATACCACTTTTCTAAACTCACCTATGAATAGGCTCAATATTTCCGAGACCCCAATAACCTCCCAACGTATCTCTCTGCCAACCATTTCCTGACCTCCATCAACAACGAACTCCCACCAGACGTTCAGCCCCGAAACCAGACCTACGCTCATAACCTGGCCTCCCTCAATTCACTTGTCCTTGTTATGTTCCTTCAGGACAAGACTGTTGTCCCGAAAGAGAGTTCTTGGTTTGCTAGCGAAGCGCCTCCGGATGACATGGGAACAGGACAAGATGTCTTGGCGGACAAGAACATCATTCCTATGAAATTACAGCCTCTCTATCGAGAAGATTGGATAGGGCTAAGGACTCTTGATGAACAAGGCGGTGTAGTATTAGCTACCTGCGACGGCGAGCACATGCAAGTGGATCGCGCTTGCTGGGAACCGTTGGTGAAGGAGTTTGTAGGAGAATTGATTGACTGATGTTTCTCTTTCCCTGTATCCCTTACCGGCATTCTTCGTCTGTATATTATCTATCGGCTTACGGTACTGCATCCTCGATACGTTATAATCACCTGTATATTTGCCAGAGCCTCATTAACATTCCTCGACTTCTGCCCTTTATTATTTGAAGAAAGTACATAAAAAAACATGAATATATGTCGCTGTACATTTACAGTGGACAGGTCCGAGAAGAGTAGTAGACACAAATGAAACCAGGGGTATAAGTCCAACCAGTTAATAAAAAAATATGTACAATATTATATCCATCATCGTCATCGCGCAGTTGTTGTGTAACTCGGTGGAGGCGGTGAGTGCACCCGATTTGCATTAAATCCACCAGGGATGTCCATGACAGTAGATGCTTCCGACGCTTCCCTCCCAACCGCAGTATGATATGACGCCCCCGTGGGCTCTCCCACATGCCGCACCTCATAAGGAGAAGGCAGGTGAGGAGACGCAGGTAGATGCACATCCTGCGGCGCTATCGGGGGGGAGGGCCGGTGATACTGAGACGTATTAGGCGGCGGCGTCGATATCCCAGGCGGACCATACCGCCCAGTCTCCCAACTCACGTCGTCAACACTCGGTCTCGACATGATGTGCGTGTGAGACGAATGACCAGAAGAGGAAGCATCATCCAGATATTCGGAAGATTTTGAATAGCCATAATTGTTGGTTGGCTTGTATTCGTAATTCGGATTTTGGGGTGCCGGTGCATAAATAACACTGGTAGGTCCGGCACCAGTCTGTGAACCGTATTGGTACGGATGAGAGAACGGGTACAGATCACCGCGTTCGGCGTGTCCAGCAGCTCGGGGAGTCAAGGGGATGTTGACATCAGAAGTGGAGGCATCGAAGACATCCGACTGGTTGTAGGGAAAGGTTGGCTCGTGCGAGTTTTGCTTGTCTGATCGTTTCCAGGTCAGTAAGAATTCACAGTATCAGCATGCGCCACCCACCTGGCTTTCCTTCGCGCATAAATGACTTCGGGCTTCACCTTGTTCATTTGATGGTAAATGTACCACATAGCGGCGATGGTGATCAGGAATGTGATGACCAGAACAACATCAGATATTATCCGAGATTTCGTATCAGTTGTGCCTATACATGATTAGACACAGCAACGAAGATGGACAAACTTTGAAATACCTGTCGATGACTGCTCCAGAATGACCCCCAGGTACACAGTGATAAACTGTTTAGGTAGCGACAAGATTGCCGCAATACAGAAGACGATGATTCCCATTCCACACGTCGAAAACACCGCCGTTGTGACTAAAGTGAGGGTATTAACAAAGGGCAGGCAGCGGGTATGAGACGGAACTTGCAATGTCCTGGAATTGCACTCAGACGCGCTATCAAAGCGATCTTAAATCCGCCATCTCGGACGACCTTTGCCAAACAGGCATATGTAATCTTTGTGCGTTCGAGTTTCTCACCACGAGCACGACAACAATACTTGAAGGCGCTGAAACGCGGTGAGTGGCGGCAGACAGACAAACCGAAACCCACATACTAAAAGTTGCCAACTTCACCAATGAATGTACCTGCGGCAACAATACCAAATCCAATCCATAGACCCCAGACAAGCCCGCAGAGTATAGCAACAATTTCATGGCCGAAAAGCTAGGTAGGTAGATGAGTGGCGTGACAATATGATAGCGCAAGGCGAATTACAGGAGGAAATGAAATAACGAATAGTATTCCAATAGGGACCAGCCACCCAAAACTTAGACTGAAAGAAGATGTCAAAACGTGAACAGAGCACAGCAACAAGAACACGAACTCGTGTAACCAGCGTGAAACAGGTGTGAGCCAGTCAACGATCTGCTTGTGGTACAGCGTCATGAGAGCTGTCAGGACGAGAATGATGACCAGTGCGACGTAATACCCTGAACTCAGAAGTGAGAAATGAACCGCTTGATGAAAGACGGCGACGCACATAACCACTCTCTTCGAAACCAGAACCGCCACTTCCCCATGACCTCCCAACTGAACACACCAGTCTTCAACTCTTTCGCCTCACTAGGCGTGGGGCTCGGCGTCCGCGTAATGTCTCGCGGTACCCTGTTGCCGTTATTAGAGATATCGCCATTTACAAAAGTGACAGAGGAATTTTCCGAGGAGTATGGAGCTTGTGGAGGAGCTGGCGGGTAAGGATGTGGACTAGGAATAGGGACTGTTATTCCAAGGTTCTTCTTGAGGATGTCGGTGCCGTGGATGCTCGTCGTACTGCGTAGCACTATTAGATGGATCCATGTGTACGGTTATTTGATTTGCTAGGATTTTCTGTCAAGGATGCTGGCCGCCGTTCGTCCGAGAACGTTTGTATGAAGATGGGAGCTCTATTTCTGGGTGAGTGCCAAGCTATAGGCGGAAAGGAGGGTGTCGTCAGTGACTGTAAGAGGCAAGAAATAATTGCAGTGCAGTTCTGGGTTGCTCTCCTCGAATCCATCACTACCGGCCTCATTCGACCATTGTCCTGCTGTATATTGCTCTTATTCTCGTTTCATTGGCTGTGTCTTAGTTTGATCCATCGGACCGTCGGATTTGCAACCGTAGCACAGGATTCTGGCGTTGGGGCCATAGGGGGTGAACGTTGTATTCTTGTCGGCACCGAGCAGCCTACGCTTATGTGTCTTTTCCGTGTATCATCTAGTTGAGATTGTTAATGAGGGCGCATATACCCAGATATTCTATTGTCTTGCTGACGCTGAAGTCCCGAACATGCAACGCCTCACCCATGTCGCTGATTTGCACTCGGGTCTCAAGCCGGCTTGAACTACGAAGAGCAACGGCGCGGGAGAACCACTGCCTCAGATGGAATGAGAAGAACTCGCCTTTCTATGTCCTAGAGTCTCGGGCTAAAGTCTTGCTGTCGCTGTACACTTACAGTCGATAGATCCGAAACAGCAATGAATAATTAAGAAGGTCTAACCAGTAAAAAAAAGCTATGTATTTTATACTCCATTACCGTCATCGCGCAGTCGTCGCATAATTTGGCGGACGTGGTGACCGCACTCGGCTTGCATCAAATCTATGGCCAGGGATGTCCGTGACAGTAGATGTTTCTAACGCTTCCTTCCCAGCAGCAGTGTGATATGACGCCTCTGTGGGTTCCCCTCCATGTCGCACGTCGTGAGGTGAAAGCAGGCGAGGACTCGACACAGGTAGATGCACTTCCTGCGGCACTATCTGCGGAGAGGATCGATGATGCTGAGGCGTATTAAGCGGCAGTGTCGGTCCATACCGCCCAGTGTCCCAACTAGCCTCATCCACACTCGGCCTCGCCATGATATGATCCTGAGACGAATGTCTAGATGAAGAAGCATCATCCACATATTTGGGTGTGGGTGCGTAAACGACACCGGCAGGCTTAGCATTAGTGTGCGAGCCGTATTGGTACGATGGGGAGAATGGATACAGTTCTCCACGCTCAGCTTCTCCAGGAACTGCTAGAGTCAAGGGGATGTTGACATCAGAAGTGGAGGCATCGAAGACATCCGACCGGTCGTAAGGCATGTCAGCCCTCGCAAGTTTTGCTTGTCTGACCATTCCCGAGTCAGCAAAGATTTGAAATGCCAGCATGTGTAACCCACCTGGCTTTCCTTCGCGCATAAATGACTTTAGGTTTCACCTCTTTCATCTGGAGCAAGATATACCGCATAGCGACGATGGTAATCAGGGTTGAGACGACCAGAACGACATAGGTTATGATCTTGGACTTGGTGTTACTCCCGCCTATATGTGGTCAGCACAGCAACAAAGATGACAAACTTTGGAATACCTGTCGCTGATTGTTCCAAAATGACCCCGAGGTACACATTGATAAAACTTTTAGGCAATGTCAAAATCGCCGCAAGACAAAAGACGATGATTCCCATTCCACATGTGGAAAAGATAGCAGTTGTGACTAAAGCGTGAACGTTAGCGAAAGACGATAGCAGAAACGAGGATGGACTTGCAATGTGGTGGAATTGCACTCAAACGCGCTATCAATGCAATCTTGAAACCTCCATCTCGAATAACTTTCGCCAGGCAGGCATATGTAATATTTGTGCGTTCGAGTTTCTCGCCACGAGCACGGCAGCAATACTTGAAGGCACTGGAACGAGGTGAGTAACAGTAGAGAGAGCTTTGAGGTAAAGTCACAGACTAGAAATTGGCAACTTCGCCAAGCAATGTACCTGCAGCCACGATACCGATACCGATCCCTAGACCCCAAACGAGACCGCAGAGAATGCCGACAATTTCCTGGCCGAAAAGCTAGGTGGGCATATGAGTGGTGAGCAATAAGCATGATAGCGCAAGGCGAATTACAGGAGGAAAGGAAATGACGAATAGTATTGCAATAGGGACCAGCCACCCAAATTTTAGACTAACAGAAAATGTCAAAACGTGGACAGAGCACAGCAACAAGAACACGAACTCGTGCAACCAGCGTGTAAATGGTGTAAGCCAGTCAATAATCTGCTGGTCGAAAACCGCCAGGAGAATACTCAGGACGAGGATAATGCTGAATATGACATAATGCCCTAAACTCAAAGTCAGATATGAGCCCTTCATCAAGGGTAGCAACGCACATAGCCATTCTCTCCGAATCCAAAACCGCCAATTTTTCATGGCCTCCCTGTTAAAATTGCCGGCCTGCAACTCACTAGGCGTGGGGCTGGGTGTCCGTGTAATGTCCCGTGGTACTTTGTTGCCATCATTAGGGATATCGTCAGTGACGGAAGTGTTCACTGAGGTATATGACGCCTGTGAAAGAGCTGATGATTTATAAGGGCGTGGACTAGGAGCAGGGCTATTATTCCAAGTTTCTGGGGAGTGTCGGTGTCGTGGGTCGTCGTCGTACCGCGCAGAGTTATTAAATGGGTCCATGTGTACGCCAATTTGGCTTGCTGAGGTTCTCTGCCAAGGATGCTGGGCATTGTTCCGTCCGCCGGGAGCACTTATAAAAGAATGTCAAAGCTCTATTTCTGGATAAATGTCGAACTATACTTAGGCGATGCAGTGCTTCTCTCCTTGAATCTCCACTGCATTCGTCTTGTACAGTGGGCTTATTCTAATCTCTATTCACTGCACCGCTGTGTGTTGAAGTTTGATCCAACGGACCGTCGGATCTGCGACCGTGCATACGATTCTTGGCGCTGGCGCTGGGTCCACAGGGGTAAAAGATGTATTCTTATCATCTTTTCGTGTATCATCTACGTATTGTGATCGAGGACGTGTGAGATCCTGCTATCCAACTGTTTCGCTGACGCTGAAATGTCGCAGAATGTCGTCTGGCTGTCACTGTTTCGTCAATTAAATAACTTGCTTCTTATGTAGGCAGAACTGAGAGCTACTTACATAGAGCAAAAATGAGTAGAGGCTGGAAAGGGAGAGAACTGCCTCATGCATTGGTAAGATAGGCCTCAAGCGGAACCAAGTGATCACGTGAAAGAGTAAAACGAGAGTTTACTCCCCCAGTTGGGGCCCTTTCGCTGAAAGGGCTTCCGTTACGGCCCTCTAAAAGCAATTCTGCAGGTCTTAACGGGGCCGTTTTTGGCGATTTTGGGGGTAAAACTCCCATTCAACACACCTCGGGTGATCATGTGATCTCCTTGGTTCCGCTTGAGGCCTATCTTAGTAGCAATCGGCGACCCGTGCGTCCGATCGTCATCGGCCCGGAAGTCCCAGACGGAACTTGCCTCTTTCCAAATTCCAAATCCTTGACGTCCTTCCTATTGTAGCTGAAACGATGACCGTTGGCATGTAATCACTCAGCCCACGGGGCCACGGTTGCTACGTACACATGTCTTATTTCTAGCCATGAACTCCGAGTCGTCGCAGATATCCACCTAAAAAAGTTGAAGGAAGATTCCCTTGACTGCTGATTCGGATCATCAGATAACCTCCTTGTGGCGTTGCTGCGACTTGATAACATGTCGTCTATTCATAACCCATAGGTATTTTCCAATATTCGAGCGTTTGAACTTTTGTTCTGACTCTGCCTCGCACACAGCCTAACCCATGATTCTAGCCCTGACCGCTGTGGCATAGCACGAAAAGCTCACATCTTCACGCGATCACTGTAACGGCTAGCTAAGTTTGCATAACCTAGGCTGTTTCGACTTCGATAAATTTGTATTGAATTCCCAGTGAAAAGCCTGCCCAGAGGGCCTGCATAACCTGTCGTGATCAAAGTTGACTAGGACTCAAGTTGCATTCCGATCATTCTCCAATGGCTATACGTACCATATTTCTATTTCAACGGCGGGCTCTCGACATATGTGGTCTCCAAAGCTCCCGGGCCATATCGTTCTCCAGGGATCTCAGTTTCCTCAGCTACGTGACGGATCTCTGCGACTTCCTCGGATGACAGCTTGAGCGACCCAGCACTGATATTCTCCTCCAGGTACTACCGTTGAAAAAAAAAATAACCGGGTTGTCCTAACTAGTAAAAACAAGCCAACACACCTTGATCTTCTTCGTCCCAGGAATGACAAAGAAATCCTCCCCCTGCGCCAGAATCCAAGCGAGCACCGCCTGTCCTGGAGTGGCACCATGCCTCTTAGCCACGTCCCCGATCCTATCCACAAGGAAAAGAATCTTGGGGAAGTTCCCTGCCTTGAATTTGGGGATCGTCAAGCGGAAGTCGTTTGGCTCTAAGTCATCTCGAGAGCGGACTTGACCCGTCAGGAGCCCACGGCCTAGCGGGGAATAGGCGATGATCTTGACTCCGAGCTCACGAGCAGTTTGGAGGAGCTTGAGAGGTGGCTTCTCAACGTCCAGGACGAATGGTGAGTATTCAATCTGAAGGGCGGCAATGAGGTGGATCGCATGCGCACGACGGAGACCTGATGCGGTACAATCTGAGAGGCCGAGGTACTTGACTTTACCTTCTCTATGTTGACCGTGAGAATCAGGGGCTCTTTCAGAAAGCCGAACTTACTTGACAAGTTCGGCCATGGCCTCTACTGTCTTCTCGATGGGAACCTTGGGGTCGACTCTGTGTTTCATTAGTACGTATTTTTTAATCCGCTAAGAAATTACACACCGGTGCTGATAGTACAAGTCGATGTAATCCACGCCGAGCCTCTTGAGCGACGTGTAACACTGTTGCTTGACATACTCGGGTTCACCGCGGGATCCTTGCATAGTGATTCCGAATTTCGTCGCAAGGAAAATAGAATCGCGTTTTCCGGGATTACGCTTAAACCTACACGGAATGAAGAAACTGCAGGATCAACGAAATCAATTCGTACCATTTCCCGATGAGGTCCTCTGAGTCGAGATACACATCAGCGGTATCCCAGAACGTGCATCCCGCTGCATAGGCAGCATCGAAGATCTAGAAGAACATAGTGAGGACTCTCAGGTGTCGGTCACAGCCTAACAGGCCTACCTTGAAACGCTCCTCGTCTGATCCAACTGCGCCGTACAAACAGCTAATCCCCATTGCCCCGAAGCCAATGGCGGGTACTGAGGCATCGCCGATCTTTCGAAGAAGTACATTCGACAGCGTGCTAGTTGTTGTATGTCATATACTTGCACTTGTTCACTCATTTTATACGAGAGACGATGTAGATTGCCGGCGAGACGCGTCAGAGTGGCATGTACATGACTAACTATCCCCATCGTGAGAGGACTGGCCAAACCTTAAGTTGGAAGCTCATGGACCAGCACCGATAGTCGTCGGACTCATTCACACACGAAATCTGTCATGAGCGGGGTCCGATAGCGTCAGCGTTTCTGACTAGCCGGGCCAAGACGAGCAGATGTAGAAAGTTCCTTTGTATCAGTCAGCCTTGGAAGAGACCATAAGGCACAGAAAACTTTGTACTATGCGACAGTCAGAGAAGCAAGAATATATGGCGCCTGGGGACTTCAAATTCTCCTTCAGAAAATTTCATCCAAAACTGTATACGTTTGACCAGCAACTCGCCGCTTCTTGGTCGGCATTCCAACTTTGGACTCGGCCAATAGGTGAAATAGCCAGATCTATCGGCGTCAGAATCTCATAAAGGAAATAGACGCTTTACGAACCGTCGGCAGTTCGACAGTGAAATGTGAAAACCAGACCATCTTGGTACATGCCCATTGGTTTAAATCAATCGTAACCTTATTGGGCTGGAGCTTCCACTTGGCTTCCACTGACAGAAGTAGGGTATCACATCGATGATAATTCAGGGTTTACAATGGCCAAAATAGACAATCTACACTACTAGTCAATCGCTGGTTGCAAAACAGAGGAAAAGGAGTACCTCATGCAACAAGAAGCTCATCAATCCCGTCGCAATAGACTGTATCTGCTGTGAGATATATCGTTGCTCCGCAACATCTTCTCGCCACATGCAGATCATGTTTTTTTTTGGATGACCGTAAGTTACTTCTCTTCCCATCTACAACAATAGCTCCACCAATTCCGCCTCCAGTGATGATGACAGAACGGTTTTCCATTGCTGAAGCATGGTGGTGAAGCTTGAGCAGCGGATGGAGGACACAGGTATCCTACTCTTGAAGCTGGAATCTCACACGTCCCCGAAGCCACGTCGTAATGATGTGAAACAGAACATTCTTCAATGTTAGAAAGTGACAATATATATTGCAGCAGATACGGTCTAATGATTGGATTCCCTATCCAAACATATCAGGCGGCCCATTGCTGTTCGAACCAGTTCAAACTTCAGAGACCGGAGGTCGGTGTGCATAGATGGAGGCAACGATGAGCCGCCGTTGTGTTGAAGGACATGGTGGTCTGAATGAAAGCCACTTTTATTTTCGAAATGGAATGGCATGAGGGAAGATATTGTCTCATGGTCATGTGATCGTGCTCTGATTGGGCAGCCGCCATCGGCCAATCAACCGTGTGCTTCGCTCAGAACTCTCATGGACTCGAGGAACTGCTGGTGTTGGTAGAACCGAAACATAGGACGGCTAAGGGTTAAACAAGTCAGGCGAGGCGCCTGCCTATACAAGGACTCTTCTAGTTGTCCAGCGATGATCATTGATGTTCAACTTGGCTAGTCGAATCGTTTTTCCATTTCTGTAAAAGAAAGATCACACCAGTTGGCCGATACTGCTAGGTCGGAGGCTATTCCGTGATGGGACAGGATGGATAGTTTGAACGTCCTTGTGCTCCGTTCGTTACTAGTCTCTAGTACTCTCTTCTGGTCAAAGATGCGCCCTTCAAGTCTAATGGTTTCTATTCATGTGGCCTCCGCTGACTAGACGTCTCTTCACGGCGGATCTGGTTATTGCCATACAAAGTACATTAGGTTTCTAGAGTTCACTGTCAACCTCGGATAACTTTTCTCAAGTCTAATCGGTGTATTTTTGTCATGCAACTAAGCACAGCAGCTGCGTCGAGTTCCCTGCCAACGATACGCAGAGTATACGCCCGATCTCTTTTGAGCACTGCATCAATCATTCAGCCAACGATATCCTTGCCGACGTCTGCTACCACTGGTCTATCTCTGTGAGAACCACTTCCTCTTACTTTCACGGGATGAGATGATAATTCAGGTTCTAAAGTCGATCTCAGACTCTGCATCAAACTACCGCAACTGTCATAATGGGAGTTCAAACCGGTGAGCAGCAACAATGAACAGGACGGGGGTATCGTTGATTCTATCTTTCTGAATCCATTTAACGGGTGACAACTTGGAACCGCGAAGTCATAGCAGAACCAACATTGCACTCCTTTTCCTTTGGTGGTGTGTTAATCTCTCGTTGCTATTAGTCTCTGTTGCTTTAATCAATCATACAAGGTAGAAACATTTCCCTAAGGGGCCGGTGGAGTCGAGTCGGTTCGTTTTTGGATTGAAATTCTTCGTTTTATATAATACAAGGACTTGCAGGAGAAACACAGTCGTTATTACTGGCTATGGCGGCACAAGCGGCTCTTCCCCCAGATCTCACTGACGACGACATTCATTTCATCCTTGAAAATTTAGATATGAATCTAAACTGTATGATACTACAGGCGCTCACGCATGGTGAGCTTCATAGTCCCTGGGCAAATCCTCTGACGTCTAAGCTACATAGGACTCTACACCGGTGTCCTGGGTGTCACCCTCTGGAGCATCTGTACGTTCTGTCTTCTTGACTTGCGAGCTATATACCTTACCCCCCTCTGGTCATAGTTAGAGGCTCTACCAAAAACGCCTCCATTGTTAGATATGTCATGGTTCTCGCCATCATCGCACTCTACGTTCTTGCTACCATTGCGCTAGGCCCACTTTGGGCACTCACGCGCCATGTGTTCATTGATGAAGGACAAAACTGCTACACGGTATTCTTGGAATTGGATAGCCTTAATCCAACGGTGATCCAAACAAGATTGGTGATTAATATCACTGCTTGTATCAGTACATTTATTGCCGACTCCTCACTGGTTGGTAACAAAAAAGACCTCTTTCATATATAAGATTGCTGACCACTACTTCGATTAACGCTTATCAGATTTGGCGCTGTTGGATTGTGTGGGGCCGTCAATGGCTCGTCGTTATCGTCCCAGCCCTCTGTACCATTCTAGGCACAGGTACGTAATCAATTTTAAATCTGGCCATTATCAAATTTCAATCTTTTCGCAGTGTTCAAGGGCCTCTGGACATATCATTCTTGCTTGGATAGCACCAATGATATGGAAACTTCTACTTTCGATGGTGCTGTTGCTGAGTAGATGATGTCTTATATGGCGTTGACGCTCACCACAACACTTTGGTGCACCATTTTCCTGTTGTACCGCATCATAAGTGTTGTAGGGTCCGGTCATGGAGCGGGAATACGCTCGTACCGTGGAGTCATTGAAGCACTTATCGAATCGGCGGTCCTGTACTCTGCTGTATTGATCATCGACATAGTATTTGTGGCTCGTGACATATTAAGCGGGGGCTATGTCGATATTCTGACTGCCGCTATAAGGGTTTGCGTATTACAATATTATTGAATGGAGATTGCAATTGACGTCTGCTTACAGGGAATCGCTCCGACACTTCTGGTCGGACGTGTCGCGGCAGGTCACGCAAGACCAGATGACTCTTGGCAGGAGAGTAGTACTCACACGGTATCCTCCCTTAATTTTGGAACTGGTTCTCTTTCAACGCAGGAAGGGGACATTACGCAGAGCATTGAACTTGATATGACGGATAACATAGACCCGGGGCTGGAGAGAAATTTCGCACCCATAGAAGAAGAGACCCGAGAGGCGAGACCCTTGGACATTGTATGAAGGTTGATGTATCCGTAGCATATACCAACTGACTCGTCATTCAAGCCCACTACTTCTCTTTCGTGGAAACCTATATTTTATTTAGCATATAATATCGAAAGATTTTCCCCGACTGTTCGCTGTAAGATACTTTGGAGTTGGATCACTGAACCACCTCATCCTCAAAAGATAGTACTAAGACTGGACTCCTTGACTCAGAATACTTATATTAACAATAATGAAGGACAAAAAACCGCACCAGTGCCCCATCGTGCTCATCACGCTCTTGTTTCAGCCAGTGGAGCCCTCTCATTATTTACTGCTTCCTTCATGCTCTCTCTGAAGCACTGGCACATCATCGTGGATTTAACCACCCAGTAGGTCCTATTGCCTTCTGAAGAGCTACCTCAAATGAACAATTCACTTCTGCGTCTCCTTTTTGGTCTACTCACGTTGTTGAAAGTCCAGAACTCGCATGGATCATTCAAGCATTCCAGTGCACTGAAGGTCACAGGATAAAGCATCCAAATTCCCTTCAGCGAAGGTTCCATCCTGACCATACAGGTGGATGAGTGGAGAAACATAGCAACACATGTACATGCATATGTGTGCGCTTGCATGCCATAGATACAGTCGATGATATTCAGTTTCTTAGTAGAGCATGTACTTCTCCTTGTCGATAATTCAGAGCGTATCAGTTTTCGCTAAGGCCGTAGCAAGACCACCATCATTGCATAGCCATCCCTTGATCTCCCGCTTGCTGCGGCTGGAATATCTTTCACTGAGTATTCAGTACGTGTTCAAAAAAAGATTGACTTGATACACACTTGACTGGGGGTTCCACTTCGGCCTCAAATCGCTCCGGGCATATCATTCTTGTCATCTTTCACCACCGGCTGGAATGTGCGCTAAGATGATCAGACCGATAGCCGTAATTTGGCAGGTCCCGAGGTCAGTGAGGGACCTTCCCCGGACTTGCTGAATGTTAGAATCATTCTTCGATAGATGTATTTTCTTTCTCTTAATATCAATGGTCTCGATCCATTTGAGATATTAGTTCGCTCGGTTGAATAACATCAGACCCTGGATAAGAGATACAAGGTCATTGAAGGAGAGGGTAGAAGCCCTTTGTCTACTTAGACCCACAAGCTCACTTCAATGCCGGGCTCTCGACATATGTCATCTCAAGGAATCCCGGACCATATCGTTCTCCCGGAATCTCTGCTGCTTCAGCAATCTGTCGAATCTCCGCGATCTCTTCTGGGGTCAGTTTGAGCGACCCAGCACCAAGGTTTTCTTTCAAGTACTAATCAAGTCGAATGATGAGCCATAACGCTGACCAGTGAGCAAAATTGAACTAACCTTAATCTTCTTCGTCCCTGGAATGACGAAGAAATCCTCCCCCTGCGCCAGAATCCAAGCGAGTGCAGCCTGTCCAGACGTCGCATTGTGTCTCTTCGCCACGTCCCCGATCCTGTCTACAAGCGACAGAATTTTGGGAAAGTTCTCTTCTTTGAACTTGGGCACCGTCAAGCGGAAATCAGTTGGCTCGAGGTCATCTCGAGAGCGGACTTGGCCCGTCAGGAGCCCACGACCGAGTGGAGAGTACGCGACGATCTTGACTCCGAGCTCGCGGGCAGTTTGGATGAGCTCGAGGGGTGGACTTCTCGACGTCAAGAATGAAGGGCGAATATTCGATTTGGAGGGCAGCTATGGGGTGGATCGCATGTGCGCGACGGAGACCAGACGCGGTACAGTCTGAGAGACCGAGGTATTTGACTTTTCCTTCTCTATGTCGATCGTGAGAATCAGCAAGCTTTTGCTTGAACGATAAACGTACTTGACAAGTTCGGCCATGGCCTCTACTGTCTTCTCGATGGGAGTGTTGGGGTCGACTCTGTATTTCATTAGTACGGATTTTTCAATCTGCTAAGAAATTACACACCGGTGTTGATAGTACAAGTCGATGTAATCCACACCGAGCCTCTTGAGCGATGTATAGCACTGTTGCTTGACGTACTCAGGATCACCACGAGCACCTTGCATGGTGAAGCCAAATTTCGTGGCAAGGAAAATAGAATCACGTTTTTCAGGATTACGTTTGAACCTGTATGTATTTGCTCAGAATGAAGAGACTCTGGATCAAGAGAAGCACTTCATACCATTTCCCAATAAGGTCCTCTGAATCGAAGTACGCATCGGCGGTATCCCAGAACGTGCATCCTGCTTCGAATGCAGCATCGAACACCTATGAATACGATAAGGGCTTGTGGACAGAAAATGGACAGCAAGTACTTTGAAGCGCTCTTCGTCCGGTTCAACGGTACCGTAGCCTACACTGAGTCCCATGGCTCCAAAGCCAATGGCGGGTACGGGCGTGTCTCCGATCTTTCGTTGAAGTACATTCGACATGGTGGTGGCAACGAGACGAGCCATGTCTATCCGTTGGTCTTTCTCTCGATGTTTTATGAGAGCGATGACGTTGATTGCCGACAAGACGCGCGGTCAGTAACAGATAAGTACATGACTAACCATCATGAAATTAGACGACCCTTATATATTAGGAGTGCCGCCGGCCCAATACATGGCGCCAGCACTAGAATTTTGGTGCAAGTAGAGGAAAAGATTTCTGAGTGGCCGACCACTTTTATGAAAGCAGAAAGCACAGAAAATCTTGCCGAGCTGAGGCGTGAGGAAAGTGACGATACTATGGAATTGAATATCGAGTATGTTGATGGTACCGCGAACCTTTGTCTAGCTGCTGTTCAGTACGGCGCATATAGAGATGAGCCCAAATTTAGGTTAACTCTTCATGTAAGTGCAGTACTGTGCACGAACCAAGGTTCTCTTGGTGTTAAGGATTATTCATTATAGGTTTACAAGGAAATGATGCTGAGACGCGAGTGAGGGACAACTTTAAAGGCAGAACCGAAAGAACTGACTATCTGATTTCAGCTAATATACACGCTTACTCTAACTCAGGTAAGACGACCTCACTGGAGTAACGTTAGCCAATGCATCTGATGATGCAGACGAAAAAGTAAACACACCTATGATGGCGGCGGAATACCATACGATCTCTCGAAAAACTCATCCAGCCAGCTGAAGAAAACCCGTTTATCCTCCAACGAAAGATTTGCCCAATCAATCTCCATTTCAGTAGAGGCAGAGCGATTTGACGGTGCTGGAGACCCTCGAGGAGGCAGCGAGGGAACACTGGACGAAGGTGAACCCGTTGAAGCACTGTGAATAGGTGGTCGTGTTGAACGCTTGATAGGCGGTGGCGGCGCTCCTCGCCCTGGGGCCTGTGGAGGTGGAGATATTGATGAACGAGAAGGCGGAGGAGATATCGATGGGCGAGCTGAGATACTAGCACGCGGAGCAGGAGGCGGTGGAGGCGGTTGTTTATTATATGGATCCCAGTTCGTTTTCTTCATAGGCACGCTGATTCTTCTGTCAATACCCAACCCGAAGATAGGAAATAGAGTCATACCTAGAGTGCCTATCTCGCGTATTTTGTATCTTGGTCACACTAGCATCCTTGGCCTTTGTTGCCTTTTCCTTCAACTCTGCAACTGCAAAATGTCGGCGGTGCGTCAGATGTCGAGAAAAGGGACTGACATGATGGCATGGCAAGTAGTTCGTGGAACGACGGTGAGCACAAAGGGGCTCGGCTGTGCCGTTGTTTGGATTTCACGGGTTGCGCAAATTTATCCGCTTTGACGCTAACCACCACCTTGCCACCACCGTCTCCTACTTACCGTCTTCTTGCTATTGTCGAGATCTCTCTTATCTTCCATTTCAGAGTCATATGTAGCGACCCGCAAACCTCTAATGGTACACTACTCGCACATTATCCCAGGTTTCACAGCGCCCCGCCCGATTCGGATGTTTTATAATTAGGCAGCGCTTATCCTCTGTAATACGAGCCATTTCTAAGCAACTTAGGATCAAAAATCTGCCGCTCTGCCCATATATTTAGGCCAGGAATATCGAGGACCAGTGTCATCATGAAGGCTCTCACAACTGCACCAGGAAATACTGCTCTTGTCGTTGAACTACCCTTTCCAGAGCCTGGTACTACCGAAATCAGGTGTGTTCGCTCTCAAATTCTTATCAATAGTATAGTCTTATCAAATATACAGGGTTAAGGTTTACTCCGTTGCACTCAACCCAGTTGACGCGCTCTATGTTGCGCATCCTGCTGACAAGCGTTTGGTCGTGTCGTAGGCAGCGATATTGCCGGTATCGTCGACAAAGTTGGATCAGAAGTCACCCAATGGCACGTAGGTGACAGAATAGCTGGACTTCTCCAAGGAGGTATGCAGCACCTCAGCATATTTACACGTTGTTCATGAGTTTTAATTATCTTCAGCAACGTCTGGCAATGTTCGGCCTGGAGGTTTCGCGGAATACGCTATCCTTGAAGCAGATTTGGCTATCCGCATCCCCAGTTCTGTCTCTTACGACCAAGCTGCAACATTACCTCTAGGTTCCTTGACCGCCGCACAAGTAATACTGCTCTTTGCTTTTATAGAATCATTATCACTGACCCCAGCGGGAACAGGCTCTTTTTATTCGTCTCGGAATCAATGCACCATTCCCAAGCCCCTTCTCGTTTCCTCCCGAAGCTAACTCTTCCCCCTCGATCTTGATATACTCTGCAGCAACATCTATTGGTCTCTATGCCGTCGAGTTGATCAAGCTACTGCAATCTGCAGGCAGACAAACCCATCGTGTCTTTGCTACAGCCAGCCCAAAGAACCATGTCAAGCTGCTTTCACTTGGCGTCGAAGCTGTATTTGATTATCGCTCTCTTGCATGGATTGACGATGTTCGGAAGGCCTCTGGCGGAATAACGCACGCCTTTGACTGTATATCAGAGGATGACACGACTGCGCACATCTCCCAGACGTTTAGGGAAGGGGGCGGAACGATCGCCGTCATTCGAAAGGCAGCATGGAACAAAGATGGCGTTCGACCAGATGTCACGCCTCTGTATAGCGCTGCGTGGTCAGGTCTAGGTCATGAGATTCTCTACAATGAAGAGATTCTCCCAGCCTCTCCTGAATGGCGAGTGTTTACTGTCGCTTTCTTTTCTTTCCTCGGAAGAGATGGACAGAAATTGCCTATCCAGCCGAACCCTGTTCGTGTTATGCCGGGTGGACTGGAGAGTATGGTAACGGAAGGCTTTGCTCTTTTGGGATCCAGCAAGGTTGCAGATAGAGAAAGGAACACTGTTGAAGGCGGTTTAAAGCCTTGGATGAAGCCTATATCTGGGGAGAAGCTGGTTTACCATCTCACATAATACGGCGCCGACTCGAAGGTAAAAAGATTCTCAGTCAGACTTCTTCATCGATGGTTATCTGCCCTTATGCAGTAATCAATGCATTCTTCTCTCAAGCAACTTCTGAGTGATGATACTTCTAACTCGACTTGCGCCTGAGGTTTCGGCTTAATGGTCGCTCAACTGAAAGAGTCGACGAACTTACCGCTTCAAAATTCGAATGCAGCCGACTCCGCCTAAAATACCACGTGCACTATCAGATAACAAGTGGCCTCACTTCTTCTACCGCCGCCTCGTCAGCGTTTTTCGTTGCTTTGGATTCTTCATTTCGTCTCTTCGAACTTCGTCATATTGGATCTCATGGCTAACAGAGGACGTCAGCAGCTGTGGTTCCCACGACTGTGGTGGTACTCCTGTGGCTCCTGACTGTGGTGGTACCCGCAACGGTGATGACTCATTTCATTCTCGTGCAGCTGTAACCCCAAGTGGCGCAGATCTCAAGTTGTGTTCTGATAACTGTTGCGCTGAAAAGCCTCCGGATTCGAGAGAGCAAGCTGAAGCGCCGGCTCAGGAAGATGACGAGCCATGCTCCTGTTGTTCGGGTGATGACATTGATGATAAGCCGACGATTATTACTAGAGAAGGCTCAATTGCATTGCAAGATTTACCGACTCGTGCTAGTAAGTTTTCAATTTAGATCGTTAAAATCTGCTCAGTGTGCTTGACTGCTGTATGGAAGCGCGAGGACGTCGGTGCTGCGGAGCCGCATGTTGCATGAGTCCAGTAAGACGAGGAAGACGCTCCAAACTTTTGTGGAAAGCTAAGAGAGTGCCAGTGTTGCACTGGAATCGACCGAGAACGTCTCAATTTTGCCCCCATCGATGACACGTCACCGGACGACCAAGATGGGAAAGAAAGGGTTCTCACCCTCATGGTCGTTGGAATGGATTGTCCAGCATGTTCTCCAAGAGTTGAACGAGCACTGAAAGGTCTCGGAGTAATGGACGTAAAGGTATATAACAATTTCAACGAGTAATTCCCTAGTTAATGGCAAAGCGTAGGTTGACTTTGTCAGCGCTCGAGCAAGCTGTAGCTACATCAGCGGCTCTATCGACCCCGAGACGATCCGACGCAAGGTGGAAAATGCTACCGGGTTTATTTGTACCATTGCCAGCTTGCGAAATGGCCAGCGCACCCTCCGCGTTTCTTTCCCAAGGGCAAGTGCCCCCACTTTGGACACTCTCCAGGCACTTTTTGGTCGCGAACAAGAAATTTTGAAGATCTCTCGCACAGATGTTCGCTTCACAATTGATTCCGCAGCGCGTTACCCATCTGCACGCGCTATCCATGCTGTTCTGCTTGAACAAGGATGGGACAGTGACACCGGTTAACGAAGATGACGGTGAGGCGGCTATAGACGAAGCAGCAGCGCTTGACCTTCGTCGTTCGATCTGGCGTTTCCTCTTATCCGCAATTCTTACCATTCCGGTCCTAGTCTTAGTATGGTCTGGTGGCTTCGAGAGTCAATTCGCCCTTCGTGGTGGTGTCGCTCTCGGCTTGGCGTCCCTCGTGCAGATATTTTGTGCTGGTCACATCACTCTTGCTGCAGGGCGCGCGGCCATCATCGACCATCGTCTAGATGCCGACGTTTTAGTTTCTTTATCTTCCCTCTCTGCGTTCTTCTATTCCATTGTCAGCTACGGATACAACGTCACGAAGCATCGTGTCGATCTCGATAGCTTCTTTGAAACAAGCACTTTGCTCATCACGTTGATCCTACTCGGCCGTCTTGTTTCGGTCTACGCGCGGAATGCGGCCAGACGAAGTTCGGCCGGCTTTACGCCTCCTCCTGTTGAAGTTGCACATTGGGTTGACCCCAAAGTCGCTGATAACATCCGAGATATCCACACAGCATTGCTAGAAGTGGATGATACGGTTGTTGCTCATGCGGGTGAAACCATTCCTAGCGATGGTATTGTCACCACCAACATGTCAGATATCGACGAGTCTTTGGTCACTGGCGAGGCCATTCCTATAACCAAAGGCCCGGGAGCTCCAGTTCTTGCGGGAACAACAGTCATCGGTCCACAATCATTATATATCCGTTTATCGAAAGCCGTCCAGGATAACTCGCTCGCTGAGTTACGCCGTTTAACTGCTGAAGCGCGCTCCTCTCGTGCTCCTATCCAAGATACGGCTGATAGGATTGCGCGCCACGTCATCCCCATTGTCCTAGCTGTTTCGGCAATCGCGTTTCTCGTGTGGACCCTAGTGCTGAAATATCCTAGGCACGAGTCCTCAGGTAAGGCCGTTGCAGATGGTCTCTCCTACGCCGTTGCAGTATTAGCTTTGTCATGCCCATGTGCCCTCACTTTATGCGTCCCCCTCGTCGTTCTCTACGCACGGAACGCATCCCAAAAGGCGCCATTTTCACTCCTCTTCAAATCATCTGCTGCTCTCCAGTATGCGCGCACCGTTACCCACGTCATTTTTGATAAGACAGGCACGTTGACAACGGGAAAGATGAGAGTAGACGAGTCAGTTTATAACGAAAGCAGTGGAGTATGGATCGCAGGGGACGCTGATGGGCTAATCAAGGCTCTCGTCGCTGGGTCAGAGCACCCTGTCTCAGCTGCGGTGGCTCGACATCTGGCTTTGGGAGCTGATTTAGCCAGTAATCTGGGCAATGTAGAAACTGTAGTGGGAAAGGGCATTCAAGCCAACTGGAATGGCTCTATCGTTCGTGGAGGAAGCGTTAGCTGGTGTGCAGTGCAAGATGTTGATTGCGTAGTCAATATGCTGGACGCTGGAAAGAGTGTCTTCGCTGTAACAGTTGACCATGTCTTCCTCGCCGCCTTCGGATTGGAAGACGATCTTCGTCCTGAGAGTACCGAGGTTGTGTCATCTCTGGTGGCCCGGGGAATCACAGTATCCATTCTCAGTGGGGACCACCAGAAGGCCGTCGACGGAGTATGTCTCAGGCTTGGAGTCGAGGGAGTCAAAGCGAAGGGGAATTGCCTACCGGAAGACAAACGAGATATCGTTCGTATGACGTCGTGGAGTGCGTCCTGCGACCAGGATGATGTCGAGTCTGGACATGAGCATGGTGAGCAGCACGGGCATGCTCATGCTCATGGAACCCCGCAACAAAAGAATATTGTGGTATTCGTGGGAGATGGGAGTAACGACACCGCGGCCCTCGCCCAAGCAGATATCGGCGTATCCCTGGTTTCGGGAACAGCTATAGCCATTAACTCGGCAGATGTCGTTATACTTTCCGGTGGTTTGAAGGGGTTGCTGCAGATTGTCACGGTGTCCCGTCTAACCTGGCGGCGCATTGTGTTGAGCCTCGCCTGGGCACTATCGTACAACGTCTTAGCTGTGCTCTTTGGCTCCGGGCTCCTTGTTGAGGTCCGCATAGAGCCACAGTGGGCAGGACTGGGTGAACTTGCATCCCTAGTGCCGGTGTTGCTGGTCGCTCAGTCGTGTCGTTTTTTCAACTGAAGGTAAGGTGAATGATGCTGAAAGAAAACGAAAGAATTTCCAGGAGAAAATTATGTACTTACTATATTTAACCACGGTTTTACGATGATCAGTATATGCGTAGTGTGTTCCTCTTTGTGTAGTGCTATACCTAATATCTATATACAAAGTCGGCGTATTCTTCTTACCCGAGAACTCTGCCTCAAGTGGTCAACAGGTCCGGGAACACGGTCCGAGCGCCTCGCGTTGTCCTTCATTAAAAGAAACGTGCTCAAGTCAAATCCAAGGTACATTTCGTGAGTTTCGCATTCAAAGTTGAAATAAAGCTTTATACTGACTTTATACTGTGCTTTTTTAGTGTGAGAAGTCTTGGACTATGAAAATGTGCCACGTGCTGTACCAAGCCTTATCTGATACCGTCACTGATACCCAGTAACCGACTGCTAGTGTCCTCCGTCGCTAGTTTTCGTTTGGCATCTCTTTAGTTTGAAAGAATTGAGACTTCTTATCATCACTATGGCTAGTAGCGACGTCGATAGTTGCTGTGGTCTCCCTGACTGCGGTATGCGTAGGAGCGAAGAGTCTTGTGATTCGCATGCAGCAGTTCCAACCCCAAGTAAAGCCGAATCCCAGTCAGTCTGTGCTGACAGCTGTTGTGCTGACAGTTGCTGTGCTGAGCCGCCTCTTGAACCGAAAGTACCGCTAAACCAACCAGCCCAAGAGACCAACCAGCCATGCTCCTGTTGTTCCGGTGACGACGATATTGATGATAAGCCGGCGACGGCGTCCAAAGCAGAGTCGATTGCGCTGCAGACACTGTCTATTCGAAGCAGTAAGCTTTCACTCCAGATCCTCGGTACTTCATTGTATGCTGACTTAGCTCCAGAAACTTCTGGTCGCGAGTCTTGTTGTGGTGCCCCTTGCTGCAAGAGTCCGGTCAGAAGAGGGAGACGCTCTAGATTTTCATGGAAGAAAAAAAGAGTAACCTGCTGCAGTGGAGTTGACGAACAGCGCGCCAAACATACTACCGTCGCCGATCCGTCACCTGAAGGTCAGGATGGGCAGGAAAAGGTTCTAACCCTCATGATTACTGGGATGGATTGCCCAGCTTGTTCCCCCAGAGTCGAAAGAGCCTTGAAAAATCTAGGAATGGGGGACATCAAGGTACACAGTTATCTGTGGATGTACATCTCTATCTAACATTGCGTGCGAGGTTGACTTTCTTGGTGCTCGTGCGAGCTGTACCTACATCAGCGGCTCCACTGACCCAGAGACCATTCGACACAAGGTGGAAAACGCTACCGGGTTTCTTTGTACCATCGCAAGCTTGCGAAATGGTCAGCGAACCCTTCGCGTTTCGTTTGCAAGAGCTGGTACGCCTACCTTAGAGACCCTTCAAAATCTTCTCGGCTGTGAACAGGAGATTATGAAGCTCTCTAAAACCGACTTTCGCTTCACAATTGATTCTTCTGCACGCTACCCGACTGCGCGCGAAATTCACGCTGCTCTGCTTGACAAGGGATGGGTAGCCTCTCCTATCAATGAAGACGATGATGAGGCCGCTATCGACGAAGCAGCCAGGCTGGATTTTCGTCGCTCGATCTCGCGCTTCGTCCTTTCTGCAGTCTTCACTATCCCAGTCCTGGTTTTAGCGTGGTCTGATGGTCGCGACAGCCAATTCGCCCTCCGTGGTGGGATTTCTCTTGGCCTTGCATCGTTAATTCAAATATTTTGTGCTGGACATATCATCGTCGCCGCTGGGCGTGCGGTCATCCTTGATCATCACTTGGACGCTGACGTGTTGATTACTCTATCTTCCCTCTCTGCGTTTCTGTATTCCGTTGTCAGCTACGGATACAACGTTGCCCACCATCACGTCGATCTCGATAGCTTCTTCGAGACAAGCGCTCTGCTCATCACGCTTATCCTTCTTGGTCGTCTAATTTCGATCTACGCGCGGAACGCTGCTAGACGAAGTTCTATCGGCCTTACGCCTCCACCTGTTGAGGTTGCCCATTGGCTTGATCCCAAAGCCGCTGAGGGCGTCCGAGATATTCACACGGCTTTACTAGATATCGGTGATACCGTCGTCGTCCACGCCGGAGAAATCGTTCCGAGCGATGGTATTGTCTCCGCTAACATGTCAGATATCGACGAGTCGTTGATTACTGGGGAGGCCGTTCCTATAATCAAAGGACCGGGAGCTCCAGTCCTTGCAGGAACCACAGTTCTTGGTCCGCAATCATTATATGTCCGCTTATCGAAGACTGTACAAGACAATTCCCTTGCAGAACTACGCCGCCTCACTACAGAGGCACGTTCGTCCCGAGCCCGTATCCAGGACACAGCTGACCGGATGGCACAACGGATCATCCCCGTTGTACTCGGTGTCTCTTCCATCGCGTTCCTCGTGTGGGCCCTAGTCCTCAAGTATGCAAGGCACGAGTCCTCAGGCAAAGCAGTCGCAGATGGTCTCTCCTACGCCGTTGCAGTATTAGCCTTGTCATGTCCGTGTGCCCTCACATTATGTGTCCCTCTTGTCATTCTCTATGCACGGATCGCGTCTCAAAAGCCGCCATTTTCACTCCTCTTCAGATCGTCTGCTGCCCTCCAACATGCGCGTATAGTAACACATGTTATTTTCGACAAGACGGGGACCTTGACGACGGGGAAGATGAGAGTAGTCGAAGCGGTTTTCAACAAGGATAATAACGCAGGGATTGCTGGAGGGCTGATCAAGGCTCTGGTTGAGGGATCGGAACATCCAGTTTCCGCTGCTGTGGCCAGATACTTGGCTGCAGAAAGTGCTTTAGTGGAGGAGCTTGACGATGTAGAGACCGTTGTGGGGAAGGGTATTCAAGCCAACTGGAATGATTCTATTGTTCGTGGCGGAAGCGTTAGCTGGTGCGCAGTGCAAGATGTTGATGGCGTAGTCAATATGCTGGACGCTGGAAAGAGCGTTTTCGCTGTTACGATTGACGATGTATTCCTCGCAGCGTTCGGAATGGAGGATGACCTCCGT
Source organism: Desarmillaria tabescens (assembly GCF_030435595.1). Classification (NCBI taxonomy): domain Eukaryota; kingdom Fungi; phylum Basidiomycota; class Agaricomycetes; order Agaricales; family Physalacriaceae; genus Desarmillaria; species Desarmillaria tabescens. The sequence continues at coordinate 52,535 of NW_026848343.1, read as the reverse complement.
CCTGAGAGCCCCGAGGTCGTGTCGTCTCTGGTGGCGAGAGGGATATTGGTGTCCATCCTCAGCGGTGATCACCAGAAGGCTGTTGACGGAGTATGCCGCCAGCTCGGAGTCAAAGGTGTTCAGGCGAAGGGCAACTGCTTACCTGAAGACAAACGCGATATTGTGCGTATGACTTCATGGAGTGCATCCTGTGCCCAGGACGACGTGGAGTTTGGGCACGATGATAGCAATAACCGTGCGCGTACGCAGGAACGGTCACGACAAAAGAACATCGTAGTCTTCGTGGGTGACGGGAGTAATGATACTGCAGCTCTCGCCCAAGCGGATATTGGTGTGTCCTTGGTGTCAGGCACGGCTATAGCCATTAATTCGGCAGATGTCGTTATACTTTCCGGTGGCCTCAAGGGACTTCTCCAGACTATCACGGTATCGCGCATGGCATGGAGGCGTATTCTGCTGAGCCTCGCCTGGGCGCTGTCGTACAACGTTCTGGCGGTGCTGTTTGGATCTGGACTACTTGTCGAGGTCCGCATAGAGCCGCAGTGGGCAGGACTGGGTGAACTTGCATCCCTAATGCCGGTGTTGTTGGTCGCTCAGTCGTGTCGTTTTTTCAAGTGAAGGCTGAGAGCAGGCGGCATGAACGATCGTGAAGAAAAACGAATGAAGAATTTCTCGGAAAGAGATGTGTGTACTCATTATTTATGATGCTTAACATGTGCGTAGCGTGCCTCTTCGGAGCCTCGATCTTTTCTTGTCAAATGGAACTATCATTCCTTTGTTGAATCTTGGAGGTCCATGTTTGCTAGCTTCCATGCCGGCCGATAAAGCCGATCCCTTTTCTTCGCTCCACCATCGCCGCTGAATATCCAGTTTACCTCCTGTCTAATTTTCCCTTCTCTTGGCAGCACGGGAGCAGCCACGTTGGTCTCGTTATCTAAGACCAAATCTTAAATAACTTTGATTGATACCCCGCATTCAGTCAGATTCAGTCGAATCATGAGTTCGGAATCTTAGGTCAAATTAGCGTACAATGACGCCATACAGATGCATTTCAAGAGCAGCCGTTCTGGACAGGTTTCTCACGAAGCACGCAATTATAGCGAAAATCGCATTTAAAAGGGTTATAGCCTCCGCCTACGTACTCGTTATCGATATCCCCAGTCTCTCAGTTCATCGATGGCCAACTCATTTTACAAGTAATTCTCGTTTACTAGCTCTTTGGACCAATGTCTGAGACGCTTTTGCTAACAGGGAACCCGAGTTTGACACTATCCAGCTGCACGGTGGACAGAAGCCGGACACTGCGACCAACGCGAGAGCTGTACCAATCTATGCATCCACGAGTTTCGTGTTCAACAACTCTGCTGTACGTCGCCAGTTTTCATCGATAAAGATCTTCTTGTTCACCGTTACCTAGCATGGAGCTGACCTCTTCAACTTGAGGTATGGTTTCTGAATGATTACAGATGCTCGTGTAGTGATATGCGAGCTTTCAGGGCTACTGGGAACATCTACTCTCGGATCGGTAACCCCACTGTTGTGAGTGATATAGAAGACCTTCTTTTACGTGGCATGTCTCAGGTTCGATGTAGTCTGTTTTTGAAGATCGTATAGCTGCCCTCGAAGGTGGTGCTGCCGCTGTAGCAACCGCTTCCGGTCAAGCCGCCCAATTCCTAGCCATCTCAGCCATCGCTGACGCCGGAGACAATATTGTCTCTAGTTCCTTCCTCTATGGCGGAGTAAGTCGGCTTGCTAGCTTATCAGAACAACCACTTAAACTCCGAACAGACGTACAACCAATTCAAAGGTACGAAGGAAATTGGTCAGTTCTGGCTGTTACTTGTATCTTATCCGCTTCTACAGTGACGTTCAAGAAGTTCGGCATCGGCGTGAAGTTTGTCACGGACAACGACCCGAAATCCTTCGCCGCCGCAATTGACGATAAAACTAAAGCAATTTACATTGAGAGTATCACCAACCCTAAATACAATGTCCTCGATATACCCGCCCTCGCCCAGGTCGCCCACGACCATGGAATCCCGTTGGTTGTAGACAACACCTTTGGCATGGGCGGATATTTAGTCCGTCCCATCAATTTCGGCGCCGACATCGTTGTCCATAGTGCTACGAAATGGATTGGTGGTCATGGCACGACTATCGGAGGCGTCATTATCGATGCCGGTTCGTTTTTTTCTCTTCGTTACCACGATACGATTCCTTCTCACACTTTGAACAGGCAAGTTCGACTGGAAGAAGTCCGGCAAGTTCCCCGGATTCACCTCCCCATCTGAGGGATATCACGGTCTCGTGTTCTGGGACACCTTCGGACCGGTCTCTTTCGCAGCCAAAGTTCGAACAGAAGTGAGTTCTTTGCGTACGCGACCCTGAATATCATTCTGATTCTCGTGTCTTTAAGCTCCTGCGAGACATCGGCCCAGCCCTGAATCCCTTCGGTGCATTCCTTATCTTGCAAGGCTTGGAGACCCTCAGTCTTCGTGGGCAGCGCCACAGTGAAAATGCTCTGACATTGGCCAAGTGGTTGGAGAAGCAGCCACAGGTTACATGGGTGTCGTATCTCGGTCTCGAGTCGCACGAATCGCATACTTTGGCCAAGCAGCTTCTTCGGCCGGACACTTTCGGCGGGATGCTAAGCTTCGGGGTCAAGGGAGGAGCTGTTGCAGGAAGCACGCTCGTTGACAACCTCAAGCTGGCTAGTCAATTGGCTAACGTTGGTAAGTGATAACTAAGCATGATGTCGGCACTGGATTCTTACCACACTGGTGATAGGCGATGCTAAAACCCTGGTTATTCATCCTGCTACAACGACACACGCCCAGTTGAATGAAGAGGAGCAGAAAGATTCTGGTGTTACTCCCGACCTAATTCGGGTAAGTTTACGCTCGATAACACTCATTCTTCTTGCTAACTTCCGGTCTAGGTTTCTGTCGGCATTGAAGCTATTTCAGATATCATTGCTGATTTCCAGGCAGCGCTAGAAACTGTGTCAAAGGCAGTAGCATGAATGAGTTCCTTTAAGGGCATATCGAATGTAATAACTGTATACTTATTTCAAAGCTTTATGGGATGGCGGGCGATATCTAAACGGTAGAGCATATACCAATGAGATAATCCTGATACCCAGAATCCTGCAGATGAGATGCAGTTCCCAGTGTCGAGCTTAGAGTTCGAGCGGATAATGAGGATTGGCTCAAGTCTAGGTAGTCAATTGCACCCTCGGCGCCCACACGAGGAATTGTATAGTCAAAAGTGCACTGACGCATGCCGTGTTCATAGTTTACCGTTTATCCATTCGCACAGGATGGTTCGGTCGTTTAACTTTATATTCTCAACGATTGTTGCACCCCGCTTGCACATTGTGTAAGCGGTATGTGAAGGATGATATTGGTGGTACACTGAAACCGTAATGTTTGGACATACAGTAGAGGAACAGAGCGAGCAAGACAACGGTACAGAGCTAACAACGAGGATCGACGAGGTTTCTACCTAATGAAGGGAAGGGTCATATATGTATGCGGAGCGAGGGTGGGACGGATGGACGGAGTATACACCACATTCGACTTCGAAAGTCCGAAGGCGTGAGCATAGAGGCCCTATTCCAGTCCAGACACGTTGATCCGGCCAGGATCAGACATCCTCAACATTCAAAAATGGCGGTAGACCCGAAGGTATAACCAATTTGCCTTCGACCAGAGGATCACGAAGTCGCGTAAGGATAGACTTATCCCACTTCGTCACTGGAGGTAGGGCGTCGTCTGTTGCTTGAAGAGACTCCATGAGATATTGGAGAGTTGGTCGTTTCGAAGGTTCGTGAGCCCAGCATTGTACCATAAGGTTCCACCATAAATCAGTCTCCAACAGGTACCTCGGAAGTGGGGGATGCTCCTTCTGGACGCAGACATTCATGATAACGGCGCCATCAGGTAGGCTGCCCCAAGGTATCGACCCGTCGAATACCTTGTAGAGGGTCAGAATCAATCAATGGGTGTGAAGTCTCCTGGAACGCGTACCTCAAAATACGCACAAGCCAGTGAATATACATCAGCTGAAAAGCTGTTAGGATTGGCGTTGAGGACCTCTGGTGCCTGCCATCTTACGGTGCCACCCTTCCGCGATGACGATGAAGTTCCAAAGGCTGTAACACCCATCACGAAGGATATACCAAAATCCGCAATAACCGCCCTGTGGTCGTCGGTAATCAGGATGTTATCCTTAGTTCGGTTAAGCGCGATGGATATCTGGAAAAAATGCTATGAAACGCACCCCTTTTAGGTCACCATGAACGATGGACATTTTATGTAGGTAACCCATACCACGCGTGATGTCTAGAGCCTACTTATTTATTAGAAATATGTTGAGGAAGAAACGAATAACTCGATTCTTACGAGTGTGTGCCGATTAGGATTGGTAATATTGCTCAGATATTGACGGAGAGATCCGTTGGCCATGAATGGCGACACCAGACAGTAGGAAAAAGGAGCAGCATCGCGGTAAATGCCATAGAAAGGTAGTACATTGGGGTGATCGCACTGTCCCCATATAATGGCCTCTCGTCTTATTTTCTATAGAAAGAACCGTGAGACTGACTCTTTGATTCGTGAGAAGACGAGGCAACGCACCCGCAAAACTTCCTTGATATTACTATCACTTGTGAATATTCTCGCTTGTTTGACGGCAACTCCCATTCCGCCGACCTCGCCTTTCCACAACTCACCAAACTGTCCTAGAGCAAACGGATAATCTCCTGTCTTTCTGAAGCCTCTGAGCATAATACATCGAGGTACGCAGTCGTACATGCGCGATAACTTGAGGGAGGTCTTGAGAAAAATGTATTTGCATGACAATGGGAGACCCTGTATATCTAGAAGCTATCCGATGCCGAGTTAACGATAAAACTTTCGATGGAAAACAGCTCCTACATCCTGAAGAAAATCCAAAGTTGACTGCGCTTGCTTAACAGTTATATCTGATAATTGGTCATCTGATTTAGAAAGTGCCGTTACGACCTGCTCTGCCATTTTGTCTGTCGTAGCATCGAGAATGTGTATGGGTTCCGACTCTGGCCTGTACACGTCTAGAAGCGCGTCTACAATAGCCTGCCCCTGTGGGCAACTGGAGTATAAGAAATGTGAAGGGAATCTCACCTCGTCCTTCCGACTCTCATCTCCAACTAAAAAGAGAGTGCTGATGTTGGCTTCTCTCATGTTTTGCTCGACTTCTGAAGAGTAAGGGCCGAAATACGCTGAATTCCGCATGGCTGTATCAGACGCATGATGTGCGGTCCTGTGCTCGCTCAGTTCAACACCTTGAAAAGCATTCAAAGCTTTGGTGAATTAGGTTAGGTGAGTGCTTCGGCATATGCGAATGAAACAGACTAACCTGGAGAGTGACCATAATAACGGTCGTCGCTGTGGGGTGGTCGGAAACGGTATGTATCTGCAGGATACAGAACCCCTTCTTCGTCATCTTCACGTCGGACTCTGTCTTGACTAGGTGTTGAGTACGGGCTGCTTGGAAATGTGGCCTGCTTCGACGGTGTCTTGTGACTGACATAGACAGGTACACCGATAGCCTCTATGTGGGAGGGTTCCGTGGATGAAGTGGATCCAGGTATCCAGCTAGCTGGGCTTGGGGGAAGACTGAGATCCCGGACCAGCGTTGGTGATCGTCCATTTTCTTCCTCTTCAACAATGGTACTTATCTCCCTTGCTGACTGCAATGGATCCTGTACTGTCACCACATCGGAGACAAAGGATGCCTCCATCCTCTCTGGGCTGGCCCTAGTAGGGGGGAAATAACTTGGGGAGCTTCTTCTCCTCTTTCTAGGTACTCGCGCCGCATTACGGAGAACAAATGCCCTCATCTGCTCTGGACTCGGGCTGCTAGCAGGGGAGGGAGAATTTGGGGTCGTGTACTTCGCCCTAGCATCAGGCAGTCGTGGCTGAGGTGTTTGAGGTGATAGCGTAGGGGGTAAGGCGGAAGATAGTGGCGTCGATCCGGGAACGAGGGCATCGGTGTAAGTTGTGAGGTAATCAGAGCCAGAAGGAACGGGAGTATATGTCGAGGAATTCAATTTACGTCGCTTCCTTGTAGGTGTTGGTATATTCGTTACACGATCAGGATCTGCTTCTTTAAATCTCGGAGTCAAAGGATATCGATCAGGCAGTAATCGTTTGCGCAAAGGGGTGTCCTTTAAGACCAGAACCTCATCTTCTTCAGCTGTCAGGTCATGATCGAGTATCAGAGAGTTGGAGCCAATTGGACAAGGAAGAGTCATACGTACCTCCGGTGAGCACAAGTTTGTGCATTGCTACCAATCTGACTCCTGAGCGCAAGTTGCAATGTGGGTGTTACGGCTGAAGACCCTCCCGCTGGAGCCTTTGCCAGCTGTAGAAGTGATAGGGAATTACGTTTCTCTCAGTTTTCCGGCATCGACACGGCCCGTAAAAGTTGCCCCAGAAGTTTTGATGGAGGAACGAACAGTTCACTACAGTTTCCTAAATCTGCCATGATTGTAAATGTACATTCGTCTCTGTTCGCTCACCTACCAGCGCCCGCCAGCCTTGTAAAACCTGTCGATATCAAACTCCTCTTTCCAAATCTGCTGATCACTTACTTATTGGAGATTAGCGTCTGGCTGCAAAGCGCACCCCTTTGCGCAAACATTTCTTCGACCTGGGCTTGTCGCCGAGATCTACTAAAGAAGCGGATGCCTATTCGATTAGTAGTGAGAGTCGTATAACAAGTGCACCATCACCTACAAGGAACTTGAAGCTGTGGCGGTGCTGGTCATCCATCCTGCTACAACGACACATGCTCAACTGAACGAGGAGGAGCAGAAAGATTCCGGTGCTGTGACTCCCGATCTAATTCGGGTAAGTTTATGCTCGATAACACTCATTCTTCTTGTTAACCCTCAGTACAGGTTTCTGTCGGCATTGAAGCCATTTCAGATATCATTGCTGATTTCCAGACAGCGCTAGGAACTGTGTCAAAGGCAGTAGCATGAATTCCTTTAAGGGCATATTGAATGTAATAACTGTATACTTATTTTAAAGCTTTATGGGATGACGGACGATATCTAAACGGTAGAGCATATACCAATGAGATAATCCTGATACCCAGAATCCTGCAGATGAGATACAGTTCCCAGTGTCGAGCTTAGAGCTCGAGTGGATAATGAGGATTGGCTCAAGTCTAGGTAGTCAACTGCACCCTCGGCGCCCAGACGAGGGAATTGTATGGTCGAACGTGCACTAATGGAAGCACTGTAGTACTGAGCGGCCCTCTACCCCACATATTTGCGCTGTATTCATGGCACAAAAACGGTAGCTATTGATACGTGCGTTAGTGCACGTTCGACCATACAATTCCCTCGTCTGTGGCGGCCGAGGGTGCAGTTTTACCTTAGACTTGAGCCAATCCTTCATTATTCGCCTCCTTCATTTATCCTTGTGCAAGCGTTATGAGTGAGTGGAGAGATGATATTACCGTAATTTTTGGGAAATACAGTAGAAGAACAAAGCAAGACAGCCAGTGAACTAACGAGAATCGATGAGCCTTCTGGTATCTAACGAAGCTCAGGATCACGTATATATGGGGTGAGGGCGGGACAGATGTATGGATCACATCTCACTTTGAAGGTCCAAAGATGCGGGTACCAGCACTGTTCCGATCCCGTAACGCTGATCGAACCTGGATCAGTCAAGCGGGAGAGGGGGAGGCGAAAGCGAAGACAAGTAGAACAGTGGAAGAAACGGTGGGAAGGGAACCCGAAATACGGCCGCTTCGCAACGGCAAACAGGATCTCACCATCATTGAAGCCCACACGCCACCTCTGCGACTTGGCAGGCAAGCGCGAGTTATTCGGCCGGGTTCTACAATGCCGCATAGGACACGGATATATAGGCGAGTACTACTCCCAATTTGTACCATCCGAGAACGTTGACTGCCCATGCGGCGAAAGGTACCAGACGCGTGAACACATCATACGTGAATGCCCCTTATATGAGGACCAACGGGAGGAGCTCCGAAAAACCTCAAGGTCGCTATACTTGCCGGATATTCTCGGCACGAGGGAGGGAATCGAGGCACTAAGCTAGTTTATTGAGGACTCAGGGGCGTTCACAAGGACGGGAGAGCCACGAGCCCGAAGGGTGATGCCAGAATTCGAAGAGGACGAAAGAGAATGGTGGGAGGACGAAGAAGGGGAGTCGGAGGATGAACACGGATAACCCCCAGGAGGAAACATCCTCCCTGAGAGCAAACCATCACACCGAAACACGATGACGCTCGCTAAAACCACGGCCACGGCCACCCGCAGATCGAAAAGCACCCGCCCGAGCCAAGGGCAAATAAACACCTCACAAGTCCATTGCTATACTCCACACACAATGCCAACACGCCCGAGTTTGGAAAATAGAGTACTGAATGGAGGGATCAGGTGCAAGAGGGAGGAGGAAGCCTGAGCATCGGCCCCGCCACCGCGTCTCAGTAGATAGTTTACTTGTTGCGGTTAATTAAATGCAGAGTCCAAAAAAAAAAAGCGAGAGAGGGGGAATATTCACACGGTGGCTGTACGGAGGGCGACTTTTCAAAAACTGGGTGAAACGAACTGAGGCGTAGGCTTGGTTGCCGTTATCCTCTTTTGGGATTCACGCAGTGGCTATACGGAGGGTGAATTTTCAAGAACTGCGGGAGACACCCCCAAAAATGGTGGTAAGCCGGAAGGTATAACAAATCTTGCCTTGGAGCAGAGGATCGCGAAGTCGCGTCAGGATAGTCCTGTCCCATTTCGTCGCCGGAAGTAAGGTATCTTCTGCCGCATCAAAAATTCTGCGATACATTGGAGAGTTGGTCGATCTGAAGGTTCATAAGCCCAACATTTTTCCATGAGTTCCCACCATAAAGCAGAAGATTTAGTTGCCGCCAGGTATCTTGGGTGTGGAGGATGCTTCTTATGGACGCTGACATTCATGATAACGGCTCCATCAGTTAGGTTGCTCCAAGGCATTGTCCCATCAAATACCTTATAGTAGGAGGTCAGAGATCGGTGGGTATGGAAAGAAACATATAAGTACCTCAAAGTACACACACGCCAGCGAATATACATCGGCTGAAAAGCTGTTGGGACTGCCGTTGAGGATCTCTGGAGCTTGCCATTTTCACGGTACCACCCTTCCGCGATGCTGATGAAGTTCCGAAAGTCGTAACACCCATCATGAAGGATATACCAAAATCGGCGATAATTGCTCTATGGTCGTTGGTAACCAGAATGTTATCCTTATCTTGGTTAAGCACAATATATATTTGGAGGAAATGCTCTAGAACGCACCCCTTTTAGGTCACCATGAACGATGGACAGTTTATGTAGGTAGCCCATACCATGCGTAATGTCTAGAGCCTACTTGTTTGTCAGATACCAAAGAAACAGCGACTGACACAATTCTTACGAGCCGGTGCCGATTAGGAGTAGCAAGCATTGCTCAGATATTGACGGAGAGGTCCATTGTACCATGAATGGCGACACCAGACAGTAGGACGAAGGAGCGGAATCGCGGTAGATGCCATAGAAAGGTAGGACATTGGGGTGATCGCACTGCCCCCATATAATGGCCTCTCGTCTTATTCTCTATAGAAAGAAATGTTATGATGATTCCTTGATTCGCGAGATAATAAGGCGACAGACCCGCAGGACTTTCTCGATATCACTATCACTTGTAAAAATCCTTGCTTGTTTGACAGCCACGTCCATTCCTGTGATCTTACCTCTCCATACGTCACCAAAATGTCCTCGAGCAAACGGATAAGCGCCCGTCTTTTTGAAGCCTCTGAGCAAGAGACATCGAGGTACACAGTCATGCATGCGCGATAATTTGAGAGAGGTCTTCAAAAATGTAGACTTGTATGAACATGGAAGACCCGACATATCTAGAAGCTAACCGATGCTAAGTTATTGATCAAGTTTTCTGTAGAAAACATTTCCTACATCCTGAAGAAAGTCCTAAAGTGACTTGCGCTTGCTTGACAGTTAAATTTGATAGCTGGCTGTATATATCTGGTTTAGAAAGCGCTGTCACGACCTGCTTTGCCGTTTTGTCCGTGGTAACATCGAGGATATGCCAGGGCCCCGGTTCTCGTCTGCATGCATCTAGAAGCACATTTACAATAGCCTGTTCTTATGAGTAACTAATATATAGAATATGTGAATAGAACCCCACCTCGTCCTTCAAGGCATCCGCAAGCGATCCAGAGACACTGCCTGTGTATCCCATTCTTGCCTCAACACTCTGAGGAAACGCAGAAACAGTGGGGAGGGTTGGTAATGGTTTACCAAAAAGAGTACTATCCGTTCCACTACTAACCAGTGCTTCGTTGTCGGCCACTATCTCATTGTCTTGCGTAATATGGGATAAAGAGGCTTTATTTGATGCAACTTCCCCGGAAGGAGACGGCGGAGAAGAAAGCTTGCTGCAGGTATGGTATCGCGAGGCTGCATCAGGCGCTTGATGTTCAATTATGTCCTCGACGCTAAGTTCAGTATATGCACTCAAAAATTTGTCCGTATTTTGTGAATCTGACGACGTGCGAGGGGATAAATCATATGCGTCCTGCTGTACAAGTGATCCAGAGATACTTGACGACGGGCGATCCTCAAAGTCCGGTTCATCATTCTCCGAGTCCTCCTGGTCTATGTCATCGTCAATTGGCATGCGGGTTTCTGGAATTAGGTGAGATGAGCACTAGTGTCTGAGAATGAACATCACAAGAACCACACTGACCTGGGGAGTCAGTCCAAGCGATACGACCATGACGGCGGTCGTCACTCGGCCTATAGGGTGACCGAGTGCGATATGTACCCGCAGGATACAGAACCTCTTCCTCGCCATCTTCACGCCGAAGTCTGTCTTGACTAGGTGTCGGGTATGCGCTTGGAAGCGTGTCCCCTTGCTTCGACAGTACCCCCGGAATGAGGTAGACAGGTGCATTGGCAACTCCTACGTTAGCGGATTCTGCTGATACAGGCGACGGCGCGTCGGAAATATGTGGGACTCGTAAGGTATATCCGTCGATTGGTGTCATGTCAGGTGGGCTTGATGGAGGACCAGGATATTGGAACAACATTGGCGATCGTCTTTCTTCTTCTTCTTCAACAACGATACTTCTCTTCCTCGCTGGCTCCGATGGATCCTGCGCTGTCCTCAATTTGTCACGAGTAAGGACTCGGAGAAGCGCTGTGCCCGGGTTAGTCCTAGGGGGCGACCTCACGGGTTTATCAACCAAAAAATAACGTTTCACGCTGGATGGAATGACTCGCTGGGCTGAAGCCGGAGGTGTTGCTGTGGTAGCAGACGATTCATCATCAAAGGAAATGTCAGGAGGAGGGGGTCTATTGGGTGGCGGGATGGGAGCAAGTGCCGGCGGTGCATCATGTGGATTAGGCATCTCTTCGGATATCTCTGGCTCAGGGCCAAGGGGAAGCGACGTGACTTGAGGAGAAAACCCCCCCACGAATGGCGAGTTTCCATTAAGTTGTTCGCGAGATGACTGACCAAGACTTCTTCCCGATGACGACCCACTTCTTCGATAATCTCCATTTTCTGCAATAGTTCGCGATAGCTGACTTCGATGCGATGGTTCCTGCCGCGTTGCTCGATCGCTACGTGACGACCGACTGTCAGTCCTCTCATGGCCAGACTGCTTAGACCTTCGTCGATGGTTAGAGATAAGGCGCCGATATGTGGACTGCTTTCCCCGTAGACCTTGCAGCAGCTGGGTAATGATTTGTCTGACAGTCGGAAGGTATATCTCAAGATTTCCGGATGTAGGATCTTCAGCAAGACATTGCTCCAGGACTGTTCGCAAGTCGTCTGGTACAGATAGAAGCTCACTAGACACGGTGAATAGACATGACTGTGACTTCCAAAGCAGTACTCACTTCATATCGATATTGAACGCGGCGAACGCTGCCACTGCAGCATTGAAGTCGTTCCCCAACTGAACGTATACATCACTGACGTGGGTTTCGTCCACTTCCAAGAGACTCCATTGTGTGAGCGCCTCCAGCAGCATCTTGATAGACATCAGCAGACGTGTCATCGCAGACTCTACCGCTGGCTATATAAATATCAGTACGAAGGAAGATTCGTCGATTGCAGCACACTTACATGTGTCCGTGAACTACTTGTTCGCTCACTGCGTCCCGAATGGTTGGAGGAAATAGATTGGTTGTCGCGACGCGAGGCATGGCTTTGAGCAACAGAATTTGACGAGTTAGACCGACTTGACGACATTGTGGAAAGGGAGCGTTGGGTGTATGTGCATGAGGCACAATAAATGAGAGCAAGCCGAAAGTGGGCCAAGTTCTGTATCGATCAGTAGGAACTAGATTCCATTATTGGATAGCATCAGTCTCGGCAGCCTTGGCTCGACTTCCAACCACGACGTAGAGCATTTTCTCATGCTTTCACTTACAGCGGTCATAATACTGGATTTTTCACAGGACTCTGGAATTGTTCGTATGACAGCGGAGTATACCTATCGTAAGCTTACTAGTACGAGCTTAAGCACCTTTCGGGCGCTACAGACTGAAACTTGACCGGTCCTTCTCTCGGTAAACGTTGTCAACTAGCCGCCACAACACACGCTAACTGTGCGTCTTTCTGCACTACAACACTTCTCCTTCTTCATGTTTTACGTCTGGCTTGGAACTGATGCCTAATGTCCATAAAGACGAGTTCAGCGGTCTATATTTCCGGCGATAGAAAGGGCAGTAAGCCACCACTGATTTTGAAGCAGCGTTAGAACTTAGAAGCTGTGTCAAAGACAGTAGCATGAATTCCTTTAAGGGCATATTGAATGTAATAACTGTATACTTATTTCAAAGCTGTATGGGATGGGCCGCCGGGCGATGGGTAGAGCATATACCAATGAGATAATCCTGATACCCAGAATCCTGCAGATGGAGTCCACAAGTATACACCATGTGGTTCCGAGTGTAAAGACCTGGATGTTCAAATTTCCTTAGATGCTGATGGGTTTTGGCGCCTAGGAGCAAACTATCGGGTCGAACGTAGTGTGACAAACTGGTGTTGTGCTTCAAGTCTTGGCATGTAAGTAATACATCCATATAGCTCATCACTTATCCATCAGTGCAACGCAAAAGCCCGCAAAAGAATAGAGTGAACGATAATGTCGGTAAATACAGTGAGAGCAAGTAGAGAGGAACAGAACAAGAGGAAGACAGCAGTACAGAGCTAACAAGGGAGAACAACGCGTAAGTATATATGTAGGATGAGGGACAGGTGTATGGAGTGCGAAAAGATGTAGCTACTGGCCTTATTTCGTTCTACTTGGTAGTAATACTGTTCGGGGGATCAATCAAAGAGAAGATACCCTAAACGTTCAAAAATGGCGGTAAGTCCGAAGGTATAACTAATTTGCTTTGGTCTAGAGGGTCACGAAGTCGCGCCGGGGCAGATTTATCCCATTTCGTCGCAGGAGGTAGGGTATTGCCTGTCTCATGAAGAGACTCTAAGAGATCTTGAAGAGTTGGTCGGTCCGAAGGTTTATAAGCCCAACATCTCATCATGAGTTCCCACCATAAATCAGGAAGTTTAGTCTCCGCCAGGTGTTTCGGGGGTGGAGGATGCTTCTTCCGAACGCTGACATTCATGATAACGGCACCATCTGTTAGGCTGCTCCAGGGTATTGACCCATCGAATACCTTATAGGGGATCAGAGATTGATCAGCGGTCATGAAAGAAACTTATACCTCAAAGTATACACAAGCCAGTGAATATACATCGGCTGAAAAGCTGTTGGGACTCCCATCGAGCACCTCTGGAGCCTGCCATTTTACGGTACCACCCTTCCGCGATGATGATGAAGTTCCAAAGATCGTACCACCCACCACGAAGGATATACCGAAATCCGCAATAACCGCTCTACGGTCATTGGTAATTAAGATGTTATCCTTATCTTATTTAAGCGCGAGGCATATCTAGGGAAAAGACTTTGAACGCACCCCTTTAAGGTCTCCATGAACGATGAACAATTTATGTAGGTAGTTCATGCCACTTGTAATGTCTAGAGCCTATTCATTTATGAGTAATGCGCTAAGGAAGAAGCGAATAACCCGATTCTTACGAGTCCTTGCCGATTAGGATTATCATTATTGCTCAAATATTGATGAAGAGGTCCATTAACCATGAATGGCGACACGAGGCAGTAAGGTGAAGTAGCGGAATCGCGGTAAATGCCGTAGAAAGGTAGTACATTAGGGTGATCGCACTGACCCCATATAATGGCCTCTCGTCTTATTTTCTATAGAAAGAAACGTTATACTGACTCGTTGATTTGTGAGAGGACGAGGCAACACACCCGCATGACTTTCTCGATATTATTATCACTTGTGAATATTCTTGCTTGTTTGACAGCAACTTCCGTTCCTTCGACCTCACCTCTCCACAAGTCACCAAAATGCCCCCGAGCAAACGGATAATCGCCTGTCTTTTTGAAGTCTCTGATCTTGAGACACTTAGGTACGCAGTCGTACACACGTGACAACTTGAGGGAAGTCTTGAGAAAAGTGCGCTTGTATGACAATGGAAGACCCCGTATATCGAGGAGCTAGTCGATACTGAGTTATTGATAGAACGTCTGAGAGAAAAACAGCTCCTACATCCTGGAGGAAGTTCAACGTGGATTGTGCTTGGTCAACAGTTAGGTCTGATAACTGGTCGTATATATCTGATTTGGAGAGCACCGTCACGATCTTCTGCACCAATTCGTCTGTGGTAACATCGAGAACATGCCAGGGACCTGGTTCTCGTTCGCTTGCGTCTAGAAGTGCATCTACAATAGCCTGTTCCTGTGGGTGGCTGATATATAAGGTATTTGAATGGAATCTCACCTCGTCCATCGAGACATCTGTCAGGGATGTAGGGTCAGTTTCTGTGTACCGCATTCTGGGTGAGGGAGAAAAGGACGAGATTTTCTGAGGAGAGGCAGAGGCAGTACTGGAGAGGACCGGTGATAGTTGACCAAAAATCGTACTTCCTGTTTCGTTGGTAGGCAGTTCTTTGTGATCGGCCACCTATCTCATTGTCTTGCGTAGGACAGGATGAAGAGGCCTTATACGATACATTATCCCCGGGAGGAGACGACAAGGATAAATGCTTTGACTTTTTGGTTGTCAGCCATTTCCGTACAGTTGGTAGCTTTAAGTGAGCTAGATCCGACAGAAGAAATGTTAAAACCGTCCTGTTGACTCGATGAAGACGTAATAGGGACCTGTTCTCCCTCAACCCTACTGCCTAGAATACCGGCATCTGGCGCAAATGAAGAGCCATTGGCCCTGCCTTCATCTCGACGTTCTTCTTCCGGCTTCCTCATTTCAGGAAATGCGAGCAACGTAGACTTTTGATCCTGAGGGTAGTCAAGCCCCGAAGCAAAAGGGACCGATGACGTGGAAGGGGGCATCAACGAAGGCACAGAGGTCGGAGCAGGTGATAACTGCATGATCTGGGATTGCTGGGAGACTAACGTACTTCCATTGTACTTGTCCGTCCTGTTGACGGCAAGACTCGTCCCATATTCATGGCTGACACTGGAATATGTGCCTTCCTGTGGTCCAAAGCCATTACCATAGCCGGAGTCATCGGATCGCCGAAGACGATATGTATCGGCATGATACAGGATCTCTTCCTCGTTATCTTCACTTCGACCGCTGTCTTGACTAGGCATCAGGAACGAGCTGCCTGGAAATGTGTTCCGCTTCGATGGTGTCCGGTGAGAGTGGTATACACCGACAACTCCTGGGTGCGCAGGTTCTGTTGATATAGTCAATGGCGCTTCGGAACTATGTAGAATTCGTAAAGAGGATCCGTTAACTGGTGTCCGTTCGGGTGGGTTTGGAGGAAGATCTGGACACTGGAACAGCGTTGGCAATTGTTCATATTCTTCCTCTTCAATGACAACGCCTCTCCTCCGTGCTAGTCGATCCTGTGCCCAAGATTTTTCTTCCAAAGTAAGGGGAGAAGATGGTATCACTTTTGAGGATGTTATCGCTTGTTTCAGGCTTGTGCTGGTCCTGGGGAGACGAGTCGCGGATTTCGCCCTGGCATCAGGCAAAGTATCTGGATGATGCGGAGGAGTTTGAGGGAATGGTGTAAGAGGTGGAGTGGGTAGCGGCATCGGCGGAATCCTGGGGCTATTCATAAAGGTCGTGAAGCACTCGGAGCCAGAAATACCTGTAGTAGGAATGCGAATACTGGCCAAGGAAGGCTTTCCATGTCGCTCCAGTTCCATGATAGATGGAAATGTCGCTGCTGAACGATCCTTGCCACTAGTTGTCTCAGTATCCACTTCTTTAAGGAATCTCGGAGTCTGGGCACCAAGTAGCTGTTTGCGTATACTAAGGGTACGCTTGCGCTTAAGGGTATGCTCCGCAGCAAGACGTTCAGTCTCCAGGACCTGCTGGGATTACAACGAAGTTTTGTAGGTAATGGAGGCGGTGTGCAAGGCGGAGACAAGTAAGGATTGTACGCATCGGTACCTCCAATTTGTCCTGCGTATGGTGCTATGTGGACCGTCGCAGCTTGAACCTCGACTGATTGCCTTCTGGAGGAGGTAGAGGAGGTAGAGGAGGTAGGGGTAACGAAGGAGGTGGTGGGGGTGGTGGTGGCGAACTCAGTCTGTGATTGGGGACAGGCGACCTGACCAGCAGCGTTGGAACATATACACTACATTTCGGGGAAGAGTCGTTGAGACTAGATGGCGGATCGGTGATCTCGATTTCTTCTGTCAGCGGCTCCTGGAATTGGGCATCCACTTCATCTTGCAGCTCTATGCTCTCCGGCAGTGGTTCATCGATATCTGGCGTCTGGTCTCTGCTATCCTGCACACACTTTCCCTTGCTGACAGCCTCTGGTTGTATCTGAGGACGCCGGCCATCTTCTAACCGTGGTCGCGATGTTGCGACTATTAGTTTGGCGACCGCATGCTTCCGCTGCTTTATCGAATCCGAAATGCTGCACTCTCGTTTCTCATCGGACATCCAGGAATCGTTGGAAAGCTGCAGGGAGCACTTGTATCAGTATAGGTAAATCAAAGGAACAGGGGCGCATCGAGAAGAACAGACCTGGGTTAGCCTCTACTGCACAGAAATCAGAAAAGAAAAGGCATCAACAGTGGGTCCGATAAGAAGAGCGGCGTTCGTGTGGTTCCCATGAGGCGGACACCTTCCAATTGCAATCTCGATGTTGTCAAGTCACGCGCGACTTCCTCTCCTTTCCCCTCACACCTTATTCTCATTCCTATCTCACATCCTGCGACTTCCACCATTTCTGCCTGCAAAGAGCAAGGCGAAGCAAGTCTCCTCGTATGCCAAGTCGGCACCTTATGATCATTCGCCTCACTCGTTCCGCTATTGCTTAACGTCCAAGTTCTTTCATCAAGCTCCTCCCGTCCGTATACTCAGAGCCGGCTGTGGGATCTGGGGAAGGGAGACATGGAAAGCTCGGGGGAGGAGGAAGCTCGACGATGTCAAATAGACGTCAATAGACGCCAATACCAGACTCTCGACGGGAAACCGACAATTCAACTACGTCTCAAGCGGAACCGTGTACCCTCCCTAGAGCTGGTGACCGTCTTTCTAGTCACCCTTGACACTATGAGCAAGAAAGTGTGTCAGTCACGTCCTACAACGTAGAATCACATCGATGAAGGACAATGTGTATATGTGAACCTGAAGCTTGGCCGGCGCATTGGCCGGTACCTCACGAAGAGAAGCTAGAATCACCGAAAGAACTCTCGACATAGGTGTGGCATGAAAATCACGAGACCGATGTTCAAGGAACACTTTTGAAGCGTTACGCTATCAGCACCAGCTACGAAGAACGTCATAACAGGCCAGTCTAGCTGTGATTTCAGAATATATCAGAAATAAAGGATGATACAACGATACACGTCGTCCCGGCGGTAATAGGCTTCGTCATTCAGGAACATCCACAGCGTTCAAGTCGCGGTCACTGTCGGCGCTAGAACCTAAAGCGAGGTGCAAGCTTCATCATTACGCCCTGAATCAACGCTTCGCGGTATGTTTATTTGTATTGCAGGTTGACCAGTGGAGGAAGAAGGAAAAATGATAAGATTAAACAAAATGTATTGCTCATCTACAGGCCCTTAGCTTTGGCTGCCATCTGCAAAGCAAGTTAACTACATCCTGAAAAGCAGAACGTTTACGTACCAAGTTAAGAGCCGAGCCAGCCATGAACCATGCAATCTGTCCCTCATTGAAAGAATGTGCGAGGGGGATCTCCTACAAGAACCACAGGTAAACATCCAGTCGCAACGTTACTTGAATAAATAGATACCAACCTCCTTGCTTCCATCCTCGTGCTTCAACACGAGCGTCAAGTTCTTCCCAGGCGCAAACGTATCCAATCCAAGAATATCAACCTTGTCACTCGGCTTAACCTTCTCATAATCCTCGGGGTCCGCAAACGTCAATGCCAACATGCCTTGCTTCTTCAAGTTCGTCTCGTGAATACGGGCAAACGACCGCACGATGATAGCGAGACCGCCAAGATACCGAGGCTCGAGAGCAGCGTGCTCACGGGAGGAACCTTCACCGTAGTTGTGGTCGCCGATAACCACCCATTTGATGCCATGGTCTCGGTAATACGCGCCGACCTGGGGAACGCCACCCCATTCACCAGTGATCTGGTTCTTCACCTTGTTTGCCTCGCCGTTCTCAGAGTTGATAGCACCAATCAGACAATTCTCTGATGAAAATCGTTAGATCACCGCGTAGAAAGAGTAGAAATGAACGTACGAGAGATGTTCTGGAGATGTCCGCGGTATTTGAGCCACGGTCCACCAGCACTGATATGGTCCGTTGCTGATCACAGTCTTTGAGCGGCCATACGCTTGCGTAAAGAGATATAGTACTTACTGCATTTACCCTTGACTTTGATCAGGATAGGGAGGTCAGAAGGGGTCTTTCCATCCCAAGGTTGGAACGGTTGCAATAGCTGGAGACGGTCGCTCTTGGGGTCAACAGCTACACTAACGCTAGCACGGTCCGCGGGAGGAGGCTGGAAGGTATCTTGTCCTGGGTCATATCCGCGTGGAGGAAGTTCGTTTCCGGAGGGGTCAGAGAACTTGAAGGGCTTTCCATCGGATCCGATGAGACTGTCAGTGGTAGGGTTGAAAGAGAGTGAGCCAGCGAACACCATGGCAGTGACAATATCAGGTGATGCAACAAAGGCGTGGGTAGCAGGGTTAGCATCGTTACGGCCCGTGAAGTTTCGGTTGTAGGAAGTTATGACTACCGCAAGGCTCAGTCAAGCGCAATATGGATAAGGACGAGCTTACTAGAGTTGGGTGTACCCTTGGGAACATCCTTCCTGTCCCATTGGCCAATACAGGGTCCACAAGCGTTCGCAAGAACAACACCGCCAACATCCTCGAAAGCCTTGATCTGACCATCACGTTCGATGGTAGCACGGACCTGTTCTGAACCAGGAGTAATCGTGAACTTGCTCTTGATTGTCAGACCGTGGCTTGCAGCTTCATTGGCAATGGAAGCAGAACGTGACATATCTTCATACGAAGAGTTGGTACAAGAACCAATGAGACCGACTTTGAGCTCAGTCCTGGCCAGCCGTTCTTCTTGACCTCAGAGGCGAATTGCGAAAGGGGAGTAGCAAGATCGGGAGTGAAAGGACCGTTAATATGGGGTTCGAGCTCAGATAGATTCTGTGTTTCTAGTTAGGGAAAGTTGATGAGAATGCCAAAAAGTAGGGCTTACAATGTCGATGACCTGATCGTATTCGGCACCCTTCATCAGCCTTCAAGTTGTGAGCAAATCGAGAAGCATATTTCGCAATTTCCGACCGTTTGGTAGCATTCAAGTAATCCGTCATTCGACTGTTGAAGGGGAACATGGACGTAGTCGCGCCAATTTCCGCACCCATGTTACAAATCGTGGCCATACCCGTGCAAGAAAGGGATTCTAAACCAGGACCTCTATATTCAACGATAGCACCAGTACCGCCCTTGACCGTAAGAATGCCAGCGACCTTGAGGATGACATCTTTGACAGAATTAAGACGCATATATAGCAAGATGAACCGCGAAACTCACCCTTGGGAGTGGTCCATCCACCAATCTTGCCTGTCAGGTTTACACCGATGACCTTGGGACACTTCAATTCCCAGGGAATGCCAGCCATAACGTCGACCGCGTCAGCACCTCCAACACCACAAGCAATCATTCCAAGTCCACCAGCATTGGGTGTATGTGAGTCAGTGCCGATCATCAATCCACCAGGGAAAGCGTAGTTTTCCAGAATGATTTGATGGATGATACCAGAGCCGGGTTTCCAGAAACCAAGACCATACTATGCGCTCCGGTGAGTCGGGTGAGAAATAATACGTGAAGAGACGCACCTTGGCCGTAGCAGTTGCCAAAAAGTCGTACACCTCCTTGTTAATGCTGATTGCGCGCGCAAGATCCTTGACACCGCCAACCTGGGCCTCGATGAGATGGTCACAGTGGACGGTGGTAGGAACTGCTGCCGTGTCCATCCCGGCAGACATAAATTGTAGAAGAGCCATCTGAAACGGAAAAAACTCTTCAAGACGTTCTGTTCCGACAGAGTAACGGAAGGCACACCTGCGCCGTGGCATCTTGGCAGGCAACACGCTAGACAGAATGTTAGAATGAGCTCATAATGCCACGAAAGAGACATACATCTGGCCTCAGTTTGAGGTAGCTTACTCCCCTCTCGATATCCTGACCATGGGGGTCGTCCAAATGACCGTACAGGATTTTCTCCGACAGCGTCAGTGGTCGTCCAAGTCTATTAATGTCAGCCCGTACCTGTACGTAGAAAGGGAGGAAAATCACCTTTCGCGTACAATGGCCAAGTTATCCTCGATGCGCTGGTAGTTGATATATGCGCCCTTTTCGAGCAACGACATGGGCACCTTGGTGTCGCCAATTCGTGGTGCCACGGTGGCCATGCCCGCGGCCAGGCGCTTCATGTCGCGCGCAACATGAGCAGCCTTACTGTGAAGGTTAAGCATCTCGACGGCGTCGACGACGATGCAGAATCTAGAATGAGTCCAAGTTGTGTCGACCAAAGGGCCGGCTGTGATTGGTGGACCCCGATGCCGGCCGCGGCGGCTATTCCCTGCCCCGCCATTTTTACCCGTCTTTTCCCGCTGCAAGACCAGCGAAAAATGACGGAGTCCCGAAAATATAGGCCGTGGACTCGTGTCCTTATCTCTCTATATTCTCCCTTAGATTTATGGTACGCTTGTCTATGTAACGCTTCGAAGCATCTTTATGATCTATGATCTATTCCCAGATGCCTCTTAGTTCAATCACAACATGTACGTATCTGCTCAACTAATTCGTACATTGATGTTGCTGATACTGGCAAGTGTTCATTCTCTTTTGCCGATAATACCACTAAATTTACTCAGCTAGATTTCTACGGCTTGCTACAGATTTGCTGTCGTCAATCACTATTCTCGACACACAGGAGGTTATTCGATCTTCGCCGTTATTAGCCAAGCAGCTCCTAAGGAGCAGCATGTCATGATATCGGCACTCCGTTTCACGGCTGGCAACTAGTTCTTCTAGTATTTCCGTTTCGCCTATCATAAAAATTGGTTAAGGTGCCACCTGCGTGTCAAGCTACACGAGGATTTCCTTGTTGACTGCATCTCAGTGGAAATCACTCGTAATTTCCGCGTCCAGGATATTATCTGGAGAGCGCAGCCTTAAGTGCACAACATGAGGGTGACGAATACGATCAGGTCATAGACATTGTAAGCCCTACTTTTTGCATTTCCATCAACTTTCCCTCACTGGAAACACCATCAGTGCTGATGGACCATAGCTCAAGTTACCTTGGACATCTCCAAAACGTCTTTCATGCGTTCATATTCTCCATTTTCTACAAAACGACCTAACGATGCCGCTACTCAGAAATTTGTCTGATTGGCGCCATTAACTCCGAGAACAGTAAGATCAAGGTGAACTAGATCACCGGTGCCAGTGAATGGGGTAGTGCTCTCCAGTCCGGCGCGTACTATCGTGATCACGGGATCAAATGGGTACGGTGAACTTCCCTGAGCACGCTGCCCTCGAACCTCGGTATCTTGGTGGTCTTATCATCATTGTGCGGTCATTCGCGCGTATCCACGAAACCGACTTAAAGAAGCAAGGCATGTTGGCTTTGACGTTCGCGGACACCGAGGATTATGAGAAGGTTAAGCCGAGTGACAAGGTTGATATTCTTGGATTGGATACGTTTGCGCCTGGGAAGAACTTGACGCTCGTGTTGAAACATGAGGATGGAAGCAAGGAGGTTGATGTCCATCTAGTTATGTGTCATGATTGATGATTACCGTGGCTCTTGTAGGAGATTCCCCTCGCACACTCTTTCAATGAGGAACGGATCGCTCGCGTTGCTTGATGTCTATGAGTGGCAACAGCTCAATTAGCGCTAGTCCAAATTGGGACAAAAATCTTCTTTTCTCCTGGTTCAAGACCGGCTCTGCTCTTAACTTGGTACGTAGTAGATATTCAGCCTGGTTAGATGCGGCTGAATCCTTTTGCAGATGGCAGCCAAGGCTAAGGGCTTGTAGATGAGCAATGCATCTTGTTTAACCCTATCATTTCTTCTTCTTCCACTGGTCAGCCTGCAATACGAAGCCTGTGGCTTGCGACATGACGTGCATTGTTGCATCATTCTTCGTCTCTGATATATTCTGAAATCGCCAACAACGCCACTACATTGACCTGTTATCACGTTCGGCGTTATATTAGTTGATGGTGATACGTAAAGCTTCAAAGGTGTTCCTTGAACATCAGTCTCGGTTTTCGTTAGGTATACCGTTTCGAGCTTTCCTCCAGCGATTCTCAGCTTCACATAATGTTATCTTCCTTTCATCGATGCGGAAGATATTGGATGCCGTCCTTGCACATGGGTGCTACGTAGGCTAACTATATGCCCATAACGCCGATTTCAGTGCACGGTATCGCTTATCTTAGTGTGCGAGTGTGTCTACTTTCATCCAAGTTTCCGTGCTTCCTCTCAATTTACTCCTGTCATGGGACTGTTTGACGAATATGTACGTTGTGTATTTAATTAAACTTCAGAGGCCTAACCCAGCTGGTAGTCAGTGTAGGACTCTTTTGCTCTACGAAAATGACTTTCCACACGACTCCTTGGTGGTCAATCATGGTAGGTTCATGTCGCACCATGGGAAAAGAAGTCTGTTATTATCCCACATATGCCTTCGTTTCAGAAGACGGTACGCGGTGCAACCATAAGCGAGGCCAAACAATGATACTCGATGGTCCGGCCCTTGAACGCTTGCAGTATTTACGGCGATCTTGGCAAGACTCGTTCCGTAATCGATGCCCTCGATGAGCTTGCGGGGTGTAGGTTGAAGCTGTAGCGTAGAGCAAGTCCACGTCGGCTTCGCGCAATGAACCACGTCGCAGAGAAAAAATTAAAACGTAACGCGTCCACACTGGGTGTATCTTTATACCTGAGCACTACCACTGACACAATACTTACTTGCTTCTCATAGGAACCATTGGAGTATCCTACATCGTGTGTCTGCTTCTGTTCCTCCACTCCGGGTCAAACTCCAATGCTTTGGCTATTATGCCGTCCTCCTGTAAGCCTGTCACTCACTTCACAGTAAATATAGCACTACGATAACGTTCCAGCCCCCGTTACTCAAACTACTTCAGGGATGCCAGGAACGGAGGCGGCCATTGTCTTCCATCTGCAGCATCTTCTTCACAACGGATTCGACTCTCATTCTAGCGTTTCTTGCACTTGCCGTCTTGTTACATTACCTCCATTCGCGTAGCTCACTTACTCGTAAACGACCGCCGCTGCCTCCTGGCCCTAAAGGACTGCCACTTCTAGGCAATCTCTTGGACTTGCCTCCCGATTACTCTTGGCTCACTTATGCGAAATGGCATGCTACATACGGCGATATTATATATCTGGATACTCCCGCAAGCCCCACCATTATTGTTAACTCAGCAGAAGCAGCAATGGAATTATTCGAAAGGCGTTCCGTCAATTATTCCGATCGACCAGGTGAGCTCACTGGCACGTTTCTACAATATCTAGCGTCAAATCCTGATAATGTTTAAACTCATAGATTTTACTATGTTGAAATTATCGGGTTGGGATTATAACTTTGCGTTCATGAGGTACTCTGACCGATGGAGGTTTGTTGGGTCTACATCTTGTAATATGCTCTGTGCTCAACTTTTCTTGATCTTCATAGAATACATCGCCGAGTATTCCACCAATACTTCCAACCCCGTGCAGTTCCAGCATACTACCCTGCGCAAGTGAAGGCGACGTCTGTCATGCTTCAGCAGTTTCTCAAATCTCCCGACAATTTTGAACACCACGTTCGCCAGTGAGCTAAACGTATTTGCTTGGATTTTCTTTCCTAATAACGATGCACTCTTCCAGCCACTCCGGTTCAATCATCATGAAAACTGTTTATGGATACGATATCGACCCAAATGGTGACCCATTTGTGGATTTGGGGGATCGTGGTATGGAAAGCGTTCGCCGCACCGCAAATGTGGGATCATTCCTGGTTGATTATATTCCCAGCCTGAAATACCTCCCGCGTATGATCTCTCACTATTTTATATTTCCGACGCTCATAATAGCATGATGTTTAAAGGTTGGTCTCCTGGTACCCAATTCATGAAGATTGCAGAGGACTGGACCCAGTGTGTCGACGACGTGAAAGAGATGCCGTTTAAATTTACATCGGAACAACTCGCGAGTCTTTGATTTATGACGATCAAGATGGAATTGTAACTCGAAAGCACTAGGCTAACGGGATCGCACCATCGGTCATTCGTCTCTGAGAGTTTGGAAAAGATGAAAGACGCTGGGGTTTCCGACTCCCAAGCCGACCTTGAAATTTTAAAAAACTCGGCTGGAGTAGCCTTTGCTGGTTCGTTGTCTAACTTACATCGTTCGATGCACCGTGGAATCTGACAGACGCACTATTAACGGTAGCGGGTGCTGATACGGTAAGGCTTCCTTTTTCCGCGTTGCTAACGTTAGTCTAAATGACGATCGCACAGACCGTCTCGACTGTCCTTTCAGCAATTCTCGCCTTCATCCTTTACCCCGAAGTGCAAGCTAAGGCTCAAGCCAAGCTGGATATAGTGGTAGGCCAAGCCCGGCTGCCAAACTTCGACGACAGCTGCCATATATTGAGGCTGTTGTGTCAGAGGCATTGCGATGGAATCCCGTTGTTCCTTTGGGTACGTGCTCCTGAAAGTCAATGACTATTATTACCTGTTGAATTTCACTGTCTTCTTCAGGTGTGGCCCACGCTGCTCTAAAAGAAGACATATGTAAAGGCTACTACATCCCCGCTGGTACGTTTGAGTCGTCGATTTCAACTAGCAAATCCTCATCATCCTGTTCAAAGGCGCCACTGTTATTGGGAATGTGTGGTGAGTACCAATGTACACTGCAGTTCTCACAGTTGAGCACCTTGAGATTGACATATTATGTAGGGCTATTCTTCACGATGAAAAAGACTATCCGGACCCATTGGTGTTTAGTCCTGAACGTTTTATGCCAGAGGATGGAAAGGAACTCCCACCCGAGCCTACCGCTGCTTTTGGTTTCGGAAGACGGTACGTTGGATGTTATCGCCCCATTCACTTGATGATGTATAACATACTTCCCCAGCATCTGTCCCGGTCGTTATCTCGCCGTGAACAGCGCTTGGATTGGTATCGCGTCTATCTTATCAACTCTCACATTTTCCAAGGCCGTGGACTCCGACGGCCAAGTCATCGAACCTAGCGATATCTTTACCGACTCCTTTATTAGGTATGCTCTCAACATCTCATTGCGTCTGAGTTATTCTGAATTCCCCATAGCTTTCCCTTACCTTTCAAATGTTCCATCAAGGCCCGCTCCGCTCAGGCGGAAGCGGTGATAAAATCCAGCGGTTTGTAACGGTACAATAGCGACTTGAGTGGCCCGGCCTACCTACACCAAAGTTTGTATAGCATGATGTACTTATCAAGAACAAATTTCTAATCGGTTTGATTATAACTATCCTCTAGGGGGCGCGTTATTAAACTGAGAGCTGCGGCATCCAGACTAGTGACAAAATTTCAAACTCCTTGCGCGCCCGGCGCTTGTGCTTCTCTTCATCGTTCATTGGATAATCCATAATGATAGTGTGAACAGAATCCCAATAGTTACAAATGGTATGTGAACCAGTTGATTTGAAAGCCGAAGCGTCACGACGGGACTTCAGGCAGCGGTGAATCCTCAAGACCGAAAAACCGAGGGAGGCCCGGGGGAATGACTAATTTCCCTTGGACTAAAGGATCACGAAGTCGTTTTGGGACAGACTTATCCCATTTTGACTCCGTAATGGGCATATTCTCTGTCGCATGGAGAGACGCCATGATACTTAGAAGAGTCGGTCGATATTGAGGTTCATAAGCCCAACATGTCGTCATGACGGCCCACCACAGCCCAGCATGCCTGGTCAGCACCAAGAACTTAGGATATGGAGGATGCTTCTTTTCGAAGCATACATTCTTGATAACGGCGCCTTCCCTGAGGTTGCCCCAGGGTATCGTCCCATCAAACACCTTATACACGGTCAGAGTTCATTAAGAGTGGCACACTTAAGCGCATACCTCGAAATACACACATCCAAGTGAATATACATCAGCTGGAAAGCTATTCGGACTACCACTGAGGACTTCTGGTGCCTGCCATTTTACAGTGCCACCCTTGCGTGATGACGACGACGACGTTGCAAAGGTTGTGACGCCCATCACAAAAGATATACCGAAATCCGCGATAACTGCTCTACCGTCATCAGTGATCAATATGTTATCCTTGATTTGGTTTAGAAAGATACTGTCTACGAAATATACTCAGGAACGCACCCCTTTGAGGTCGCCATGAACAATAGACAGTGTATGAAGGTAGTTCATACCATGCATAATGTCTAGAGCCTCCTTATTTATCAGAATTGTTGATTAAAAAAGAAAAAAAACACTAGTTCTTACGAGTTTGTGTCGATCAGGATTATCAGTTTTATTCATATATTGACGAAGAGATCCGTTGACCATGAACGGTGACACGAGACAGTAGGTAGAAGGGGCAGAATCACGATAAATGCCGTAGAAAGGCAGGACATTGGGATGATCACACTGTCTCCAGATGATGGCCTCTCGCCTCACTTGCTAGAAAGGAAACGTTACACTGATATGAGTCGTGAAGGATATAAATCAATAGCAACTTACCCGCAGAACTTTCTTGATATTATTGTCACCTGTGAATATCCTCGCTTGTTTGACAGCAACCTCCACTTCTTCAACTTTTCCTCTCCAGAGCTCACCGAAATGTCCTAGAGCAAACGGATAATCGCCCGTCTTTTTGAAGCCTCTAAGCATGAGACACCGAGGTACGCAATCGTGAATACGCGTCAACTTAAGTGAGGTTTTGAGAAGTATGCGCTTGGATATCATTGATAGACCCGATAAATCTAGAAGCTGATCAAATTTATATTATCCAGAAAAAGTTCAATAGATGTGACTTCCAACGTACATCCTGAAGGAAGTCCAAAGTGCACTGTGCTTCCTCGACCGATAAACGGAGTAGTTGATCGGATATGTTTGATTTGGAAAGCACCTCGGTGACCTGCCTCACTACGTTGTTTATACTGATATTCACTCCATGCCCTGGATCTGATTTTGATCTGTCCAAAAGTACACCTAAGATAGCCTGCCACTGTTACAGATGCGCCAATTCTGACGGAGTAGGGGTAGACCTACCTCATCCCCTTGGTCATCATCAGCCCGTTTGTGCTTCAATCGAGGGTCGTGGTCAGGGTCACGAATGCTGCAGTCTTGTACTGGCACAGGGAGACGTTTTGAACGCTAAACTCATGAGTGATTAACAAGGTAGATATATCAGCGTCCATATGTACAGAGACGTACCAATTCGGTATAAGTATATAATGGTGGTAATGTCCTTCCAGGTATAAAGATGGGTGCGTTCGGCTGCGACCTTGTTGACACATTGGGACGCAATTCAGATCCCGAATCCAAGGAGCTGCGCTGTTGCTAATTACGCAAATCAGTGCATACGAATGGCTTGAACAGAAATGGCATTAACAGGAGGGAAACTAAGAAGACCAAGATCAACAAGGGAAGGGAGCGCTAATTCTCTTTTCCTCTTCAAATTCGTACTCTCGTCCCCTTCTCTTGCATAGTGCTCGACTCTTGGACTGGGACTCATTCTCTCCTGGGAAGGGAGGGGGAGAGGAAGAATACAGCAACTGAGAAATGAAAATATGACACGAACACGGTGGTGGTGGTGTTACCGGCGTCAGGCGTCAGGTCCCAATAAGCACGCAAATACCATGCCGTATTTTCTCATGGTTTGAGCACCCATGAGCGATACTAGGACCACAGCCCATAACACCCCTCTAAAAATAACGGTCAATGCACTACGGTCCGTGGCCTCCAAAATCCCCCGCACACCCTCAATGAATGGTGAAAAACGAGAAGCACTGGCCCCACCACACCACGCGCTCGAAGCACCAGCGACAGCCCTCCGACAAGAAGACGACGGAACAGCCGCAACAGGAGCCCGACCAAAAGCATAGCCTACACCAGAGAAAGTCGATACAGCGAGGAGAGGTCATCACTGATGCTCCTAAGCACAGTTTCCGAAGACCCATTCGGCACACCAAAGATAGACTAGACCACAACACGCCAAAACAACTTCACACTCATCCCGCTCTTCAACTTCCCAACATCCATAGTAACCACCGGAGATGGAATGACTGAAGGAGACGAAGGGCTGACAGACGAAAACGACGCGATGTCGCTGCTAACACCATCGGAAATGAAGGAACGACAGACGAATGTACAGTTTGAAGGACACATTTAGGGGGACACTGAGGGATATCAGTGATGGCTAGGCGGATCCACACAGAGTGCACGACTGCTGAGTACTGAGTCCCGTAAATTTATGTCTGGAGGAAACTGACAATATAAAACAACTCTTATATGAAACCTCAGGACAGAAATGGAAGTCGGGAGATATTTCTCTCGAAGATACAAAACGCCAACTCGAAGCCACCGTCAGAGAGTGCTCAGCCCTCGGCGCCCGACCTCAAAGACCAAGTTACCGAATTGACAAGGATATCGAACGCAAAGCTCGAGAGGATGGAACCCCTGCTCGACGCGCTGGTCCAAAGCAACACAACGCCGATACCAGCTATAACCACAAAATCCAGCCCTTCACAACCTACTACGGCCTCGAACAGCATCACACCGACGCAACAAACGAATCTCCAGCCAACGCTGATGCGGCACGGGACCTGGCGCCGGTAATGCCACCACCACCACCCGTCCAGCCTCGTCGTACAGATCCTCCCCAGCAGAATTCATGTCGACGAAAGGAAGGAGCCGTACAACCTACATAGTCAAAACAATCAACAAAGCTCTCCAAGACCACGTCGAGTCTAAACACCTGGTTGCCGTGTCAAGCAAGTACAACACTAACGGGAACGTTATCATCTGCACAAGAGAAGACCAAACCGCGGTAGAACTGGCTAAGTACAGTCACCTGTTCACCGAACTGATAGCTTCAGGTCGAGACGAGATGTCATATGCCGGCCAGATAGACGATGGTACAAGATACAAGTCAACAACGTCAGAGAGCGTATAAAATGACTTTTTGCGCTAACTTTCGATCAGTTATTTGAACTTTTTCACTTACTCTCCTGCCCGATTTGGCATGCTCACTTCGTTCACTTCCTCGCACTTCGCACTTCGCATTTGCCTTATACCACGGCGCCTACCTGTCTGTTGCTTACCAGCTCTTGCTACTACTACTTATAGGTTAACGCAGGTAGGTCATACTTTTGTCCAACAAACATTGTTCACACAACTTGCTTTTACAGTTGGCCAAGCTTACGGTGGTTTCAGGTCCATGGGTCGGAAGTAGGTAGAGTTAAGGCATCACATACGTGGATGAACACGTTAGGCATATGGATGTTCAGGTATGTGCCGGAATCCACTATCTTATTTCCTGATACAAGCACCGTTGTAATGCAGGTCCTATTTCCTTGTCGCGCTCTCTCATCCATAGAAGATCTACCCTTTTGGCATGAGAAGGGCCCTCATACACTTCATCTTCTGTATCGCTCGATACGTTCAACCATCTTAATCAAACATATGCATATCGGATTGTACAACCCAGAACCTGAACAAGACGAACAGGACTTAGCTATTCAGGTTATGATTGTTGTCACTAAAAGAGATTCAGATTTGCACAAACATAAACGTTTGAAATAAGCATCGTCTATCAATACATCATTCCTGACCTCATCGAGTACACACAGTGAACGGTCGAGATTTTGGTTCTTCAACTTCTTGAAGTACGGCTCTTCGCGACTGGATTTGTTTGATCGTACTATCCACGACGAACTTTGACATAAATTGGGCAGGACTTAGTTGGCTGTGCGGACGATTCACTACGCCCCCTGCCATGCTGCTCCGTACATGCCGAAACGCATGACCACGGTGAATCGTGATAGAGCGATTGCTGTCGCGTCTATCTTATCAACTCTCACATTTTCCATGGCCGTGGACTCCGACGGCCAAGTCATCGAACCTAGTGATATCTTTACCGACTCCTTTATTAGGTATGCTCGCAACATCTCATTGCATCTGAGTTATTCTGAATTCCCCATAGCTTTCCCTTACCTTTCAAATGTATCATCAAGGCCCGTTCCGCTCAGGCGGAAGCGGTAATAAAATCCGGTGGATTGTAACGATGCAATAGACTTGAGTGGTCCAGCCTGCCTACGCCAAAGTCTATATAACATATATAACATGATGTACTTATCCAGAACGAAATTCTAATCGATGCGAATATAACTATCCTCTGTTCGTCCTTAATTGGATAATCCGCAGCAGAAACAGAACTACAATAGTTAGAAATGGTGAGTGAACCAGTCAAGCTGAAAACAGAAACGCCGCAATAGGATTTCAGACAACGGCTCGACCCCCAAGATTGAACAACTGAGGGAGCCCCGGGGGAATGATTAATTTCCCTGCTAAAGCCTGATTACGAAGTCGTATTGGGACAGATCTATCCCATTTCGACTCGGTCGTTGTCACATTCTCTGACCCGTACAGAGACGCCCTGACATCCAGAATAGTCGGTCGATCCTCAGGTTCATAAGACCAACACTTAGTCATGACTTCCCACCACAACCCAGCATGTCCAGTAGACCCCAGGTGCTTCGGATACGGAGGATGCATCTTGTCGAGGCATACATTCTTGATGACGACACCATCTTTGAGGTCACTCCAGGGTATTGTCCCATCAAACACCTTATCAAGGTCAGAATCCATCAAGAGCAGTTCGCCTGAGAAACACGCACCTCAAAATACACACATGCTAGAGAATATACGTCAGCTGAAAAGGTGTTCAGGCCACCATTGAGAACTTCTGGCGCCTGCCATCTTACAGTGCCGCCTCTGTGTGACGACGACGTTGCAAAGCTTGTAACACCCATCACAAAGGATATACCGAAATCCGCGATAACGGCTCTACCGTCGTCAGTGATCAATATGTTATCCTTGGTTTGATTTAGCAAATATCGTCTACGAAGTATGCCCAAGCACGTACCCCTTTAAGATCTCCATGGACGATGGATAGCGTGTGTAGGTAGTTCATACCCTGCGTAACGTCTAGAGCCTACTTATTTTTCAGAATTATTGATACAAAAAGGGGAAACCGTTAGTTCTTACGAGTTTGTGTCGATCAGGATTATCAGTTTTTTTCATATATTGACGAAGAGATCCGTTGACCATGAATGGTGATACGAGACAGTAGGTAGAAGGGGCAGAATCACGATAAATGCCGTAGAAAGGCAGGACATTGGGGTGATCGCACTGCCTCCAGATGATGGCCTCTCGTCTTATTTTCTGGTATAGAAGGAAACGATAAGCTAACACATTGATTTGTGAATAATGAAGCCACACACCCGTAGGACTTTATCGACATTATTGTCACTTGTGTATATTCTTCCTTGTTTCACAGCAACTTCCATTCCTCCGACCTTACCTCTCCACAGGTCACCAAAATGACCTTTGGCAAATGGGTAATATTCCGTCCTTTCGAAACCGCTAAGCATGAGACACCGAGGTACACAATCGTGAATACGCGTCAACTTGAGAGAGGTTTTGAAAAGGGCGCGCTTGGATATCATTGGTAGACCCGACACATCTAGAAGCTGGCCAAAATTACCAAAATTATGAAAGGTTCCAAAGACATGACTTCCAACATACATCCTGAAGGAAGTCCAAAGTGCACTGTGCTTCTTTGGCCGAAAAACCGAGTAGCTGATCATGTACACTTGATTTGGAAAGGACTTCGGTGACTTGCTTCACCACGTTGTTTATACTGATGTTCATGTCATTGCCCGGTTCTGATCTTGGTCTGGGCAAAAGCACGTCTAGAATAGCCTGCCTCTATTATAGATGCACAAACTCTAGCGGAGTAAGTGTAGACTCACCTCATCCTCTTGGTCCTCATCAGCAGGTTTAACACGTTTATTTTTGGGTCTCGGTTTATCAGAGGGTGCTTGGCCGTTCAGCAGAGGGTCACGGTCGCGATCACGAACGCTCCTCTCTTGTAAAGGATTGAACTCTGGGACACGGAAGACGCCGTTTGCTTGTGGGGTTATCGAACGAAAGCCGAGCGGAGGATATATTGTGAGAGGTGGTGTGATGTTTGAGGGGTACGGAAGGAGGTTAGGGCCAAGCTCGCTGGGTGGCTTTATTATTCTTGTAGATCTAAAATTGTCGGGGCCTCCCGTCAACGTTCCCTGTGGGGTACTGATGGTGACTGTATTTGAAGATACGTCTACACAATACCCAACTGGGAGGAACGTGTTGAATCCTCTGATTAGAACAGGGTTCCCGTGGAAAAGTTGTGATATCCGTTGCATGACGCCGAAAATATCGATGCTGAGGGAGTAGGTGAGTAAAAATGTTGGAGTCAAATGCTACGACGCACTCTTGGCTATCGAAATCATGTATAAGCTTCAAAAATTGGCTGTAAACCTCCGGCTCGTCTTGGTACTGGACCTTAACTGCTTCCTTGTAGCTCAGCGGAATCGTGACGTTCAACGACATTCCGGCTTCAGGCGCTTTTGACTGTCCTGCAGCAGCCTCGCCTGGATGAGGAATCATCGCTGGCTTCGGTGTCCTTGATTTTACTTTTGAACTGGAGGAAACACGTGGGAGAAACGAGGTCTCTTCGCTAGTAGCATGCGCCAGGACCTCTGGTTTCAATAACGGGCTGTCGGCGTGCCCAGGAGGATGAAGAGGGTTCTCTGAAGGTGCCACAGACAACGATGATGGTTCAGGAATGGGTCTGATATCGGCGTCTGCGGCGCCAGTTCGAGAGCCATATTGTTGAGGGAAAGGTGTTTCCAAAGGTAGTACATCCATTGTGACAACGGGGTAGTGGGTGTTAGAGTCTAACCAGTCGCACTGTCAGCTGTAAGCTGATGACAATCGATCAACTAGTAAAGCGGTTGCCAGAGTTGATCGATTGTATCAACTGGTGAAGTGAAGACCGACTTGAGTCCACAGCTCTTCGATGTTGATCTGTTTGACTCTATTTGCTGCATTTCCTGCGATATCAAGCAACTGAACAGTCACCTAGAACACAACGTAGAATTTCACCCGATAGTTATACATTCCATAGAGCCGGCAAGTAGAAGAACACTGTCAAAACGAGTAGTGGCTGTGTAATCGTACAATACGGTAGTGACCCCCGCATTCCCGGGCCACCTATTCAGAACATCATTTAATATGGACCGTGGGATTACCCACATTCTGCGAGCACAGATAAGTATTTAACGACAGAATAGAATGACTGGAGACCTACAGGTAACAGACGGTACCTCGGGTAATCCCGAAGAGTGGAGAAATCGTCGCCAGAAAAGACGATTATTTCATCCACTGAAAAGCGACAGAATTGCTCGTTATATGTCCCAAAACAATATCTATGAGTCCAAGAGTGATACGAAAAGAAATGAAAGAGATACGGCGTGACGAAAACACAAGGAGTCAGGACGATGCGAAAGGACGCAAAGAAATTATCGGAGGCCCCAGGAAGCTCCCGCCAAGGTTTGTTTTTAGCATATTTTAGGCCTCCCAAAAGCAAGATCTTTGTCCGTAGAGAGCATATTTCAGACCCACCCTTTTCCGTATATAGCTGGGGGAATGGTTCCTAGTGGGATCTCCGTAATTGACGAAGCGCATCGCGAAGACTTGTTGGTGAAGTGACACCCAAATTTCATCCAGAAAATGTCGCAGACGACAATGGCCGAAATTTGTCCCGGTGCGGTCCATCCCAACACATGCCTTGGAGTCCTCGGTCGCGGTCTACCGTCTTTTTTTTTTTTGGACTCTGCATTTAATTAACTGCAACAAGTAAACTATCTACTAAGACGCGGTGGCGGGGCCAATGCTCAGGCTTCCTCCTCCCTCTTGCACCTGATCCCTCCATTCAGTATTCTATTTTCCAAACTCGGGCGTGTTGGCGTTGTGTGTGGAGTATAGCAACGGACTTGTGAGGTGTTTATTTGCCCTTGGCTCGGGCGGGTGCTTTTCGATCTGCGGGTGGCCATGGCCGTGGTTTTAGCAAGCGTCATCGTGTTTCGGTGTGATGGTTTGCTCTCGGGATTATCCATGTTCATCCTCCGACTCCCCTTCTTCGTCCTCCCACCATTCTCTTTCGTCCTCTTCGAATTCTGGCATTACGTGGGGCTCTTGGCTCTCCCGTCCTTGTGAACGCCCCTGAGTCCTCAATAAACTGGCTTAGTGCCTCGATTCCCTCCCTCGTGCCGAGAATATCCGGCAAGTATAGCGACCTTGAGGTTTTTCGGAGCTCCTCCCGTTGGTTCTCATATAAGTGGCATTCACGTATTATGTGTTCACGCGTCTGGTACCTTTCGCCGCATGGGCAGTCAACGTTCTCGGATGGTACGAATCGGGAATAGTACTCGCCTATATATCCGTGTCCTGTGCGGCATTGTAGAACCCGGCCGAATAACTCGCGCTTGCCTGCCAAGTCGCAGAGGTGGCGTGTGGGCTTCAATGATGGTGGGAACCTGTTTGCTGTTGCGAAGCGGCCGTATTTCGGGTTCCCTTCCCACTGTTTCTTCCACTCTTCTACTGTCTTCGCTTTCGCCTCCCTCCTTGTATTTGCCCTCGTCTTTCCTGTGTTCTCCACTGATTTCTCAGCGCCTCTCTTGGCTAGGGAGTCTGCTCGTTCATTTCCCATGACATCCTTGTGTCCTGGACACCATGCTATTTCGACCGTGTGTGTTAGGTCCCTGTCTAGGAACTCCTGGATGCATCGATGGAATACAATGCAGAAGGCTTGGCCCGTTTTGGGTAGTGGGTCGAAGATTGCCTCTATGGCGGATGTGTTGTCTGCATAAAAGTGTACGTGCTTCATGTCCTCGTCTTGTTTCGCGTGGTGTGTTGCTTTGGCTGATCCCATTGCCAGTGCTGCCATCTCCCTGTCGTATACTTCTGCCTTGTCGCCCAGCCCCATGCTTAGCTCGAAAGCTTGTGTCCCATCTCTGAATGCCACCAGGCCTGCTCCTACCCGTCTGTGTCCCCGTATATCCCGCTGTGATCCGTCTGTGTAGACCAGTAGGTGTTCTGGGGTTTTCAGCCGACGGATGATGGTGTTATGTTGTTGTGCTACTTCGTCCTTCGTCATTCCGTTCGTGCCCGAGATGATGAGTCTGTTTCCGTAGTCGCGTTCCGTCGCGGTCTACCGTCTGACGCTACCCTTACCCACACTCACAGGACTAAAGAGAGAGAAAGCAAACCGTGTATCAGTACGCATCTCTCATACTTGGCATATAACGTGCATATGTCTGGCCGACAGAATTTGGGCGGAATACAAGCGAAGAGTTCCGAGTCCTGTGTATACAGGTCTTGGTCTTATGCTGTCCTGAAGATTTCGGTGGCGGTGCAATTTCATTAAGTCCGGGCATGGTATCCGACGGCATTAGCCGATTTGCAAACCGCCTCCTTTGTCTTCAGTCTTCCGTATGGTGTCCTCTCAAGGCTCTTTCCGCCTGTCCTTCATTGTCGAGAATCTCCGCGATTTTTATTCAATAGCTTCAGATATTCTCAAGCGTGCTTCCCGAGGTACCCAGTAGGATTTGTTCTTGGCGTCCTGTCTTTGGCACGATAGCAACCTCCTGGACTTTGGGAATTCGGTAGGAAGGCTCGGTAGCTGAGAAGTGACAGGCGTAGGTCGGAACTTGAGCTTGAACTCGGAAGTCAGGCTTGCAGCTGGGGCCTTCACTCGCCGACTCTTGCTTGAGCTGTGAGGACGGTCGAAATGTCTGTGAACCCGGTGCGTGTTCTAACCTGTTTTCCCTTTCCATACTGAAAGAAATTTGCTCAGTGAATATAATGTACGGTAGCTGTGCCATATGTTATCTCCTATGTCGACCCTGCCCCAACTCCTCGATGCTATTACTTCTGTTCTCCGCGCCAGTTGCCACCGTCTACAGCGCCATCAAGTGCAACTAAATCATTCAAGTAACTGTATCATCTTTAATGCTGGTGAAGGTCCCAACCATCTCGCTGTGCACTATGCCCGTGTTCCGTGGTTTCCGATTTATGACATTGACTCTAGTGTCGATAAGAAGAGACTGTTGCTCGGCGATGCGGTCCGGATCGGCATGTCAAGGTTGCAACCGGTGGATTAGGACTTGGCTTGTTGTCACTGCTGCGCTCATGAAATGGTCTCGCTTGTGATACATCGTCTGTGCTAATATCCAGATGGTGACTTAGGTGTAACATTGAACAATGAGCACCCCCATTTTCTTCGAGGTCGGCATTTCCTCTTGATGTATTGGTCCATTGTCTCATGACCTTACAGAGCGCCATGATTTCTATGCTGGGAAGCTTTGGACATCGCCGTTTGCAGGCGCGTAACAGTCTACTTTGTCCCCAAGGATTTCAAGGAGGTTCAGAAGCAATCTCGGGGTTCTTCTAATTCGTGATGTGTTTCGTTTTCTGCTCTTTGCTTTCATTCTTGTATTCTCCTATGTCGTACGGTCTATCTAATCTAATATACATCTGTTCTTTGGCATATATGATTGCTTTGCAGAACTACTGTTCCCCGCTATAGTTCTCGTCTTTCAGCTGTCTTGTTTGGGCCTCTGAATGCAACTTGCCTAAGGTGCATACAATGATTCCGAGGCGCCATAGGGATGCACCTCTTCTGTCCATTTTTATCTATAATTGTGATTGTTCTGATTTATTCTGATATCAGCGGATAGTGTGCTCCGACGTTTCCTACAGTTAACATGTCTTTTGCAATATTACTGGGTACTGTTACTAGCACTTCCCCCCATTCACACAGGGCTCGGATATGCCACGCCTCGCGATGGCCCACCACTTCATACGTCCAGCCCCAATGGACAAGAATGCCAACACCGTAGCCATACAATTACCGTCCTTTATAAAATTTTATCACATATCTCATGACTTCGACCGTTTCCATTAATACGTGTAACCTTACTTACAACGAGCTACCGAGGTAGACTAGTTTATTATTTACCTGAGCTGTATCAGCAGGGGTGGCCAATCAATCTAGTTTCATAGTTTCTACCTACCGACGGCCAAGTCATCGAACCTAGTCATCACCGATGTCTTTACCGACACCTTCATTAGGTAGGCTCTCAAGATCTCATTGCATCTGTTTTCTGAATTCCCCATAGCTTTGCCTTACCTTTCAAATGTACCATCAAGGCGCGCTCCGCTCAGGCAGAAATGGTAATAAAATCCAGCGGTTTGTAATGGTACAGTAGTGACTTGAGTGGTCCGGTCAACCTACGCTCAAGTCTATATAACATATGTATTTATCCGGAACGAAATTCTAATCGATGCGATTATAACTGGGTACCTTAAGTTGAGAGCTATGGCATCCAGACTAGTGAAAGCTTTCATAAACTCCTTCCGCGCCCGATGCTTGTATTTTTCTTCGTCCCCAATAGGATAATCCACAGTGCAAAGAGAATTCCAACAGATAGAAATGGTGCGTGAATCCGTTCAGTTGTAAACAGAACTTACAGAAGCGTCACGATAGGATTTCAGACAACGGCAAGACCCTAAAGTTTAAACAACTGAGGGAGGCCCAAAGGAATGACTAACTTCCCCTGGGCTAACGAACGATTATGAAGTGCTGGGACAGATCTATCCCATTTCGACTCTGCCATTGGCATATTATCTGTCCCGTGCAGAGACGCCATGACACGTAGAAGAGTCGGCCGATCCTGAGGTTCGTGAGCCCAACACTTAGTCATGACTTCCCACCACAACTCAGCATGCCCGGTTGACCCCAGGTGCTTAGGATATGGAGGACACCTCTTGTGGATAGTGACATGCATGACAACCGCGCCATCACTGAGGCCGCTCCAAGGTATTGACCCATCAAACACCTTAGACATAGTTAGAAAGCACAATTCATTAAAAGCGGCTCGCCTGAAAACACGTACCTCAAAATATACACACGCAAGTGAATATACATCAGCTGGAAAGCTATTCGGACTACCGTTGAGGACTTCTGGTGCTTGCCATCTTACAGTACCACCCCTGCGCGACGACGACGACGACGTCGCAAAAGTTGTGACACCCATCACAAAAGATATACCAAAGTCAGCGATAACTGCTCTACCGTCACCGGTGATTAATACGTTATCCTTGATTTGGTTTAGTAAGATATCGTCTACGAAATATGCTTTGGAACGCACCCCTTTGAGGTCGCCATGAACGATGGACAGCGTGTGCAGGTAATCCATACCACGCGTAATGTCTAGAGCCTGCTTATTTATCAGAATATTGATATAAATGAGAAAACGGTCAGTTCTTATGAGTTTGTGTCGATCAGGATCATCAGTTTTGGTCATATATTGACGAAGAGATCCGTTGACCATGAATGGTGACACGAGACAATAGGTAGAAGGAGCAGAATCGCGATATATGCCGTAGAAAGGTAGAACATTGGGATGATCGCACTGCTTTCAAATGATGGCCTCTCGCCTCAGTTGCTATAGGAAACATTAAGCTGATATGAGTCGTGACAGATAAATTAATAACCTACCTGCAGGACTTTTTTATTACTGTCACTTGTGAATATCCTCGCTCGTTTGACAGCCACTTCCATTCCCTCGACCTCTCCTTTCCACAGCTCGCCAAAATGTCCCAGGGCCAACGGATAATCTTCCGTCTTTTTGAAGTCTCTAAGCATGAGACACTTAGGTACGCAATCGTGAATACACGTCAACTTGAGAGAGGTTTTGAGAAAGGTGCGCTTGGATATCATTGGTAGGCTTGATACATCTAGAAGCTGGCCAATGTTGGAATATCTATAAAATCTGGAAGACATAAGCTCCAACATACATCCTGAAGGAAGTCCAAAGTGCACTGCGCTTCCTCGACCGATAAACCAAGTAGTTGATCGTGTATGTTGGAATTTGAAAGTGCCTCGGTGACTTGCTTCACTACATTGTTTATATTGATATTCACTCCATGCCTTGGTTCTGATCTTGGTCTGTCCAAGGGCACTTCTAAAACAGCCTGCCTCTGGTACAGATACGCAAACTATGGCAGAGTAGGTGTAAACCCACCTCGTCCCCTTGGTTCTCATCTGTCGCTTTGGCCACTTTGTGCTTGGGTGCGTTCAACGGGGGGTCATGGACACAGTGATGAATGCTCTTCGCTTTTGCTGGGGCGCGGAAAGGGAGAGGGAGGTACATCGGGACTAGACGGGACATCAGGAAACACGGAAAAGCTGATTTGTGGGCGTAGCATCTTGCGAGTCAATTTTCATATTTCTCTACAGTCATATGACGTCATAAATTGACCTACTTAGTCCTGTGACAGTACCTTGTATGTTGCAAGTCACCTTGGTAACGACTTTGATACCGGTCTACTTTCGTATACATATTGATGCCAATGAATTGCTGAAAATTAAATACAAATACAAAAGTGGGAACAAACACGACTTACACGCAAGTTCTTTTGGTGGCGGAAGGCTTATTCATATCATTAGCCTCCCGTATTTCTTTTCCTGCTGGCTCTTTGCAGTCTGATGGGTGGATAACCGATTGAAAGGGTGAAGGAATATTATTAGTGAGGGTTTGCAGACACACCGTATCTTGGTAGTATTGAACGGTTCCTCCAACTCCGAGAACTGTCGATGGATCCGGAGTTTGTCGTAATATCCGGTTACTTTGTATCCTTTGGAAGCAGCACTAGACCTACAGAGACTTTGACAGGCAATTGTAAGGTAATCTCCTAGGATAGTGACGTCATCGAGGCCTGGTGATGGGCGTGTGCCTCTATTCAAGACAGGTCTAGCCTTCGGAGACTTGCACTGCGAACGTAAAAGTTTGAGTATGTCCCATAGAATACATGTACACGCAACCAGTGTCAAGATTTTAGTTCTTGAGATTTGTTTGATCGTATTCACGCCAAACGGATATAACGCATGGCCGGCTCCAATCAAAGCAGTAACGTCGGTGAGGACAACTGCCAAGGCGCTTATCCCCGATGTCAGTGTCATATGGAATGTTAGATTTCCACGTCCACATTCGGAGAATTCATGCTGTGCCGCAGTTCCCTGTCGTTGAAGCCGGTAAAAGATATGATTACGCCTCTGCTCTCAGTACTAGGGAAGGAAGCTCTTCGGCAAATATAAGTGAAAACATTTGATTTGCCTTGATTTTGATACAGCAATATCTTTCACATGCCCCGATATAAGGATCATCCCAAGCTCCGGAGCCTGCTCCCCTTCGGATCGCGGGGAACTTGGACAACGTTTTTCTTGACCATGAACAAAATATTGGGGAAACCTTATCGGAACGAGGTTTCAACGAGGTGGCAAGAAAAAGCATGGCCGAAATCCCAGTCAGCGTCAACTCGTCAATAGGACAAGTCTCGGTGTCAGCATTAGTGTAGGTAATGTAATGGAACTGGATACTTCAGCCTAAGTAACACGTTAGAAGGACCCAAGTCAAGGAAAGAAACGTCGTGATTGTGCCGAAGAAGGAAATGACAGAACATGACTAATCATCGGCACGCGATCCGAGCGTGGCAACAATCCTTATCTCACCCCTTTGAGCAGTGTTGCGTACGCAAGCTCTCTTGAACTTCAACTACCACCATCACCCTTTTGCCTATATTGCCCCTCCTTGCGACCTGCTACAACAACTAACTTGCCGTCCCCTCTTTCTCAATGCGTTGTTTAGTCATCGCGTCGCTGGCCGCCCTAGCGGTAGCCCACTCGAGTCACTCGAGCCCCACAAGACTACGGAAGTCGTTGGGATTCGGTCCTGTTCATCCTCATGCGGTGTATCACTCCAGTCCTTATCAGATTACCACGAACGGTTTCCTTCCGTCGGCTCTCATAGAAGACCCTTTTGAGGTCGCGAAGCTCTTCATAGAGGATATCCTGGTCGACCAGCTGTCAGATACCAGCTCTTATAGAATTCGGAAGGATTCCTATACCGACAAGAATACCGGCATTACCCATGTCTATGTTCGCCAGATTGTTAATGGCCTAGAGGTTGTTGATGGTGATATGAACATTAATATCAAGGATGGTTTGGTGATATCATACGGTAACTCGGTGAGTTCTGCGTTCTCTAGTCTTGAGCTTCGCCAAACTTGTCTTCAGTTCTACAAAGGTCCGATTCCCCAGGCCTTCTCGAATCCCGACCTCGATGACATCCGTCACCCCCACCGAGAGTACTGCGAGGAGCTCGAGGTCGAGATGAAGAGTCGTCTTGATTCCTTCCTAGGACAGTACGGACAGACCGTCATGGAGGAATTCGGTTCTTGGGAATCTCACCCTAAATTCCGCTCGTTCTTTGGACCCCTAGCGCATATACACACATCCAACTGCCGTGCTACGCATCTTCCTTATGACATGGCCTCCTCACCCGAGGTCGACTTCGCTGACGTTCGACCTGCTCTTCTCCAATTTATGCTGGCGGCAACCCCTAATGACCATATGGTCAATGACATTCTCGCCAACTATGACGACTACCTCGCAAAGATGTCCATCTCTCAGGAAGATCACTTTGTTAGTCCCGATGAACCTGTCGTCATGTCTATCGACAACGTCCCGGATACTGTCAATCCCTGTGAGGTCGAGCTTGACCTACATTCAAGTACCTAGCAAGAAGGGCGACAGTACCGACCTCAACCTAGTGTGGAGGGTAAGT
Organism: Desarmillaria tabescens; assembly: GCF_030435595.1. Classification (NCBI taxonomy): domain Eukaryota; kingdom Fungi; phylum Basidiomycota; class Agaricomycetes; order Agaricales; family Physalacriaceae; genus Desarmillaria; species Desarmillaria tabescens. Next base: position 10,092 of record NW_026848343.1, on the reverse strand, counting down.
GGACGATCCTTCTTCAATCGTAAGTCGCAACTTAATACAGCCCATAGTTCGAAGTCGAGATGGAAGACAATTGGTATGATGCCGCCGTTTCCGCTACTTCCCCTCACCGTATCATCTCCGTGGTCGACTGGGCGTCGGATGCCCCTATCCCTACCCCGGAACCCTCCGTCGAGCCGGCTACTTACAACATCTTTGGTTGGGGTACAAATGATCCCGAGGAATGGTAAACGCATCCTCGTGAAGGAGAACTTCGACATTTTGGCATCCCCCGCCGGTTGGCATGCAATTCCTTACGCCAACGACCCAGTCTCTGAAAGGCGTCAAACTCAACAGCAAGCAGTTCTGGAGGAACACCACAACGACCTGGGGTAACAACGTAAGTTGTGCTCTGATATAGATGGACTACTAGCTGAGGGTCCGTAGGTCTTTGCGCAGGAGAACTGGGAAGGACAGAACTCTTTCATCGACAACTACCGTCCCGATGCAGGTGTCAATAAAGTCTTCGATTACAAGTACGCTCCAAAGGCCACCGAGAAGGTCGATGCGCAGGACGAGGCATATAGTTACATCAATGCTACTGTCACTCAGCTGTTCTACACTACCAACATCATACACGACTTCTACTACAGGTGCATATACTCTCTCCTGTAGCTTCTTCCTTCTAACTCGCTTCTTCAGGTACGGATTTGATGAGGTGTCTGGCAACTTCCAGCAGCACAACTTCGGTCGTGGAGGCGAGGAGAACGACGCCGTTATTGCCAATGCTCAGGACGGTTCCGGTTATAATAACGCTAATTTCATGACCCCGCCTGACGGCCGTAACGGACGAATGAGGATGTACTTGTGGAACACTGCTTTGCCTTACAGAGACGGTGATATGGAAGCAGGCATCGTCATCCATGAATTGAGTCATGGTTTGAGCACTCGATTGACTGGTGGACCTGCGAGTTCATCGTGCTTGGGCTGGGGTGAGAGTGGTGGTATGGGTGAGGGCTGGGGAGGTAAGCAAGGCTGTTGTCCTCATCATCGCGCCATCGTTAATCATGGCATACAGACTTTTTGGCTACTACCATCCGAAGCACGAGCAACTACTCTGACTTCCCTATGGGTGCATGGGCCGCTAATCGCGCACAGGGTATCAGGAACTACCCCTACTCCCTCGTACGTTGATTTGCAGTCCTTTCTCCTCGTCATTCCAACATACTTTCGTAGAACGATACCATCAACCCTTCGACCTACCAGACTCTGGACAAGCCCGGCTACTGGGGCGTCCACGCAATTGGTGAAGTCTGGGCTCAGATACTCTGGGTTGTCGAGCAGCGTCTCATTGCCGTACACGGCTTCAACGATGACCTATTCCCTCCTGCACCCTTGGCTGATGGTACTGTCCCCGAGGGCAAGTTCTACCGACCCCGTGTTGGCAAGAAACCTTTGGTGCCCAAGCATGGTAACACGTTGATCGTCCAGTGTGTCTCCCCTTTCCTTACTACTCTTCGCGGGACTCATCTACTTCTGCGATTAGGCTCGTTATCAACGGAATGAAACTTCAACCCTGCCGACCGGGCTTCTTCGAAGCTCGTGATGCGATCATCCAAGCTGATGAGCAGCTCACTGGGGGAGAGAACTTCTGTACGCTGTGGAATGCCTTCGCGGAGCGTGGGCTTGGCGTGGATTCGAGGGTTGACGGTAAGACTCCTTGGGGTGGAGGAATTAGAACGAATGTGAGTTGGTTTCTGCTTTCGTGAAGGATGTTACTGATGGAATCATAGGGTTATGCCGTTCCCACTGCTTGCCAGTGAGCGTTAATGAACATTCTAGATCACCGCTATATCTACTACACATCTATACACCCCCATGTACAATTAGTTATAACTACTGTTTTGGTTTCAATGCGTGTGCGATCTCGACCGAAGTCGGTATACTGGAGGTGCGTTATCGACCTTACGGACTTACGGACTACTGTCACGGAATTTTGAGTCTGAAATCGGGGGTGGAATGTGTTTCTATGCGCATTGCGCAGATTCCTTTTGATAGAAATACTTTAAACTTGGAACTCTGATTTCCCGCGCTATATCACGTGAAGTGACATCATGGAGTCAATTCAACCGTTCGAATCTCTGAATTTTTTTGCCTGTTACTGCTGTTGTATCATGGGTTGAACGTATGTCATGATATCCGTGGAGCATCGTTTCCACTTTGTGATAGACGCCTTAAGCTGGACCTGCGGAACACTGCCTTATTCCCAATGTCTTTTCTTAGCGCGGATTGTGGCATGTCAAGTTCCTGCTAACCATCCCTTGCTTACCCTCCTTCTAGTGACAAAGACCTTTAAACTGTCCTTCTCGGCTATCTCCGAGCTTCTGGGAATGTCGGTTCACGGTTCCACATTACTGTCCCAGTTTTTTGCGGAAATTTTGGTTATACAACGCGTATGTGCCACGGTCTATCCTTTTTAAGGCCTTTATAACAGCAATGCATCCAGGCGCGTGCATGAATACGATGTGTATGCTAACAAACTCTCGGAAGTACGCCCCGACGTCGTCAAGCCCGACATATCAGTTTTCCAAGACCTGATACGAGGGGAACTGTGGCCAGGCACCCAGCGGGCGTTGTCCGAGGCAGAAACGTCTTTTGGGAAGCTGCAGTATCGGGCCGAAGAAATTCTCAGTGACATCATCTATGCTGTTAATCTCCCGAAATTTCAACGTGATGGATGCAAATCCATCCCGATCGAATCCTCTTCGATTAACCTTCTTATCAAATACCTCGTCTTTCTTCGCTTCAGGAATAGCCCTAAGTATTCTGAAATCGTACATCGCCTTTTCTATGATTCCGACACAAAAGGAAGACTGGACTTCACTCTGTTCGGCCATCTGTTTTCCCAAATTCGGTGCATGGTCTTCCTCAAGTCCATTGCCAAATTTCTTCGTTCTGACTCAAACAAGAGGCCGACCACTTGGGACATTGAAGATCCGTTCAAGCAGGGTAGGAGTTGGCAGATGCCGAATGTACGTGCAGACGTCATCGAAGAAGCCATTAACTTGTACTGCTGGAATGTTGCCGATGGCTCGAACATCGTCGTCGGCGTCACATCCGATGAGAAAGTCGAGTTCCTGTTGTCAGATGGGTGTTATGGGACGCTGGATGAGAGCTTTGGACTGAAGGTCGGAGATGACAATGTGTAGGTCTCCTTCCAAGCCTCAGCAGTGTACCTTGCTCAACGATATTGCAGCGATGAACGCGATTTTTTCTTCCCTATCCTCCCCACCGTTGCTGTGTACATCCTCGGTACAATCACCAGATCCTCGCATCCGCGTCCCGCCGAAATTGTTCTTGACCACGAGTCCGAGATCGACGTTCACCTTCGGAACGCCATGACCCTCTCTGCCGTACCACGTATGAACCGGTCGTCATCTTCCCCGAAGCTATACTTTTCTTCCCTCCCCTCTATCACGCGTTCAATCTCATCGTACGACGAATTTCGATGCAGATGGATTCCTGAACTCTTCGTGGACTACAGTCGGCTGAAGCAGCGGTGCCGGCAAAAGTTCCTACAAGAGACTATTACGAAGATGCTTGTGATCAAGGGCGACATAGCTGTCACTGATCTAACGGATGACGTGACACTGATAGGTAGAGATGCAGTGGGCGGTGGTGCGTTCAGTGATGTATGGAAGGGGAAGTGGTGGGACCAAGTAGAAGGGAAAGAACGTGCCGTCGCGGTCAAGCTTTTACGACTTGTGATGGTTCAGAATGAGAAGGAGAAGCTGTTTAAGAGGTTGCATGCAGAAGTGTTGACTTGGCATTATTTATGCCATAGGAACGTGTCGCAACTGTACGGGATTATGCAGAGTGAGACCAGTGTTGGAATGGTTTCGGCGTGGTGCGAGCATGGGACCATCAGACACTACTTGAAGAGCGTCAATCCGAAGGCGGATCGAATGAAACTGGTAATTTTTGCCTTCCTCTCGCAGGCGTTTGCTGACACCAAGATATAGATGCATCAGATCGCATCTGGTGTCGCTTATCTTCACGATTTCAGGCCTACCATTATCCATGGTGACCTCAAAGGGGCAAGTATCTTATTCGTCATTTTGTTAATTTTTTTTCCAAGTCTTATTTCGCCGATCACAGAGCAATATCTTAATTGACCACCAAGGCTATGCGATCATCTCCGACTTCGGTTTGAGCAAGGTCATGTCAGACTTCTCGGCTTCTTCGTTCTTTGCGGGGTCGATGCGGTGGATGGCGCCGGAGATTGTTCGGGCACTCGTTGAAGTTGGGTCAGAGGCTACCATGCCGCAGGTTACGACTGCGAGTGATGTATATGCTTTTGGCTCGGTCTGTCTGGAGGTTCGTTCCAAACTCCGATTGCCTACGAAATCACTGATTGTGTTCTTACCCGTTTTGTAGGTCGTGACCGGTGCTCTGCCTTATGCATATCGAAAACATGATCCCGGAGTGATGTTTGATATAATGGCAGGGGTAAAGCCGTCAAGAGGCTCGAATATGCCTGATTGCAAAGCTTTGAGGATGCTGTTGAATAGGTGTTGGAACGAGGCGCCCGCTCTAAGGCCCAAGATGGGGGATGTGCTACAATGTCTAACGATATTGAATGCTGAAGCAGGTCTGTGAGATGTTTTTATATGTAAAATTCAAGATTCTTTGTATTGTAGCTGCATGTTTTACCGCTTGTTGTCATTCTGAAGTAAAGGATAGATAGCTCGGCTATGACAAATTTCTAGTCCAGTGGAATGTATTTTTACTTTTTTGAACTGGTCGGACGATTCCAGGAAGAAACTGATATAATTTTGGGTGTCCTTTCGCGATGAAAATACTCTGTTATTTATCATATGAAAGACTTATGAATTATTCGTGGAGGGAAGTTGAAACTGACAAGGATTTCATAACGAAACGATGACATAGGCGAATCGAACAATTTTCTCTACGGATATACATAAGGAGCAAGTTCAAGGGAAATGGCTACTTCGAAGTATCGAACGACAGTTAAACACGCAGCCTCTTCGGAAAGAATAAAAAACTAGGCATACTAGTCAAATCACGAACCATTTCCTGCATGATCATCCATCCTTATGAGGCATTTCAACACCTCACCCATCTTAGGCCTCAACGCAGCTTCTTGTCTCCAACAAGCATCCAACAGCATACTAAACGCCTCGGAATCTGGCAGTTGGCGCGCCCCTGGACGGCTTGATCCCTCTCATTATATCAATCATTACTCCAGGGTCATGCTTCCGACATGGGTAGGGCAGAGCACCAGTCATAATCTATGCAGCGCGCAACATACAAGTCTGTGACTCTGGCAAGTAGAATGGAAGATATAGAACGAACCTCTAGACAGACCGAGCCGAAAGCATAAACATCACTCGCAGTGGTCACCCGTGGCACCTTTGCCTCTGACTCGTCGTCGACAAGGGCCAGAATCATCTCCGGTGCCATCCATCGCATTGTCCCTGCGAAGAACGAAGAACACAATATCCCATCGGAAGTTGAGAAGTCTGACATGACCTTGCTCAGACCGAAATCCGTGATAATGGCATAGCCTTGATAATCAATCAAGATATTTCCCTGTCGTTGAGAAGAAGAGATATTGAAAGGGTAAAAGTCAAGGCAAGGAACCTACCCCTTTCAGGTCACCATGAACAATGGGGGGCTTGAAGTCATGAAGATAGGCTACGCCGGATGCGACTTGAATCATCTGCACTCAGCTGTTAACATAATTCCGCAGTGGGAAAAGTTGAAGAGAGTACCTACCAATTTCATCCGATTGGCCTTTGGATTGACGCTCTTCAGATAATGCTTGATAGTCCCGTGCTCGCACCACGCCGAAACCATTCCCACACTCATCTCGGTCTGCACGATCCCATACAACTGCGACACGTTCCTATGGCATAGATGATGCCAAGTCAGCACTTCTGCTTGCAGCCTCTTGTACAGTTTCTCCTTCACATTCTGTACCATCACCCGCCGTAAAAACTTGACCGCCACGGCCCTTTCCTTCTTCTCCACTCGATCCTACCACATCCCCTTCCATATGTCGCTGAAAGTACCACACGCTACCGCATCTTTGCCTATCATCGTCACATCGTCTGTCAGGTCAATGACAGCGACATCGCCCTTGACGACGAGCATTTTTGTAACAGTCTCTTGCAGAAACTTTTGCCGACATCGCTGCTTCAGCCGACTGTAGTCCGCAAAGAGTTCAGGAATCCATCTGCATCGAAATTCGTCGTACGACGAGATCGAGCGCGTGATGGAGGAGAGGGAAGAAAAGTATAACTTTGGTGAAGATTGGTTCGTACGTGGTGCAGCGGAGAGGATCATAGCATTCCGAAGGTGAACGTCTATCTCGGACTCGCGGTCAAGAACAATTTGGGCGGGACGCAAATGCGAGGATCTGGTGATTGTACCGAGGATGTACACAGCAACAGTGGGGAGGATAGGGAAGAAGAAATTGCACAGATCGCTGCCAGATCGTCGATGAGAAGGGTACACTAAACGTAAAGCACGAGCTGCACTTACACATTCTCTTCCCCCGTATCAAGTCCAAAGTTTTCATCCAGTGTGCCATAGCACGCGTCTGACAATAGAAATTCGACGTTCTCATCAGCTGTGACACCAACGAAGATCTCCGACCCTTCAGCAACGTCCCAACAATAGATGTCAATAGCGTTTTCGATGACGTCTTGACTGATAGGTGTGTCATCGACTTCCCACGTAGTGAACTTCATATTCGAGTCGGAACCAAGAAAACTTGCAATGGATTGGAAGAAGGTTCTACATTGCACTTGGGTGAATAGATACCGGTACGGCGCGACATCCAGTTTATGGTCTGTTCTGGAGTTATATAGAATCCGATGGACAATTTCAGAGTACTGGGAACTATTCCTGAATCGCAGGAAGACGAGATATTTAATGAGAAGACAGGATTTCAAGGGATCGAGTGGAATAGACTGCCTTGAGCAGTCACCTTCGGGTTTAGGCAGGCGAATAGCACGGATGATTTCTGTGAGGATTTCTTCGGCTCGGCATTGCAGCTTGGCAAAACATGCCTCTGCATCTGCAAGCGCGCACTGGGTCTCGGAATATAGTAGTTCTTCCCGAATCAGGTCTTGAAACACGGACACATCAGAATCGAAGCCATCCAAATTTACCTCCGTGAGTTCGTTCGTATACACATCGTATCTGTGCACAGGCGCTGAGCAGCAAGAACGATGGTCACTGTCAAGAAGTCACTACGGTGAGTTGAGGAAGTCGAGCCATGACACGTGCACGTACGCGTTCAATGTCCAGAAGTTCCGCAGAAACTTGGGAAAGTAATGTGCAATTGTGACCGACATTCTGTAGTGATAGATGCGTGAGTGGAACGGTAAACGCTGAATGAATACTTGCCAGGCTCTTCCCCATGCCAGAGGACATTCCCCGCGGTGTAATGGAGGCGGAAAAGAGGTGAAAAGTGACAGTGACGTAGATGTGCAGAAAGAGGATCATGGAAACCGGGCATTGGACATCGTACAGCTTTATATCAGGGCTGCACCTGTACGTACCCCATGGCCAAGGCACACGACCAGCGCCTATCAGAGAGTAGCAACTTCGTCTCCACCGACATCAGTTTGCATGTTGCGTTTTCCCCATGACGCAAATCCCCATGATAGTTGCCGCGAAACTGAATTGGAAGGCCGCTAGCGTGAGTTCTAGGTCCTGAAGTTGGGCCTCGCAGATGAACAGCCTATATCATAGCATAGCATTTCATCATTGCAGTTCTTCTGATACTTTTGAGGCTGTTGAGGATCGTGACCTGGGTAGACGTGACGTTGCTGGTCAGGGTGTACAATTACACGTCATCTACTCAGACGCCGCGTCGTCACTGGAATGGCTGTGTAGATAATGCTTATCAGCTTGCGAAGATTCGAAAACGACAGTAGGATATATCGGATTTACTTACTCTACGAATCAAACATCTTCTCATGAAATTGTGCATGTCCCAAGCTGACGCCTCGGGAGAAGTTTCCACGACTGCTCATATGCCAGAGCTTCGCCCACAGAAACAGCAAAGATGTCCGCGACCCATGCATAGCCCATCTAATACATAAAAATATGAAAGAATTCAGTCGATATACTTCATCATCATATTCGTCCTCGGCCTTGAGAGCAGTTGAGATACAAATGGTTCAGATTTGCAAAGGTATCTGGAAAGAGTCATTTAAAATCGTTAAATTCCAATTTGCGTAGTCTTCGTAGATCAAGTGGGTGAAAAGTCGAGTTGACAATATCGTCAGATTTCGTTGCGTAAGTAGGTGACGTAGTTCAAGAAATGTTTTGTCATGTGGCGATGGCTCCGCGGGGTCCGGACCGGAGTTCCCACTTTAGCAAGTTGTGGTCAAAGTGAAAAACAGACGTTGATAAGTAGAATTGTCGCAGCACATTATGACTCTTCCTTCTTGTTGTTCTTAGAATTTGTACATACTTATATGCGCCAGAACCAAACCGAAGCACGCGCGATCATGCATCCAATCTTGTCGGTGAATACTTGATCACCAGGTAATAAGATCTATCCGAGCGTATGGAGTCAATTCACACCGAAGATTCTGGTCCGGAAGCTTTATTGTCCTTTATTGAAGACATATATTGGTACAAACGTTAGTCCCATGAGTGGTGCTTCATCGGCCCCTTAAAGCTAGTTACTTGGATAACTCGGGCGTCGCCTGCAACACAGATGACATCCAGGCTGCTGAATACCTCGATCCAGGAACATCACTTTCCTCCGAGAGTTTACGGATAGCAGCAACCTCATCTTGAATGAGCTTGACCTTAGCTGCTCCCAGGTTTTCTTCCAGATACTAAGGGCAAAGGTGAGCAGAAGACAATGCCAGGATATAACCGCACGAATACCTTGATCTTCTTCGTCCCAGGAATAACAACAAAATCACCGCCTTGTGCAAGGATCCAAGCAAGAGTGACCTGACCAGGTGTCGCGTCATGCTTCGACGCAATCGCTTTCAAATGTTCGACAAGGCCAGGAATCTTGGGAAAGTTCTCCTTGGAATACCTGTGGAGACTTCATCATGATTGCGCTCATAAACAGGTGAACTCAAGGACGCACTTGGGAATAGATTTCCGGAAATCCCCTTCTTCAAAGTCATCGGGGGACTTGTATTGACCCGTGATGAGGCCCCTAGCCAATGGAGAATACGCGACGACGGTGATGCCTAGGTCTCTGGCCGTTTGCAAAATCGCGAGCTTCGGGTCTTCAATGTAGAGAACGAGGGGAGAAAATTCGACCTGAATGGCAGAGATTGGATGGATAGCATGCGCTCTACGAAGGTCCTTGGCCGTACACTCCGACAAGCCGAGATACTTCACCTTGCCCTCCCTGGCAGAGTATTTGAGCGTCAATACAAGTATAAAGCAATCGAAAAATCCTGAGCGCACTTGACGAGCTCAGCCATCGCGGTAACGGTATGCTGAAACATAGTCAGATTGAGGACATCGAGATGAAAAAAGAATAGACCAACTTCGATTGGTACGTTACGATCGGGTCTATTCAACGGTCGGTAAGGCACTACTGCAGCTCCGCTCCAATAGATTTCTTACTTGTGCTGATAGTAAAGGTCGATGTAATCAACTCCAAAGCGCTCAAGGGATTTGACGCATTGCTGTTTAACGTACTCGGGATCGCCCCGACCTCCATTCGCGGTAATGCCAAACTTGGAAGTAAGGAAAATCTCATTTCGTTTACCCGTCCGCTTGAACCTAAATATAAGCGCGTTGGTCGCACAGTCCGTTTGCAAGTGCAAATGCTGACATACCATTTTCCAATGAGAAGTTCGGAGTCCCCGTAAATGTCGGCAGAGTCCCAGTGCCTGCAGCCTTTCTCATACGCGGCATCCAGAATCTGTACTGGGTGTCAACAAGCGCCCGAATGAGCGAGAAGGGAACTGACCTTGAAACGCTCCTCGTCGGAGTCTACTTCTCTTCTCTCGGGATCATGACGGTTCCATCACGCGGCATTTGCCGGAATCAATGTCTCGCGTGGCGTCTGAGAGACGGTCCTCAGGCCGTCTCTCGTGT